>NC_091629.1:74574108-74886727 GCF_027580195.1 Bos mutus | reverse complement strand
TGAGAAGCTGTCAGTGTGAGCCGCCCACAATTAATGCTAATGAATGGACTGGGCTTCACCACACTCGCAGGAGGTTCAGAATAATGTTGTTTACATGTACTTCGGTCTTCACAAATATGTGGTTTCCACAGGCTCAAAAATCATGGTTACTCTCAAATATCTAATGGCTTTTAAAGAAAAATTAGGTTACGATGAGGAGAAGCGACTTCACAACCATAAAAACAACTCTAAAATCTATTATAAATATTATAATAATTATGGATTTCCTTATTTTACCCACATCCACCAAATGTAACTTAAGCCCTATTCAAACTAATCAGTCAGTTATATGTACAACTCAGCCTTCAGCTTCGTATGACTGAACTTTCCTTTCCTTCTTGCAACATTATAATTATGTGCTCCAAGTTTACTGTAACTATTAATATTAGTGGCTTTTCTCCACATGCTCACAGCGAAAGGAACAGACAAAACCCTTTTTTGATCACCTAATCAGTACCCTTTGGAGGAAAAGAAAACTCTAGTATGGAAACAAAGATCTTTATTTTTCTTTTTTTTTTTTTTCTTCAGCATGGGATGAAACACATTCTTTGAGTGGTTTTAATTAAATCCTAATACTTCATAAACATCTTTTAACAAAAATTCAAAATAAAGTACCTATTGTGAATGCTCAGCAGCTCCCAATTCTGTGATGGCACCAACCTTTATAATCAAGTCCACGGTGCCTAAATCTGGCCAACTTTGAAAACAAATATACCAGCAACAAAACTGGTAGGTTTTTTTTTTTAGAGTAACATGACACTGTTTACAGAGCTGTTTTGCTCTTTTCCTTTTTCAGTACTGTGCTTATTACTTGCTTTCTAACCAAATACTATTACCAAATTATTTCCAGTTATCAAAATTTGGTAGGAAATTTAAATGGTCTTTTCTTTGTTTCCCAAAAGGCTTGAGTAAGAACACATTTGCTGTTGTTGACATCATCATCCTCTGCTATTTAAAAAGCACCAAGTGTCCAAAACACATGGGATTTCCAGGCTCTAAGAGAAGGCTAGAGCTCTTGTGTAAACAGGAAACCTAGGCCACAGGGACAAAACCAGCTTGGGTTGTGAATGCACAAAGCCCAGCAAAGTCACAGCTCTGTTGCCAGATACCCACTTCCACTCATTCCAATAAGCTAATTTTGCTAATCTGCTGCTGTTCAATTGTTAGTAATTTAATACAATCACAAGTTTTTCTTTTTTTCTTATTTGTAACAGGAGAGGAAGAAGAGGAAAATGACTGAGTTCCCCAGGACAGGACAACCCAGCTTTCTCCAAGACTCCCCTTCAGGAGCAGCGCTTCAGCCACACCACAGGAAGCAATCTCTGGGCTTCTTGGAAATTGTGCTAATTTCAATTTAATAAGCAGATGAACTATTTATTTTCAAATGATGATTACCTGGGTCAATAAATGGGAATTTTAACCACCCACTCTAGCCAAAGAAAGAAAATTATGTGTCAAATTTTTACAACTTTCAACAATTCCACTAAGTATAATCTAACCAATCACTCTTCCTACTCTCCCTCCTCTCAGCCTTACAGCACAAGCTTTCTGCATCTTGTTTTAAGTGAGATATATGATTACTTCTTAAGCCTCTTTCAATTCTGCCGTCAGCTTCCTAAAGAACATTCCTGAAGGCCCTGAGAAAACCACATTCATTTCTAAAGTGACTGTCAACCTTGTAGTCACTTGCTATCTTTCTTCTATTTTCCTTTTGTCCCTATCCACCCACTCACTTAAATTTATCCTGATTTGTAAAATGACTATACACTTTAAAATATTCTGTATATGTATCTACGGTCACTTGGGAAGAACAATCTGACTGATTTTGCAGCTTGCTGATCCTCCATCAGATACACTCTAGTTAAAGAAGAAAAAAGATGAAAGGCAAAGTATCAATCTTCAGTAAGTTTGTGTGCTACTGGTGCACAGTTGAAATGCAAAGTTGTAGACGTCAGTCATCTACTGAACTCTCAACCATCCAGCTTATCACCAAAGACCTTGGCTGGAAGACCATCATTTCTGATCCTCTTTCTCTCCCAGCTGTTGAGAGACGTTCTCTTCTTACCCTGCCACTGCACATGCTTGAAAGTTGACTCATACCCTCCTACTGACTTGGCCTACCAGCTTTTTCTTGATATTCCTTTATATCTCTAAACACATGGAAACTCCTTGGTTATCTCAAAAAATTCAATGTCTCTGGCTTCAAGATGAGTGTCCTCCTCGTCATATCTTTTCTCCCTCTCTTTCCTGTCTCCTCACAGGTCAGTCTTTCCACCCATTCTGAAGGCAGACACCTTAAAGGTTTTCACCCTCTCCTTAATTCATTCCACAGATGTTCTCTTTGCTAGACACTCTTCTGGCTGCTGAGGATACCACAATGCAGGGCGTGTGGGGTAGAATAACAGTCAAAATCTCTGCTCTCAGAGCTTGTGCCATGTTTAGGAGAGACAATAATAATAAAGTACAGGATAAAGTAAGTGTCAAGAAGAAACACAAACCACAGTAAGAGAAGTTAAAATTGTAGGCAGGGTGGTTAGGAAAGACCTCTTTGAGGAAAGGACATACAAGCACATCTGGCCTCCTCAGCTGGATCATCCATTCTGTGAAAGATGCCATGAATTCCATAAATTCCAAGGGCAAGTCCAGAGTCTCAACTTCCCTCTCAAGCTCCAGGCCCACATATCCAACTGACTGTCTTGTCTACAAACACCTCTATGCCAATACAACAGTCCAAATCAACCCCATTCTCTCCATGTGTTCAATGTTCCATGCATGACATTCTTATCATGTCTTGTTGCCCTTGTAAGTCCAGGTCCAAGAGAATCAAAACTCTAGTTACTTCGATGGTTCTTTCACTGCATTTGTCCCATTCAGTCATCCATCAAGAATCTCAAGGATCCTCTCGCTGAGAGTCTCTGGCTCCTGATTCTCCTTTCTGTCCACTCGAGTTCTGCTTCTCTACTTGCCACAGCCTTCATATTAGCAGTTTCACCTACAGGGCCTCCCTCCTCCGATCCATCCCATGTCCTACCATTGCACTCCATTGCCAAAGCCTTATGTGGCTCTCTCCAATACAGTAAGTCCAATTTGGGGGTGTTCTTTTTCATTTATCATTACACCACTCTCCCTAATATACTCTGTCCACTTGTTAAGTTAGATTAGTTGCTGTTCACAAACCCAGTCCAAGAATCTCCCTCCTGAAGGAACCTCATTCATGACATTCCCCTAGATCTACTAGATATGACACCTCTTCCTCTGCTTCTTCTGAACTCTGCTTTTCCTACTTAACATATTAAGGGTTTAATTATGAAGTTTTTCGTAAAACATAAAAAGATACATGTAGCATATTAACAGAACACATGAAATAGAACAAATGTTGATTGATCTACCAAACAACTAGAAAAATCCAACATTACTAATACTGTTTAGACTCCCCAGGTCTTCTCTCCCAAAGGAAACCACCATCCTGAATTATTTTTCCATAACTTCTTGCTCTCGTACATAGTTTTACCATGCATGCATGTCTTAATAGTGTCTGGTTTTGCAAAGTTATATTCATGGTGGCAACACTGACTGCAGTCCTTGGCAAACTGCATTTTTAACTTAGTATTATGATTTTAAGGTTCTTTCATAAGGATGTGTGTTCTCTGAGATCCGTTCATTTTCACTGCCACACAGCATTCTCCTGTTGATGGACATTGGAGTGGTTTCCATTTCCTGCTATTAAGAAAAAAACAATCCTGTACATATTGCTGTGTGTGTCACCCCGGGCATGTGAATATAGGACTAGAATTTCTGGGTTGTGGGACACACACATGTTCCACTTTTTATAAGACTGATAAATATGTTTCTAAAAATGACTGTATCTATTGAAAAACAGCAATGTCTAAAATTTTTACTTATTTCATATTCTCTACCTAGTGGCTCTAATATCTAAAGTCTTTGGTGGTCTGGTTAAAGTTTTTGTTGACATACTTTCTCTCATTGTAACTCTCCATCATGTGTGTTTCATTTTAATTTTAGCTCTTATTTTGAATTCACAGTTGAGCACTTCTTTGAGACCTGAATGGAAAGAGCACTTCTTTAGGAAGGATTTTCATTTACTTCTGTCAAGCCTCTGGAAGCTTCATGTAACTAGGAATATCTTAAACAAAGATTCTAACCCATTCATTTGAAAGTGTGATTTTGTCATTAATATTTTGTCCAACATTATTAGATTATTTGCAGTCAAAATTTCTAGGATCTCCATTTGACAAAATTGCAAGGAATGAAGTCCCTATATTTCCTCTACTTTAGTATGAAACCTACATTTCACATTTAAACTGCATCTTACATTTTATTTACTGTACATTTGACTTTTTTCTCCTCATAGAATGCAAGTTCCTTGACAGTAAGGCTGATCTGTTGTATTTATCTGTGAATGTTTCACAGTTTTCACAGCAGCCAGCAAAGTATATTCATGGCTTTCAATGAATATTTATTAAACAAAAATATGTCCAAAATTCTGCAGTATAAAAACCTAGGGCCCAACAATTAGTGGTAAATAATGCATTCAGAAAACAAAGATCATGGCATCTGGTCCCATCACTTTATGGCAAATAGATGGGGAAACAGTGGAAACAGTGTCAGACTTTATTTTTGGGGGCTCCAAAATCACTGCAGATGGTGATTACAGCCATGAAATTAAAAGATGCTTACTCCTTGGAAGGAGAGTTATGACCAACCTAGACAGCATATTCAAAAGCAGAGACATCACTTTGCCAACAAAGGTCCGTCTAGTCAAGGCTATGGTTTTTCCTGTGGTCATGTATGGATGTGAGAGTTGGACTGTGAAGAAAGCTGAGCGCTGAAGAATTGATGCTTTTGAACTGTGGTGTTGGAGAAGACTCTTGAGAGTCCCTTGGACTGCAAGGAGATCCAACTAGTCCATTCTGAAGGAGATCAGCCCTGGGATTTCTTTGGAAGGAATGATGCTAAAGCTGAAACTCCAGTACTTTGGCCACCTCATGCGAAGAGTTGACTCATTGGAAAAGACTCTGATCCTGGGAGGGATTGGGGACAGGAGGAAAAGGGGACGACAGAGGATGAGATGGCTGGATGGCATCACCAACTCGATGGACGTGAGTTTGAGTGAACTCCAGGAACTGGTGATGGACAGGGAGGCCTGGTGTGCTGCGATTCATGGGGTCGCAAAGAGTCGGACACGACTGAGCAACTGAACTGAACTGAATAGAATGCTTTAGGGATGCCTAATTTATTGTTTTATTTTACAATTTGGACATGAGAGTACAACAGGCTATATATATCACAATGTTTATGACAATGAAGGAAAAACATCTTTTTTAATAGATTTCAAAAAATAAGTTCTCTGAGGAAGAAGAATTTAGGGCTTGAAAAGAAGAAACATGCATGAAGAATATGGAGAAAAGTCTTGTAAGAATCCAAAGATGCACTGGTAAAGAGACCAGTATATACTTTATGGTTTTCTAAATTATAACAAAACTCATGAAATATCATATATGACTTCAGATAAGAAGTTCCAATGTATAATGACAATATACTTTTGCTCCTCCTATGAAACCTAATGCTTACAAATTATCAGGGTTTTACCTAAGAAGCTGGTCATTAAAAGAAAATATATATCAAATATAATTTCCCAAGTGGGCAGAAAATCACAGAAGTGGACTCCCTACAAACCCAGTTATTGATGGCATTCTGGCATCATCATAGGCTGACAGCAAACCTAGGACGTCAGAAAGAGTGTAAGCACATTCCCCCAAGGAATGACATAAAGGAACACAGAGCAAAACCCCTTCTTTAAAAAAAAATCATAATACTATACACCACATAGAATTTTTCAGTAATAGTCACCTAGTCTGTATTTTGATGATATCAACAATTTAGCTTAAAAATTCATACAGAAATTTGATTCTTACAGATAACATTTCATCAATGATCATATTTAGTAGAGAGCCAAACCAACTAAAAAATGTACTATGACATTACTTAGGGCTTCCCTGATAGCTCAGTTGGTAAAGAATCCACTTGCAGTGCAGGAGATCCCCGTTTGATTCCTGGGTCGGGAAGATCCCCTGGAGAAGGGATAGGCTACCCACTCCAGTATCCTTGGGCTTCCCTGGTGGCTCAGCTGGTAAAGAATCCGCCTGCAATGCAGGAGACCTGGGTTTGATCCTTGGGTTGGGAAGATCCCCTGGAGAAAGGAAAGGCTACCCACTCCAGTATTCTGGCCTGGAGAATTTCATGGACTGTATGGTCCATGGGGTTGCAAAGAGTTGGACACAGCTGAGGGACTTTCACTTCACTTATGACATTACTTGTAGAGAACTGGGCAGGAAGTTATAATGCCACCCTGAAGTTCACATACCACATGTTCAGCCGGAGTTTGCATGAAAAAAGAACAATTCATAAAACCAAGTTTGTTCAAAAACAACCATGAATAGGAAAAGTCACATCCAAACATTGTAAGAGACTGTGTGTGTGTGTGTATAATTTAAAAAGCACAACTAAAAAGGAAATCTATTTATTTCTTTTCCCTACTTAACTAAGCATTCAGTCTATAATCAACTGGTTAGTATGAAGTATTATTAAGGCACTATTTTTACAGTACCTTTTTTTTATGGGTTTTGTATGTTATACAAACAGTGGTTTTTTGAAAAATGGCACAAATTGGTTACTCTCTTTTATGCTTCCTATATTAAGTCAAACCAAAGCTCTGGTCTTTGCATTAAAGGTAACGTAAGTGGAAACAAAAACATTTTAATCTTCAAAATGTCTTTCAATTTTACTCTATTCATTCTATCACAGTAAAGTTTTATTTATCAAAAATCAATTTTCAAAGAACCCTACATTTAAAATAATTTCAGGGGTTTCACATTGCAAAAAAGGGGGGGTGGGGAATCTTTTAATGAGTTACTGACTACTTTAGAAAAAATACATAAAAACACATTATTTAATCATAGCGTAAAATTACTTTTTAAAAAATCCCTTATTATTGTGGAAGGTCACAGATATCAAACATACCACTACTCAAAAAGACAGGGTTATTTTAAAATTCTGCACAGATGATTATTACTGTGTCATTTTAGAATATTTTATTTAAGGCAATTTTACCATTAATAAAAGTTTAAATGTCAACTGAAAGAAAATCATCCAAACAGTACAACAGAAGAGTGGTCTAAAGTTGTGAGCAGATAATTCATAGACACACAAAAGGCCAAGTAATATTTGAAAATGTACTCATCAGAAAAGAGATAAATTACAACTGGAAACCATTTTTTTAATCCATGATTTTAGGGAAAAAAAATTTTTTTAATGTGATAACAACCACTGGGAAAAGAGTATGGAGGAGATGTCCAGTTTCTGGTGCAATATATACAGAGCTTAGAGGTCATCATTCTACACTAACAAGTAAAAAGCGGAACAAACTGAAAAACCAACAGCTCTTCTTAGGTCCATCAGAAGAGTGAGGTCACACGATAAACAATTGCCTCTGCAACTGAATAAACAGTCACACAGAAAGCACCACGGATGGGGGCAGCCCCATGAGCAGAAAGGGCCACGGGAACCAGTGCCTGGGTAGGAAGATCTGAACTGTAGCTGAAGAACTACCAGGGGCTTAGATAAATGTGTCCTGAGCATCATATAAAATATTCATATGTATATACTGTCATGAGAATCTCCAGATATATTATTTGTGAAATTTTTTTTTTTAAGAGAAAACAAAGGAAGCAAGAAAGGAAGAGTATCACGATGCCTTTCCACAAAACCAAGTGGCGTCAAGCTTGCCACAAACATCACTAGAGAGGATTTTGACCAAATCACCTTAGACAGAAACTTTCAACCCACCTATAATGGTTTCAATTTATAGTTTCAAGTAAAGACTAAATTGACTTTCACACACACATTTTAGGTTGGCTGGTGAACAAACCAGGAACCGAACAGAATTTTGGACCTAGGAAGGACTTTGGGGACCATTGAGCTAGACCCCTCTTTTACACATGAGGAAACTAAGGACAAAGAGACTTTTTTAAAACAAACAACTAATTTCATAAAATAGTAAAGAACCTGACCCCCTTGCTTCTCATCCAGGCTTCTAGTAAAATCAATTTACTTTGTTATAACATTTTGTAAATATCATCTATGCTTCTTGAAAATTCTCAAGTGGTCCCAGAAATTTTTTATTTTCCAATCCCATTTCCAACTCCAAATAAACTGATTAAAATTCATATTAAAATATGATTACACCTCATATTTACAAGTGTAATCTAGTAGAGAACTCATAAAATTTAGCATGGTGGAGGAATTTAGAAATTGTCTCTTGTTTAACTTTTTTTTTTCCCCTAAAGAAAACAAAACAGAACTTAAGTAACTTGTTAGATCCAGTGAGTCAGACACACAGTTAAGAGCAGAACCCAGCTGTCCTAACTCTCAGAATAGTCTTTGCTATTCTGTTTTACACATTATGTTTTACTTATAAAAGGAAGGGGCAGCATGATCTTGCAAAACCAACACCCACTGACTAACCGGCTGAGTTTGGGCAAGTCACTGGACTCTTGTAAAATAGGTTGCTTCACGATTTAGTGAGCACAGGTGATAAACTGAGCTCTGAAGTCTCTTACTCCTTTCCGAGAGTCTGGAATTTTTCAGACGGGGTTCAATATGCATGAGGTCATGGGATGGAGTGGGGAAAACAGAGTACTGCAACCTAACTCTGAGTAGTTTCAAAAGTTATACAAAAGGCGAGGGTAACAAAGTATCAGAAGAGAAAGGAGGGGAGCTCAGACCTGGAGATGGACAACTAGCTAGTGAATCCGTGGTTTCGGATGCAGGAAAGCGCTTCAGGTCACTCTCAACAGGGAGGAAATGGATATGTGCCATAACCACAGGGTTTCCAGGATGTGAACTTCTCCTAAGTGCTGACTGTTCACCTCTCAGCACTCCTTCCCATTGTTCTGAGAATGCAGCTGGTATAGCTGGACAACTAATAGCAAATTACATAAATTATATACATTGTTAAGGCCAAGAATTTGGTTTTCTTTCAACCCAGCATTCCATGATGGTAACTTAAAGCAAAAGAACAAAAAGAGGAGTCTGATGCTGATACATTTGAGGATGGAGTAACATGAATGCCATCAACCTTTTTCTGAAAAATAAGGCAGACCTCAAAGGCCGTTCCTAACACATTCCTCAGCTCACAATTTGTTATCAGGTGATTCTTACCAGTATGCATGTAGTTCATACCATTATTTACGTTTTCATAACCTCAGGTCATATGACTGGAAGAAAGCACCTGTTACAGAATCTCTTCATATTGAAACTTTTCTATAGTTATTCACTCTCTTCTTCCTTCAGATAAATCCAGTTCTTTTTTGCCTATAATCTGTTTTTCTTTCTCTCTCTACGCTAAAATCTTCCCTAAAAGGGCATGATACTTACTAAGGGCTGAGCGACCATGCATATAAATCTGAGGAAGTAATTCAGTTTTATCCCCATCCCTGGAACCCCCTATCTAGCCCATCAGTTGCATGCTTATATGTGGTCCTTTGAATGGACTTTCATAAATTCTAAGCAGAGATCGCTTTGAGATGAAAAGTGTTTTGAGTAGGTAAAGCCTAAATTCTGACAAGATAGATCAGGGCAACCCTTGCTAGCCAGACCCACACCAGCACCCTAAAGGTAGGGTTGGGGAAGGGGTGTGACTAGACACCTGGACACTGTGGGAAAACTGGGGGGGAAAGCCCTGATCCCTGGCTGATGCAGCCCTGCTGCCCGTCGGGAACACTTGCTCTACCTAAGAGTTATGTAGGTGCCGAGCCCCCGCCATGCCAACCCCACTGTCATATCTCTGTCTCTGTGCCCACAGTCCTGTCTTCCCCTCTTTTTCTGGCTTCCTGGGCCAGTTCTAGGAGTCTGCCATCAGTGAGTCCTTTCAGGGTGATTTTTTTCCTAGACACCTGTCTGTATTGTCCTCACCATATAATTTGCACCTCGTATTATCCTCTTGATTCTCTACTTGGAGATGCCCTCCAGATTAAACCCTGTGATAGTCTTTCCCTAGTTTATGCGTTATGGCTTCTTACTCTAACTTATTTTTAACATTTTATATAAAGCATAGAAGAAGTATGGTTAATATTTCTTATACAATTTCATAAGCCTTTCATAGAGGTAAGTTCAATGTTAAAAAGATGGGAAAATCCAGAGTCAAATAGTTTTAAACAAAATAACAGATATCTATAGGGAAATTGGTAGGCTACAGAAAATCTTTCCACAGATTAGACAAGGCATCCCTTCTTCCAACCAGATGTAGCTTCACAACGGCAAATGGAGCCAGGCTGGATTTCAACTCAACCCTAGACAAC
The DNA here is from genome assembly GCF_027580195.1 of Bos mutus. Lineage (NCBI taxonomy): Eukaryota > Metazoa > Chordata > Mammalia > Artiodactyla > Bovidae > Bos > Bos mutus. The sequence goes on along the minus strand of NC_091629.1, from coordinate 74,876,309 downwards.
TATAAAAAGAGTCAAGTTGCATCACAGAAAAGATTTAAAGGAGGTAGTCCTTTGAATTTTGTTTTAATAGAATTTTATTCTATTGTATATCATTCTAATCTTGGACAACATTTCACAGCTTGGGCGTTCTATTGGTTAGATGGTAAATTTTATGTAGTAGTAGCTATTTTGATGGAATTTATTTTCACACCAATGTGAATTGAGTGTCTAAGTCCATGCTAGGCCCTGGACTTTGGTCTAGCAATACAAACATGATACCTGACTCATGAAGCTTACAGCTCAGCAAAACAATCTCTATTTAGAAGGAAATTATATTTTTTTGACATTATACTTACTGATGAACTTGTTTTGCATAGTCTCCAGCAAAGCCTGGTGGGCATCTTCAGCTTGGAGAGCGTGTGAACATTCTCTGGCTAGTATGGTGCGCACGAGATGCTCCCCACACCCTAGAAATCCAAAGAAACCAAGAACGGTTGAGCAAAGGCAGTACTAAATATCCTTCTTGTCTTAGTAGCACTAAGACGCCCATATGCACCACTAAAGAAGTAGTTATGTTGGAAAATAATTCATTGATGGATGAAATGATTTCTATGTGTAATCTATTTAGTAACTTCAGTCATGAGATTTGGCAGAAACTAAAGAAACACAGGACTGTCTAATCTTGAAAGGAAATGAAGAAAATAAAAATAATTCCCCTTTGTCATACGAATTATTCACATAAGACAGGAATTTAGATTCTCTACCTAGGAACTATTGAGGGTTCTGTTTCATTTCCTTTGCTGAATAATCACAAAAAACTGTTGTATAATTTCCACACAGTAGGTTCTTGCTGGTTATCTATTTCATATGTAATAGTATGTATATTTTAATCAAAAGCTCTTAAGTTCACGAAATTTAAACCAATACAAACTGATGTAACACACGGTTCTGTTTGGCTAGTGTGTATCTGACAGACATCAGGCAATAAATCTACTGTAAAAATATAACCTGCAATTTTTAAAATAGTTCCATTCATTTCAGAAGTTTTCTCTCCATATGTAGACCTCTCCTCCTCTCCCTCCTCCCTGTGTCCCCATATACACATGCACATACGCATATACACATGTGTGTATATTATGTATACACGTACATTACACACTCATCGTCAAAAATACAAACTATTCAAAACCTGTCATGCTTTTTTTTTTTTTTAAATCACCTATGTTTTGCCAGAAATCTTTGTTGTTGTTCAGTCATTGTGTCCAACCCTTGGCGACCCCATGGACTGCAGCCTGCCAGGCTCTCTCTGTCCTTCACTATCTCCCAGAGTTTACTCAGATTCATGTCCATTGAGCTAGTGATGCTTTCTAACCATCTCATCCTCTGCCGCCCCCTTCTCCTTCTGCCTTCCATCTTTCCCAGCATCAGGGTCTTTTCCAATAAGTCAGCTGTTCACATCAGGAGGCCAAAGTATTGGAGTTTTAGTCTGACTGCCAGAAATACCTTTCCCATATTTTTTGGTAAAGTAAATATAAATCTCTTTCAAGATCTCAATATCTCCTTGAGAGTATCTATACTTAAGACCTTCATCTAGGTATGCAATTTAATATATAACTTGTAGGTAGGATTATGGTGATCCCTATTTTGTTAAAGCTTTGCACTATTATTTTTATAATTGGGGAAAAATTAAAATAAAGCTAATAGAAACCATTTTGACACTTATTAAAACTCCATAAAATTTAATTCCCTTTGTATATATATTTGATGTTGAACAGTGAAATGTTATACTCTAGAACAATAATAATTATTAGGAAATTGTCATATTATAAGCTAATTGGGTATTCAGAAGGTTATGTGCACATGACTCAAGTCAAACAGCTAAACCACATGAAGTTAACATTACATCAAAAATATACAGTATGTGGCAGAGAGACTTTTTCCTCTCATGTTATACAGAAATATATACGGTTTTCCAATGGTTGGTTATTTTCCAAGAAACTTAAAATTATCACTTCTTTTCTGACATATATCACCTTTAACATAAGAGCCTTGACATTAAAAGTTTGTTCTCCTGTAGGTTCCAAACCTGTGGCGGATTCATGTTGATGTATGGCAAAACCAATACAATATTGTAAAGTAATTAACCTTCAATTAAAATAAATAAATTTATATTAAAACAACAAACAAAGAAATTCTGATTTCTGTGGTTTTATGCACAAATTTCTAAGGTTTCTTATGACATGCTGGCATACAGCTGAGGGCTTTCCTGGTGGCTCAGCTGGTAAACAGTCTGCCTGCAATGAGGGAGACCTGGGTTCAATCCCTGGATTGGGAAGATCCCCTGGAGAAAGGAATGGCAACCCACTCCAGTATTCTGGCCTGCAGGATTCAGTCCATGGGGTCACAAAGAGTCAGACACAACTGAGTGACTTTCACTTTCATACAGCTGAAGTGTGATTCAGAGGCTAATAGGTCCATTCTTTATCCGTTAATATTAGAAATAAGTCTTTCAATACATCTTCCTTTTGTTCTTAATCATGCAAGCAAGAGTGTATTTATTTCCTCATATTTTAGCAGAAAACATGGGTTATACAAAGAATGAAAACCTAACAACAAACCAAGAGGAAAAGTGATAAATAACGAATTCTTAAAGAGCTTAAAATGGTACACACTTATTTAGCATCAATAAGAAAGACAACTAAATGAACTAAATGAACTAATGAAACAAACAGTGAATTCACAGCTTATGTTTTAAAAAAACACCTTTGAAGATGCTGTGGAACCAATTAACTATTCTGAAAATGAATAAATGAAAGAAAACAATCAAGCGTTTCTCTGGCGCTCCTATAGGAACTCCATAGTAGGGTGGTCAGAATGTTTATAAAGGAAAATTCTCTTCATAGCACTGTCCTGGTTAATAAATGAAGAAGTCAACAAAATTAGAATAAAACAATTTGTAATCCATAATGTAATAATTGATAAAAGCAACAATCATCAATGGCTGTTAATATCACAAAAAGATATAATCAGATACATGTCCCTTGATAAAATTACACCTTTATAGTCTTGCCCCATGCCAAAAAAATTACACCTCAACCTGATCAAGCCTCTAAATTCAATTATTAATTTCCAGGAATAAAAAACATGTGCAAAATCTACAGCTAACTTCATACTTAGTTGTGAAACACTGAATTGTTTCTCCCTAATATCAGATTCTATGAAGACCTACAGGACCTTCTAGAACTAACACCCAAAAAAGATGTCCTTTTCATTATAGGGGACTGGAATGCAAAAGTAGGAAGTCAAGAAACACCTGGAGTAACAGGCAAATTTGGCCTTGGAATATGGAATGAAGCAGGGCAAAGACTGATAGAGTTTCTCCAAGAGAACACACTGGTCATATCAAACACCCTCTTCCAACACAAGAGAAGACTCTACACATGGACATCACCAGATGGTCAACACTGAAATCAAACTCATTATATTCTTTGCAGCCAAAAATGGAGAAGCCCTATACAGACAGCAAAAACAAGACTGGGAGCTGACTGTAGCTCAGATCGTGAACTCCTTATTGTCAAATTCAGAATTAAACTGAAGAAAGTAGGGAAAACCACTAGACGATTCAGGTATGACCTAAATCAAATCCCTTATGATTATACAGTGGAAGTGAGAAATAGATTTAAGGGACTAGATCTGATAGATAGAGTGCCTGATGAACTATGGATGGAGGTTTGTGACATTGTACAGGAGACAGGGATCAAGACCATGCCCATGGAAAAGAAATGCAAAAAAGCAAAATGGTTGTCTGGGGAGGCCTTACAAATAGCTGTGAAAAGAAGAGAAGCGAAAAGCAAAGGAGAAAAGGAAAGATATAAGCATCTGAATGCAGATTTCCAAAGAATAGCAAGGAGAGACAAGAAAGCCTTCCTCAGCAATCAATGCAAAAACTAGAGGAAAACAACAGAATGGGAAAGACTAGAGCTCTCTTCAAGAAAATTAGAGATACCAAGGGAACATTTCATGCAAAGATGGGCTCAATAAAGGGCAGGAATGGTATGGACCTAACAGAAGCAGAAGATTTTAAGAAGAGGTGGCAAGAATACACAGAACTATACAAAAAAGATCTTCATGACCAAGATAATCATGATGGTGTGATCACTCCCCCAGACCCAGACATCCTGGAATGTGAAGTCAAGTGGGCCTTAGAAAGCATCACTATGAACAAAGCTAGTGGAGGCGATGGAATTCCAGTTGAGCTATTTCAAATTCTAAAAGATGATGTTGTGAAAGTGCTGCATTCAATATGCCAGCAAATTTGGAAAACTCAGCAGTGGCTACAGGACCGGAAAAGGTCAGTTTTCATTCCGATCCCAAAGAAAGGCAATGCCAAAGAATGTTCAAGCTATTGCACAATTGCACTCATCTCACACACTAGTAAAGTAATGCTCAAAATTCTCCAAGCCAGGCTTCAGCAATACATGAATGGTAAACTTCCAGATGTTCAAGCCGGTTTTAGAAAGGCAGAGGAACCAGAGATCAAATTGCCAACATCCACTGGATCATCGAAAAAGCAAGAGAGTTCCAGAAAAACATCTATTTCTGCTTTATTGACTATGCCAAAGCCTTTGACTGTGTGGATCACAATCAACTGTGGAAAATTCTTCAAGAGATGGGAATACCAGACCACCTGACCTGCCTCTTGAGAAACCTATATGCAGGTCAAGAAGCAACAGTTAGAACTGGATATGGAACAACAGACTGGTTCCAAACAGGTAAAGGAGTACGTCAAGGCTGTATATTGTCACCCTGCTTATTTAAGAAATATGCAGAGTACATCATGAGAAACGCTGGGCTGGTAGATGCATAAGCTGGAATCATGATTGCTGGGAGATATATCAATAACCTCAGATATGCAGATGACACCACCCTTATGGCAGAAAGTGAAGAGAAACTAAAAAGCCTCTTGATGAAAGTGAAAAGGAGAGTGAAAAAGTTGGCTTAAAGCTCAACATACAGAAAACTAAGATCATGGCATTCGGGTCCCATCACTTCATGGGAAATAGAAGTGGAAACAGTGTCAGCCTTTATTTTTTGGGGCTCCAAAATCACTGCAGATGGTGATTGTAGCCATGAAATTAAAAGATGCTTACTCCTTGAAAGGAAAGTTATGACCAACCTAGATAGCATAGTAAAAAGCAGAGACATTACTTTGCCAACAAAGGTCCGTCTAGTCAAGGCTATGGTTTTTCCAGTGGTCATGTATGGATGTGAGAGTTGGACTGTGAAGAAAGCTGAGTGCCGAAGAATTGATGCTTCTGAACTTTGGTGTTGGAGAAGACTCTTGAGAGTCCCTTGGACTGCAAGGAGATCCAGCCAGTCCATTCTAAAGGAGATCAATCCTGGGTGTTTTTTGGAAGGAATGATGCTACAGCTGAAACTCCAGTACTTTGGCCACCTCATGTGAAGAGTTGACTCATTGGAAAAGACTCTGATGCTGGGAGGGATTGGGGGCAGGAGGAGAAAGGGACGACAGAGGATGAGATGGCTGGATGGCATCACCAACTTGATGGTCATGAGTTTGAATGAACTCCGGGAGTTGGTGATGAACAGGGAGGTCTGGCGTGCTGTGATTCATGGGGTAGCAAGGAGTCGGACACGACTGAGTGACTGAACTGAACTGAACTGAACTGAATATCAGGAAAAAGGCAATGATATCTGCTTTTATCACTTTCATTCAACAATACTTCAAGCCACTGCACTCTGTCAAAATGAAGTAGAAAGCATAAAGATCAGAAAGGAAAGGTAAAAACTGCTTCTTTTGTAGATGATATAATTGTTTACACAGAAAAAATCCCAAAGGAATCTACAAAACCACCACTAGTATTATCTCTCCATGTTCTTCCCATCTGGCTAGGAGTCTAGGGCAAAGGTTGGCAGCAGACTCCTGTCTGGTACTTATCAGTCCCCAAAATATGAACTTGATTTCCACTTCTTCTCCATCCATGCACACAACAGATTGTTTCTGAGCACCTACTTGGTGCTACCGCCAGAGCACACAGCAGTAGGCAGAGGCACTGCTACAGATTGTTTTCAGATCTGCCCAGAGGTGCTGGACCCATGACTGTCTACTGAATACTCAGTGAATGGCCACCCTAGCCAGTCCAGATGCCTGTGCCTTGACTGAGTGCTTTACAGACCAAACCTGGGGATTTGGATGGAAACCCTGGATACAGGAGGCCCCTAGACATCCCCACAGCCTGCAGAGAGCCAGTCTCCATGGCCAGGTCTCTCCCATTAATCCCAACTTTTAGACTAGTTCCAGTTCACTCTCTCCTGGTGGGCTTTCTATTCCAGAGACTCCCACACCCAAAGACATCAGAATTATAACACATTTCCTCTCTCATGGGGATCCTCAGCCTCTAACAACCCATACTAAAGATGAATTCACAATAAAAAAATCACAAATCACACACACTGAGAGACTTATAAGGCAGAATGAGCATATGCAAAAACAGAGGGATTGCCAAACAAAGAAGTGGTGATAACAGAATAGTGGTTGACAAACATTTTATATTTTTAAAAAATTATAATAATAAATTTTAGCATTTCCTTGAAAGGAAAGTTATGACCAACCTAGATAGCATATTCAAAAGCAGAGACATTACTTTGCCAACAAAGGTCCATCTAGTCAAGGCTATGGTTTTTCCTGTGGTCATGTATAGATGTGAAAGTTGGACTGTGAAGAAAGCTGAGCGCCAAAGAATTGATGCTTTTCAACTGTGGTGTTGGAGAAGACTCTTGAGAGTCCCTTGGACTGCAAGGAGATCCAACCAGTTCATCCTAAAGGAGACCAGTCCTGGGTGTTCTTTGGAAGGACTGATGTTGAAGCTGAAACTGACTCATTTGAAAAGACCCTGATGCTGGGAAAGACTGAGGGCAGGAGGAAAAGGGGATGACTGAGGATGAGATGGTTGGATGGCATCACCGACTCGATGGACATGGGTTTGGGTGAACTCCGGGAGTTGGTGATGGACAGGGAGGCCTGGCGTGCTGCAGTTCATGGGGTCACAAAAAGTCGGATGCTACTGAGTGACTGAACTGAACTGAACTGAAACATTTTAGGCTTTGAAGGCTATGTATGATTCCTATTAAATACTGTTTTATTTTTGTAACAACCCTTTTAAAAATTAAATATCATTTTTTGCTCATTGGGCATGCAAATACAGGCCATGGCCAGATTTGGCCCACTGATCTTAGTTTGACAAGCCTGATAATGGAAAAACCTATCATACAAAGATGAAAAGGGAGATCATTATCAAAAAAACAAAACAAGGCAATCTGAGAGCCAGGGATTGGGAGAGGTGAGCAGATTTTCCAATGAATCAAATAAAACTTTACAGATTAAAAAAAAAAAAAAAAACCGTTTAAAACTCAATGCAAGAGAGAGAATTAGAAAATACACCCATGGGAAAAAACTTAAAAGCAGCCTAGAATGATAAAGAGAAGGAAAATGAGTTAAGAAGCCTAAAGTGTAAAATGAGAAAATCCAACATATTAATAGGCATTTCGAAAGAGAAGAGGAAAAAATGAGGAAGGGGCATTAATATTTGAAGAAATAATAAATAAGAAATTCAAGAATTTAAGTTATAAGGAAATCCTTAAATCGAAGATACATACAGAGATCCAAAGAAAATGAATAAAAACAAATCCATCATTAATATACTATAGTGAAACTCTGGACCAAAGACAAAGAGAAAATATTAAAAACTAATCAAAGAAAATTAGCTCAGTTGGTAAAGAATCTGCCTGCAATCCAGGAGACCCCAGTTCGATTCATTGGTCGGGAAGATACTCTGGAGAAGGGATAGGCTACCCACTCCAGTATTCTTGGGCTTCCCTTGTGGCTCAGCTGGTAAAGAATCCGCCTGGAATGCGGGAGACCTGGGTTTGATCCCTGGGTTGGCAAGATCCCCTGGAGAAGGGAAAGGCTACCCACTCCAGTATTCCGGCCTGGAGAATATAGTCCATGGGGTCGCAAAGAGTCAGACACGACTGAGCAACTCTCACTTTCACTTTCAATTTCAATCAAAGAAAAAGAAGATCTATAAAAAATTTTTTACCTTAACGGGTAAGTTACATATTCCCAAGCAACAGAAGAGGCCAGAAGAATAATATCTTAAAGCTAAAGATGATAAGGCAGTAAACAAACAAAACAATTTGTCAACCTAGAATTAGTTACACTTCCATTCAAGACTGAGGATCAACACAGTTTCAAATTTACAAACTCATTCCTTTGAGATTTAAGCTCCCAGCTTACTTCTACTATGCCCGACACCACACCTTCTCATAATTCTTGCTGATTTTAGCATCTACCTAGATAAACCTCTCAATATCTTAGCTTCTGGATTTTCTGATATCCTCTCTTCTGATTAACCACAATGTGTCATATGGTCACTCCTATGACAATGCCATAATCAGTAATATTAACTCTTCCACAGTCTCAGTTGCAATTACCCCACCCTTCCTATTTTTCCAACTCAACTCTTGACCACTGTAATTGCAACATTCCCTCCACTTCATCAAAAAGTGCCATTCCATTAATTCCGTGGCTTTATAACTATTCCTCACTGCTCTCAGATCCTCACCCCCACCTTATCCAACTAAAATCCCATGCTTCATTAACATGTATCTATTCTCTTACTCCTGAAAGTCAAGTCTCGCTCACGCATCAAACTTAACTGGCAAAAGCCTACGCTGGAGTATCAGCCAGAATAACTACAAGAGGCTGCAAAAGCAAACCACTCCCACATCTCAGTAGCTTAACAACAAAAATATTTGCCATTAATGCTGTAAGTTATACCTGGGTCACCAGAGAGTGTGCCTCAGATAATCACCCGGGAACAAACCCAGGCTGATGGAGGCTCCATCATCTATAACAGCACCTCCTGGATCATATTCCCACCAGGAGAATGAAAGGGCTACTAAAGGCCATCTTACAGCTTTAGCCTGGAGGTCACACATATCATTTCCACTCTAGTCCACTGGCCAGAAATAGCCACAATGTCTCAGCAATTGCAACAGGGCTGTGAAATACAGAGGAGCATATGGATATTCAGGAAGCACTACATTAAATGTCTCTGGGACATCGGAGTAAACCCAACTTCCCATGCTTGCATCTGCACAGCTAATTGAGGCACGGCTCTCATCCTGCGACCATGGGGTGACATTCATGAGCAAGAAGGCCCACCTGCTGAGAAAAGCTGGAGAGGAAGGACAGCCCCAGGCACCACACAGCACTGCTGAGTAGTCCAGTCAGTCCTGGCTCCTCCGAGGCTTTGTGTTAAGCGGGATTTAACACAAAAGCAAAAAAAAAAAAGCAAACTGTTTAAACGTCTACAATTGAGTTCTCTTCTTTAAGCCCAAATTCATTCTACTTTTTTTTCTTTATATTGGTTTTATATATATATATATATATAACATGAAATTTACCATTTAATCATTTTTTAAGTGTAGAATTCAGTGGCATTCTTATTCAGATTGTACAACTATCACAACCATCCATCTCCAGCACTTTTCCATCTTCCCAAACTGAAACTCTGCACCCATTCAACAACCCCTCATACCCCACTTCTCCCCAACCCTGGCAACCATCATTCTACTTTCCATTTCTATGAATTTGACTACTCTAGGTATCTCACGTAAGTGGAATCATACACTTTTGTCCTTTTCTGACTGATTTAATTTGCTTAATATAATGTCCCCAAGGCTCATTTCTTACTGAAACAGGTTTCAGAATTCCCTTCCTTTTCAAGGCTGAATAACATTCCACCATACGCACATACCACATCTGGCTTATCTGTTCACCTGCCAATGGACACTCGGGACCAAATGCACTCCTAATCTACATAAAGAGCCATTTACTGGTGAAAGAAAATGGCTTGGCAAACTTTGCACCAAAAGAAGACCACTTCTTTCACCCAATTATACAACTTCGCATTGAGTCAATTTTTGATAAGTTTATGCAAATGTATTTATCAGACACCATTAGAAGACATGAAAAAAGACTTTATTAACTGAGCTATTTCGGAAAATTCATGATACATTTAATTTCTACCATCAACCAAATTTTTTAATTTGCCTGAATAAATATGAGTAATTTGATTAAAATAAATCCTTATGGTGCCTGAAAATGGAGTCTTAGATAATTAAGAGCCCCTTTTATCTGTGTAAAGGATGACCACTTCTCTGAGCCACGTGAAATCACTTCCAGGAAGCCATTGTTAGAGCGCTTATGTGTGGGTTTGTTTAGAATCTAGAAGAATTAATGAAGTATTTTTATTTTTTCCTCATCTTGACATTTCCATCAATGTCATCATTTCTCTAGTTAACACTGGCCAAGTTACAAAAGAACTTCTCTGTATCTTTACTAAAGGAAAGACCTGAGAACTGTGGTCTTGTTCAGAGACCTTCTGTATTCCATGTATTCAATTTTCTCATTCTCTCCCTCTCCCTCTGTCTCTCTCACCCACACACACACCCCTACCTTAAGGCCACAAGTTCCTGCAAAGTAGGAGGTCAGTATTTTTCTATTCTACAGTCAGACTGATGTCTGAATCCAGATGATTTAAACCTCAGTTTCCTCAACTGTAAAAATGGAAGACAGGAGTCATAACTACCTCACAAGGACAAAATGAGAGAACACGCATGGAACATTTGGTGTGAGGCTGGGCACTGAAAAAGCACTTCACGCTGCGGTGAGGATACTGACTGCCTTAAGAAAAACCATTAGCTATCATTTTCTGTCTCTCCTCATCCTATTCTCTGTATTTTGTTTCTGTTAGAACAAGGTGATTCCCAGCTGGCCTGACAACCATCACTGAGAGCCTAGAATATAGTTAAAAAGGAGTTTAGCCTTTAACTTGCAATTCTGAAGTCTGCTGTTTCCAAGAAAGCTGAGCCCTCAAGCAAGGGTCAAAATGATCATGTGGTTAAACCTTGCATTATCAGAACAAAACAAATAATATGATGAAGATTTCACTTAGCTTGGTAGGAAACATTTTAATAGTGGTTCTCCAGGGATTATGGATTATACGTGATTTTTCATTCAATATGTACTCCTCTTATTTTTCCCAATTTCTGTAATAAACGCCTATCGCTTTTTTCCAAGAAGTTCAATGCCCAACATCAATGTTACACTCCTGCATTCACCATACTTTCTCTTCAGGTAAGATGGTAAAGGGCAAGGCAGGGTCTCCTGTAATGAGATTTGGTCTCATACACTTCACTGTCCTGTATATGAGTTCATGAATGAATGCTACAGGTGTTTTATTTTATCCAACCTCCATCCAGGTGTTTTATCCACTTGGTATTTTTACCTCAGCATTATTGATAAATGTATCCATCAAATTATTAATAAGATAATTAAAAACATGTAACGTAAGAGTCCAATAGTCATATTGTCAAACCATGTTTTACTTCCAAAAGGTTAAGTAGCACAATGAAAAGCATTTGCATTAAGGACTGCTGCTGCTGCTGCTGCTGCTAAGTCGCTTCAGTCGTGTCCGACTCTGTGCGACCCCATGGACGGCAGCCCACCAGGCTCCCCCATCCCTGGGATTTTCCAGGCAAGAGTACTGGAGTGGGGTACCATTGCCTTCTCCATGCATTAAGGACAGAGACACACAAAAACTTACCGACTCTTGGGTGACACTCAAGACACATCTTCATTGCATCTCAAGATAATTTTCAGTTGTTTTATCTTTGTCTCATTTAGTGGTGGCAGCAGTGGTAGGAATGGAGCCAGATTATTACAAAATGAAAGCTCAAAGGCCCTTATGTGTCCAGTGTGTAAAGCAGTGTTCATACGCAGGGTTTTGATGCAGCATTTACACAGTAGAGGATTTGGATGTAATTCCCCCAGAGGACCTCAACAGGAGATTAGGATTTTTAAGTATAACTCCTAATCTTACAGACCTTCTCGCCTTCTGGAGACTCTCGATTTCTTCCAAACAACTCTAACCTCAGTACTGATCAAAAGAGTCCCCAGAAGGGGTGAGTGAAGCTGCATTCACAGGACAGAATAACCCACATTTCCAGGCTGCCTGCACCCCAGAGCAGGATCAGGGGCCACAAAAGCTCACAGTCACTGCTCCTGGCACACCACGCATCTCCAAGGCTTGCTGATGACTTTCAAGTATTTATGTCATCTTATAAATGCTGCTGTTCACTCTTGCTGTGGCGAGTGGGCATCTGAAAATCTTTCAACACATCCCCTGTTAGAAGTCCACAGGGACAGAGAAGTAATGAGGAAAGATCTTTCCAAATTTAAAAGGAAACATTTGGGACTTCAGTTTCCACTATTGCAACATCTCTTTTTCAACAAAGGAATTTATTACGTGGTACGTCACCTTTTCCCTGTCAGAGGATTTACGGCCAATTTTGGAGTTGGGTTACTTCTGGTTTTCAAGCTTGTCTTGTGAAATTAAAGAGAGGGCTGCCTTAAAAATGATAGAACACACGTGATTTCACTCTTCACAGTGTCCCCATAGTTATCAAACCTGGAACCTATTATATACAAGAAGAAAACATAAGGGGCTTTATAAAGAGATGGAGTGAGTAGTGAAGATGTGTGAGCCAGTCTGGCCCAACAGGCGTGGGCACCAACACACACTTGGTGTCCCCCCAGTGTTCAGTTCTCTCTAACCTCTCCCCCATCAGCACCCGGTGGCTATCTACAGTAATCTACCAAAAACAACTCAGGTTTTTTCTTATAAACAATAAATAACCAACAGAAAAAGCAATTTTACAATTATCTCTTAAAGACCTCATCTCCTACAGACCAGGATGCAGCTGATATATGCTTTAACATTTCATAATTATTTAAAATACAGAAAAATATATGAGAACAATGACAAAAAGGAAAATCTCTCATCTAGAGCACAGTGCTAAATATACTTAATGCATATGCTAAATATACTTAGTGTGTATGCTAAATATACTTAATCCTGGATATTTAGACTGCAAGGAGATCCAACCAGTCCATTCTGAAGGAGATCAGCCCTGGGATTTCTTTGGAAGGAATGATGCTAAAGCTGAAACTCCAGTACTTTGGCCACCTCATGCAAAGAGTTGACATTGGAAAAGACCCTGATGCTGGGAGGGATTGGGGGCAGGAGGAGAAGGGGACAACAGAGGATGAGATGGCTGGATGGCATCACCAACTCGATGGACGTGAGTCTCAGTGAACTCCGGGAGTTGGTGATGGACAGGGAGGCCTGGCGTGCTGCGGTTCATGGGGTGGCAAAGAGTCGGACACGACTGAGCAACTGAACTGAACTGAACTGATATTCATGTCTATTTTATTGAGAATGTATAATCAAACCACAGAAGATCTATCTACTACATAAATGGAAAGAATTCTAGTTTTGTGAATGCAAATATCTGCATACAAAAAAGAGCTTCCAAAAAAAATGAGTGTGAAAAGCCTTTATCCAGTTTGCCACATCAGAGAGCCAGGGGTCTGTGGCTGACAACACAGAGGTGCCCACCCTGAAGTTTGAGGTGCTCCATCTTTCTCTGGGCCCTGCTCTTCAGCAGTGTCCCATCTCAATGTGAGGACATATCCGACATTTACTGTTAGCCTCAATACAGATGATGAAACAGGATCCTGCTTCCTGCTCTAAGTTTTCCCAATTTAGTTATCTAAACACGACATGCTCATCAGGGCACTGGGGACAAACGGTGCCAGGCAGCAGAAAGATTCAGAGAAAACCACCTCACAGAAGTGGGGTTCCTTGGCTTATGCTGGAGCCCATAAAATTCTATCACTACTACTGCACGTGTCTGGAAAACATTCCACGTGTGTGAAGGGCAGACTGCTCTCCAGGAGAGAATTTCATTAGAGCAGTGGCTGCTGCAGGAGCAGCGAGCACCGATTCCATGTCTGGCTAATGCTTCTGTACATCTCCCCTCTGGACTTCTGTTCCACTGCGGAAATGAGGGGAACCACCTCTGCCCATGGAACCTGAAATGAGTCACTTAAGACCTCTGTATCTCAGGTTCCGCCCTAGAAAACATAAATGGCTTAGGCTTAAATGGTTTCAAATTCCTTGGGACAAAATTTATAGCTGGAAATACTTCTGGAATGTCAATAACTTTCTGGTTAAAATTAAGTTAAGAGGCTCATAATAAACAAACCACTTAAAAAAACCCTTTTTAAAAAGCTGTTAATTCATGAAATAGTGTATTTAGATTGTTTTTTCTAACCTACTTGTTTTTAAGGGGGAAGATAAAAAGTGACTGATTCACTGTTAAGAGATCAACTACTGCACACCTGGCACTGTCAGAACATCATCACTGTAAAGCCCTACAATTCACTTGCAAAAGGAAGGTAATGTCATCCCAATTTGACAAATAAGAAACATGAAGTGGAAGAACTAAGATTCTAAAATGCAAGTCTTAAAACTCCAAGTAAAATGCTTATTCCAAGAGAGTACACCACTACAGAAATAAGGCTAATACCATCCCACAAACAAAGAAAATATAAGCAAAGAAAGCTCAAAAGCCTGAATCCATGATTAAGATCAAAGTAGTATTTAGCTGCAGATAAGCAGCACAACAAATTCTGCCGCCAATACTTAGGACCGGAGATAGCCCCCAATCTTAACTATGACATTCTAAAAACAATCACTAAATTAACCCCAAGGGAATTAATGTCAAAATTGGAGACTTTATTTTGCATCAAACCAGAGACTGCATTTTATGAGTTAAAAAAAAGGCCAAAACGTAGCTGTAAACAATCTACAATAATGTAGATGTGATGTAATTAAAATAAATTTCAGCACACATATAGAGAAGATGGAGAAGCTCTATACCGTCAGCAAAAACAAGACCGAACTGACTGTGGATCAGATCATGAACTCCTTATTGCCAAATTCAGACTAAAATTGAAGAAAGTAGGGAAAACCAATAGACCATTCAGGTATGAACTAAATCAAATCCCTTACAATTATACAGTGGAAGTGAGAAACAGATTTAAGGGACTAGATCTGATAGACAGAGTGCCTGAAGAACTATGGATGGAGGTTCATGATAATGTACAGGAAGCAGTGATCAAGACCATCCCCAAGAAAAAAGAAATGCAAAAAGGCGAAATGGTTGTCTGAGGAGGCCTTACAAATAGCTATGAAAAGAAGAGAAGGAAAAGGCAAAGGAGAAATGAAAAGATATATCCATTTGAATGCAGAGTTCCAAAGAATAGCAAGGAGAGAGAAGAAAGCCTCCCTCAGTGATCAGTGCAAAGAAATAGAGGAAAACAATAGAATGGGAAAGATAGAGACTTCTTCAAGAAAATGAGAGATACCAAAGGAACATTTCACTCAAAGATGGGCACAAGAAAGGACAGAAACAGTATTGGACCTAACAGAAGCAGAAGATATTAAGAAGAGGTGGCAAGAATACACAGAAGAACTGTACAGAAAACATCTTCACAATCCAGATAATCATGATGGTGTGATCACTCACCTAGAGCCAGATATCCTGGAATGTGAAGTCAAGTGGGCCTTAGGAAGCATCACTAGGAACAAAGCTAGTGGAGGTGATGGAATTCCAGTTGAGCTATTTCAAATCCTTAAAGATGATGCTGTGAAAGTGCTGCACTCAATGTGGCAGCAAATTTGGAAAACTCAGCAGTGGCCACAGGACTGGAAAAGGTCAATTTTCATTCCAATCCCAAAGAAAGGCAATGCCTAACAATCTTCAAACCACTGCAAAATTGCACTGATCTCACACGCTAGGAAAGTAATGCTCAAAATTCTCCAAGCCAGGCTTCAACAGTACATGAACCATGAACTTCCAGATGTTAAGGCTGGATTTAGAAAAGGCAGAGGAACCAGAGATCAAATTGCCAACATCCACTGGATCATCAAAAAAGCAAGGAGTTCCACAAAAACATCTACTTCTGCTTTATTGATTATGCCAAAACCTTTGACTGTGTGGCTCACAACAAACTGTGGAAAATTTTAAAAGAGATGGGAATACCTGACCTGCCTCTTGAGAAATCTGTATACAGGTCAAGAAGCAGCAGTTAGAACTGGACATGGAACAACAGAATGGTTCCAAATCGGGAAAGGAGTACATCAAGGCTACATATTGTCACCCTGATTATTTAACTTATATGCAGAATACATCATGAGAAATGCTGGACTGGATGAAGCACAAGCTGGAATCAAGATTGCTGGGAAAAATATCAATAACTTCAGATATGCAGATGACACCACAGCTATGGCAGAAAGCAAAGAAGAACTAAAGAGCCTCTTGATGAAAGTGAAAGAGGAGAGTGAAAACGCTGGATTAAAATTCAACATTCAGAAAACTAAGATCATGGCATTCGGGTCCCATCACTTCATGGCAAATAGAAGGGGAAACGATGGAAACTGTAACAGACTTTATTTTCTTGGGCTCCAAAATCACCATAGGTGGTAACTGCAGCCAAGAAATCAAAAGACGCTTGTTCCTTGGAAGAAAAGCTATAACCAACCTAGACAGCATATTAAAAAGCAGAGACATTACTTTGCTGACAAAGGTCCGTCTAGTCAAAGCTATGGATTTTCCATTAATCATGTATGGATGTAAGAGTTGGACTAGAAAGAAAGCTGAGCACTGAAGAATTGATATTTTTGAACTGTGGTGTTGGAGTAGACTCTTGAGAGTCCCTTGGACTGCAAGGAGATCCAACCAGTCCATCCTAAAGGAAATCAGTCCTGAATATTCATTGGAAGGACTGATGCTAAAGCTGAAACTCCAATACTTTGGCTGCCTGATGTGAAGAGCTGACTCATTTAAAAAGACCCTGATGCTGGGAAAGATTGAGGGCAGGAGGAGAAGGGGTCTACAGAGGACGAGATGGTTGGATGGCATCACCGACTCAATGGACGTGAGTTTGAGCAAGCTCCAGGAGTTGGTGGTGGACAGGGAGGCCTGGTGTGCTGCGGTTCATGGGGTCACAAAGAGTCAGACATGACTGAGCAACTGAACTGAACATTGTAATATATGCCAGATCTCAAAGCCCGGGAAACAAACAATGGATTTATACTGTTAAAAGAATCTCACATTTGTGAAGTAATATATTATTATTCTACACAGACTATGGTAAATTAATGATGCATATGTAATATCTAGAGCAACCACAAAAAACATAATACACAAAAGTATAATAAAATGTTAATAGAGGAAAAGAAAATGAAATATTAAAAAAATAATCAAACCAAAGGATATAGGAAAAGAAGAACAGAGAAACCAAAGAGCAAATAGAAAACAAAAAGCAGGATGGTAGATTTAGTCCAAGCATATCTATAATTACATTAAGTGTAAATGGACTAAGCACTCTATATGTAAAAGGCTCAGATTATCAATGTGGATTAACTTTAAAAGGGTATTGACCCAGCTTGTTTATAAGAAACATACATTAATATAAAGACATGATAGGCTAATAGTAAACATAGTATTACACGGAACATAATATACCAGACAAGCAGTAAGTGTAAGAAAGCTGATTTGACTATATTAATGTTAAGCAAAGTAAACACCAAAACAAAGATTATCTAGAGATAAAGAATATTTTATAACAATAAAAGTACCAGTTTGTCAACATACAAAGTGTTAAAAGTTAAAATATATTTTTATTTTATAGAACAACTATATGAACAAATACTATGGAAACATAATATTTAGTGAAAAAAGCAAGTCACAGAGGACGGTATATCACATAACACCATATTCCTATGGCTCAATAAAAATCATAAAACTAAATAATATACTGGTTAGAGATGTATACACATGTGATTAAACTTTTCTTAAGCTAAAAAATGATACACAGAATTCAGGATAATAGTTTTACTTCTGGAGGACAGGCAGGGGTTTGGGAAAGAGTAGACATGGATACTATTACTAACGTTCATTTGTAACCTAATGGTAAGTTCAATGAATTTAATTTCATTTTGTTTCATAACTTACTTATGTAATACAGTATTTTATATGTAGCCAATATTGCCATTTTAAAAAACTTAGTTCTTAATAAGAAAAGATACAATTAGTCAATACCCACCAATATCCTTAAAAATAATCAATCCTTTTGAGTCTTAAGGAGTATTTCTAGGAATTTTGGTAAGGAAATACACAAGTATACAACAGTTAAACACAAGAAAATCACTGTTTTTAAAACAGCAAAAAGCAAACAATAAAAAACAGGAATTAACAACTCATTGGTCATTCTAAGAGACTAAAGCAACCACAGAATAGAATTTTATTATATGAAGCTATTTAATATAATTAAGTTACTATTTAGATCACTAGCTTAGAAGTTAGTGAATTCCTAAACTTTATAAGTTAAACTAGGGGTACTTACATGGACATTATGGAGTCTCCAACTAGGAATTCCATGCAATTTTTCTAGAATTGTATGTATAGTTATGCAGGTAACTGTAGTCACAAGCATGCTTCTAGGGAGAAGGTCTATAGTTTTTATGTTCTCAAAAGAAGAATGGTTACTCAAAAAAAAAGTTACTAAGGTAGCTAATCTTCAAAGATGGCTACCAATGAACAAAGCCGCCCAGGATTCATACCCATACGTAATCCCCTTACACAATGAACCTGGATTGTGACCCTGTAATTAACTTTACCTAATGCAATGCAAGTTCCAGGCCTAAACCATAAAGAGGACTGATAGCTTTTGCACTTTGAGTGTCCTAAGCAACCATGTAAGAATCCAGCTGCCTTGTGGAAGAGGCCATGTTAGACCAGAATTAGTCCTAATACGACATGGGCAGACAGCAGAGCCAAAGCACCTGGGCATACCAGCTGAGCCCATCATTCTGGCTGTGCCCGCCTGGGCACCAGCCACGTGAGGAAGCCACCATGGACACCTTGGTAAACCACCATCTAACCCTACCCACACGAGAACCCCCAACCAAACCAGCAAAAGGGTGATCCACTTGAGATCTAGTTAACACATACAATCATAAGAAGAGGATTATTCTTCTAAGTCACAAAATTTGGGGGTGATTTGTTAAGCAGCAAATAGGCAGCTAAACAACTACAGACTGCTAGTTCAGACTGAGTAACCTCACCTAATTAAGGACCGAATATTCTATATGATGGCTGAAATGAAAATCAGAAGCTACCCATCAGAACAAACTGGAAAATTCTTAAAGAGATGGGGATACCAGACCACCATATCTGCCTCTGGAGAAACCTGTTCAGGTTGAGAAGCAACAGTCAGAACAAGACATGGAATAATGGACTGGTTCAGAATCAGGAAAGGAGTACATCAAAGCTTATCATCACCCTGTTTATTTAACTTATGCAGAGTACATCATGCGATATGCTGGGCTGGATGAATTAAAAGATGGAATCAAGATTTCCAGGAGAAATATCAATAACTTCAGATATGCAGATGATACTAACCTAATGGCAGAAAATGGAAAGGAATTAAAGAACCTCTTGATGAAGGTGAAAGAGGAGAGTGAAAAAGCTAGCTTAATCACTTCTTGGCAAATAGATGTGGAAAAAGTGGAAATAGGGACAGATTTTATCTTCCTGGACTCCAAAATCACTGTCAACAGTGACTACAGACATGAAATTAAAAGACAGCTATTCCTTGGAAGAAAAGCTATGACAAAAAAAAAAAAAAAAAAGCTATGACAAACCTAGACAGCGTATTAAAAAGCAGAGAAGGCATTTTACTGACAAAGGTCCGTCTAGTCAAAGCTATGGTTTTTCCAGTAGTCATGTATGGATGTAAGAGTTGGACCATAAAGAAAGCTGAGAACCAGAGAACTGATGCTTTCAAACTGTGGTGTTGGAGAAGACTCTTGAGAGTCCCTTGGAGTGCAAGGAGATGAGATCAAACCAGTCAATCGTAGAGGAAATCAGTCCTGAATATTCATTAGAAGGACTGATGCTGAAGTTGAAGCTCCAGTACTTTGGCCACCTGATGTGAAGAGCAGACTCACTGGAAAAGACCCTGATGTTGGGAAATACTGAGGGCAACAGAACAGGATGACAGAGGGTGAGGTGGTTGGACAGCATCACCGACTACAGGAGACAGTGAAGGACAGGGAAGCCTGGCGTGCTGTAGTCCATGGGTTGCAGAGTCAGACATGACTTAGCGACTGAACAACAATCCATCAGAGGACATAACATCACTCCCCAGTCCTCTGTGCAATAATCTCTGTTGATGCACATGCACGCCCCCCCCACCCCGCCACCACACACACACATCTCTGCCATTTATATAATAGTTTCACGGAGTAAAACCAACTTCACCTTGATTTCATGTACTTTATTCACGTAGGCTCTTTTATTACACATAAATAAAACATAGATCAAGCATACACTTTGCCCTTATATTAAATGAAATGAAAAGAAGTGAGACCCTTACATGACCCTTCATTTAAAATATTACAGTGGTTACTTATGTAAATCACTTTCCTTCCCTCTGGACTAAAAAAGAACAAAGTAGACTGAGGTTCAGGGAACACACACTGAAAGGTATTTTATAATGCTAATAAAATAGCATTGTATTATGTCACAGTAGGACAAATACAGTGCTTACTGCACAGAAATACTTTCTCTTTATTAATTTCCACAATCATCTTGTAAATGATATCTGAGAAGGAAACAAATTCAAGCAGAACCAGGAATCCTGCCCCAGAACCAAGAAGCAAAGCAGAACATAAACAATATGAAACAGCCAGATCCCATTTCATCTATTCAATTTGAGTGAAATGAAGACATAAACAAACTCTGTGGTGGTGTGGTGTTTTTTTTTTTTAATCTACTGCATTTGATTTTTCAAAACAAAAACATCTATTTCCACAGCCAAATTTCTGTTAGCCAAAAATAATGGCAAGAGGCATGGCTCTGGTAAGGACAGATTTAAGTGATAAGTATACATTTTTAACTCTCTAAACACCTACACCTCACGATTTCTAGTAGGACAGTGGATGATTATATTTCAGTTTGGCCCCGCTCTTTTTTCACATTTCTCTACTGTCACTAAGTAAAGACTATTTAGATTCTTTCAGCACTCAGGCACTGCTTAACTTTTCTGAACCTCAGTTTTCTCATTTGAAAATTGTAATCATTATGTACAAAGCACTTAGCACAGTGCCTGATCATAGCAAGTGCTCAACAGATGATAGCTGCTGTTATCATCCTTATTGATAATCACCAAATGATATCAAGTATCAGTTGATATCAAGAGGCCGGATCCTGGCATTAACCCACACAACTGTGATTTCCTTCTGTGCTAACAGAATCCTGATTTCGTTCATGTTGCTCCAGTCATCTGTTGTTGTTCAGCCACTCAGTCATGTCGAAATCTTTGCAACCCCATGGACTGAAGCACTCCAGGCTTCCCTGTCCTTCACTATCACCTGGAGTTTGCTCAACTCATGTCCACTGAGTCAGTGATGCCATCCAACCATCTCATCCTCTATCACCCTCTTCTCTTTCTGCCTTTGATCTTTCCCAGCATCAGGGTCTTTTCCAGTGAGTTGGCTCTTCACATCAGGTGGCCAAAGTATTGGAGCTTCAGCTTCATCATCAGTCCTTCCAATGAATATTCAGGACTGATTTCCTCTAAGATTGACTGGTTTGATCTCTTTGCAGTCCAAGGTACTCTCAAGAGTCTTCTCCAGCACCACAGTTTGAAGACATCAATTCTTTGGTGCTCAACCTTTCTGGGGAATAAAATTTGGCAACCCACTCCAGTACTCTTGCCTGGAAAATCCCACGGACAGAGGAGCCTGGTAGGCTACAGTCCATAGTGTCACAAAGAGTCAGACGCCACTGAGTGACTTCACTCACTCACTCGCTCAACCTTCTTTATGGTCCAACTCTCACATCCGTACCTGGCTACTAGAAAAACCACAGCTTTGACTATAACAGACTTTTGTCACAAAGTGATGTCTCTGCTTTTCAAGAATTTGTCTAGGTTTTGTCATAGCTTTCCTTCCTAGGAGCAAGTGTCTTAATTTCATGGCAGTGGTCATCATCTGCAGTGATTTTGGAGCCCAAGAAATAAAATCTGTCACTGTTTCCATGTCTTCCCCACCTACTTGCCATGAAGTGATGGAAACAGATGCCATAATCTTAGCTTTTTGAATGTTGAATTTTAAGCCAACTTTTTCACTCTCCCTTTCACCCTCATCAAGAGGCTCTTTGCTCCTCTTCACTTTGTGCCACTATAGTGGTATCATATGCATACTGAGGTCATTGATATTTCTCCTGGCAATCTTGATTCCAGCTTGTGGTTCATACAGCCTGGCATACACATGATGTGCTCCGAAAATAAGTTAAATAAGCAGGGTAACAATATACAGCCCTGATGCACTCCTTTCCCAATTTGGAACCAATCAGCTTTTTTTGATGATCCAATAGATGTTGGCAATTTGATCTCTGGTTCCTCTGCCTTTTCTAAATCCAGCTTGAACATCTGGAAGTTCACAGTTCATGTACTGTTGAAGTCTCACTTTGAGAATTTTGAGCATTACTTTGCTAGAGTGTGAGAGGAGTGCAATTGTGCATTAGTCTGGACATTCTTTGGCATTGCCTTTCTTTGGGATTGGAATGAAAACTGATCTTTTCCAATCCTGTGGCCACTACTGAGTTTTCCAAATTTGCTGGCATATTGAGTGCAGCACTTTCACAGCATTCAGTTCAGTTTCGGTTTAGTCGCTCAGTCATGTCCGACTCTTTGTGATGCCATGAACTGCAGCACACCAGACCTCCCTGTCCATCACCAACTCCCGGAGTCCACCCAAATCCATGTCCATTGAGTCGATGATGCCATCCAACCATCTCATACTCTGTCGTCCCCTTCTCCTCCTGCCCTCTATCCCTCCCAGCATCATTGTCTTTTCCAATGAGTCAGCTCTTCGCATGAGGTGGCCAAAGTATTGGAGTTTCAGCCTCAACATCAGTCCTTCCAATGAACACCCAGGACTGATCTCCTTTAGGATGGACTGGTTGGATCTCCTTGCAGTCCAAGGGACTCTCAAGAGTCTTCTCCAACACCACACTTCAAAAGCATCAATTCTTCGGTGCTCAGCTTTCTTCACAGTCCTACTCTCACATCCATACATGACCACTGGAAAAACCATAGCCTTCACTAGACGGACCTTTATTGGCAAAGTAATGTCTCTGCTTTTTAATATGCTGTCTAGGTTGGTCATAACTTTCCTTTCAAGGAGTAAGCATCTTTTAATTTCATAGCTGCAATCACCATCTGCAGTGATTTTGGAGCCCCAAAAAATAAAGTCTGACACTGTTTCCACTGTTTCCCCTGTTTCCCATCTATTTGCCATGAAGTGATGGGACTGGATGCCACGATCTTAGTTTTCTGAATGTTGAGCTTTAAGCCAACTTTTTCACTCTCCTCTTTCACTTTCATCAAGAGGCTCTTTAGTTCTTCTTCACTTTCTGCCATAAGGGTGGTATCATCTGCATATCTGAGGTTATTTATATTTCTCCCAGCAATCTTGATTCCAGCTTGTGCTTCATCCAGCCCAGCATTTCTCATGATGTACCCTGCACAGAAGTTAAATAAGCAAGGTGACAATATACAGTCTTGACATACTCCTTTTCCTATTTGGAACCAGTCCGCTGTTCCATGTCCAGTTCTAACCGTTGGTTCCTGACCTGCATACAAGTTTCTCAAGAGGCAGGTCAGGTGGTCTGGTATTCCCATCTCTTTCAGAATGTTCCACAGTTTATTGTGATCCACACAGTCAAAGGCTTTGGCACAGTCAATAAAGCAGAAAATAGATGTTTTTCTGGAATTCTCTTGCTTTTTCGATGATCCAGCGGATGTTGGCAATTTGATCTCTGGTTCCTCTGCCTTTTCTAAAACCAGCTTGAACATCTGGAAGTTCATGGTTCATGTATTGCTGAAGCCTGGCTTGGAGAATTTTGAGCATTACTTTACTAGCGTGTGAGATGAGTGCAAGTATGCAGTAGTTTGAGCATTCTTTGGCATTGCCTTTCTTTGGGATTGGAATGAAAACTGACCTTTTCCAGTCCTGTGGCCACTGCTGAGTTTTCCATATTTGCTGGAATATTGAGTGCAGCACTTTCACAGCATCATCTTTCAGTATTTGAAATAGCTCAAATGGAATTCCATCACCTCTAGTAGCTTTGTTCGTAGTGATGCTTCCTACTTGACTTCGCAGTCCAGGATGTCTAGCTCTAGGTGAGTGTCTACACCATCATGGTTATTTGGGTCATTAAGACCTTTTTTATATAGTTCTATACAAACAAGTTATTCTTGCCACCTCTTCGTAATTTCTTCTGCTATTGTTAGGTCTTTATTGTCTCTGTCCTTTATCATACCCATCCTTGCATGAAATGTTCCCTTGATATCTCCAATTTTCTTGACGAGATCTCTAGTCTTTTCCATTCTATTGCTTTTCTCTCTTTCTTTGCATTGTTTATTTAAGAAGGCCTTCTTATCACTTCTTGCTATTCTCTGGAACTCTGCGTTCAGTTGGGAATATCTTTCCCTTTCAACCTTTCCTTTTGCTTATCTTCTTTTCTCAGTTATTTGTAAAGCTTCCTCAGACAACTACTTTGCCTTCTTGTATTTCTTTATCTTTGGGATGGTTTTGGTTAGTTACTCTTGTAAAACCTCCATCCACAGTTCTTCAGGTACTGTCAGCCCCATCTAATCCCTTGAATATCCTTCTTTCTTCAATTTCAGCCTGAATTTTGCAATAAGAATCTCATGATCTGAGCCACAGTAGCTCCAGGTAGGAGCAGAAATAGAAATGTGCACTCTTTTTTTCACGATATTGTGCTAAATTGCTTATATTACAATGACAGATATAAAGAAATGAAGTAGGTGATTGTATCTAGGACTTGCTAAGGAGAGTTGCCCCAGACATGAAGAAGATCAAAATAAAACTTACCTCTGCAAAGCACATAGTGAGTTCTGAAAAATATCCATGAATTTGATGACAGGGGCAGGGTTTAACCTATCAAATTTGTTCTGAGGAAAGCCCAGGGCCATACAGAAACTCAAGTCTGCTGTGCGTATGCTTATTCCAGGTATAAACAGGCTATAATACTAAGGTGAAAGGCTCCAAAGAAGGAACTCTTACCAAGATGTGAAATGAAATCAAAACTACTAAGACAACTCAGATGAATGAAAACGTGTAAGACAAATATACGGAAAAATATTTCCATTAATATTGCATCTCTCAAGAGGGAGGGGACATATATATACTTGTTGCTGATTCACATTGTTGTACAGCAGAAACCAACACAACACTGAAAAGCAATTATCCTCCAATTAGGAAGATGGGTTATGACAATAACATGGGTAGAGTGTAATGTTTCTTGCCTATGATCCTTTTTTACTTTATATAAGACTATGAAGTCTTCTACAGTAGATATTACATAAAAAATTACTTACATATTTTGAACTACTATTAATGCATATTAAAACTGTATTCAAGTACAAATCAATATGTATGCCTGTGAAATTAAATATGTAGGCTCCAACCCTTTAATAAAAGCTAATGGTTTTGGAGAGAGACCAGAGCCAAAAAAAAAAAAAGAATATTGTATCTCTATATCCTACCAAATTTACGCTAACATTCGAAAGAAAGCCTAACAAGTAAAGCAGAGACACATCTAACCTTCAAGGATAAGGAAGAAGTCAGATAAAAGAAATTTCAGTAAATCTTAAATCGTTACTGTCCTCTGACATAAATTTTACTATCTGTCTTAGTGACATGGGGCAAATATTCCGTATTTCCAGGAACACACCATCACATCATCCTAGCAGAATGTTCTATCATCAATATTAGTAAACAGTGACTATTATGATAGATTACAACACATATAATTTACCAGGAAATTATGAAGAACCAGGAAAGCACTGTCACATGAGGCTAGAATATAGAGAAATAGATGCAGAAAACAGTATTACAAAACATACAACACTGAATCCCGAGTAGCAGGAGGTGCGCTGATACAAAGTGATAACATCCATGGCAATTAACATATCTGTACGTCTCTCCTCCATAAAGAAAGATGCTCCAGTCCTGGTGGGAACAGGTAGACACACCCTTCCAACCTGCTCCCTCCATTATGATTCCAACCCAAGTCTGATTTCCAAGCCCATGACATCCCAACCACCTTCAGAGCACACCTTCTCTTCCAGTCAAGAGACCTGAAATGCCAATGAGGAATGTAAAAAAAAATCTCTAATTCCTTTCTGTCTAACTCAGATTTTTAAAAATGATTATCCATGTTTTCTACTAGCCAATGCTTGTAAAAAAAATTTTTCATCAAAGCCAAAGACAAATACAGTGAACAAATGTACTCTTTCTTGATACGAATAAAAATATTCTGAAAATTAAAATGTAAGGTATCCTTCAGTCATGATGTGTTATACTGTAGGCTGAATCATGCTGTTATGCAGTAACGAGGACCCAGACATGTATATAAAAGCAAGCTAATAAAAACACAAACAACAGTTCCTGCATTTTACACTTAAGTGTCTCCACTTTTTTCTCCATGATTCACCAATAAACCTTTTGGCCCAAATTAACCAGCCACCATGGACAGAGCTGGTTAAACTGAAATACATCTGTTTAAGGATTATATCTTTCTAACCTCTTTGCTGCTGCTGCTGCTAAGTCACCTCAGTCACGTCTGACTCTGTGCGACCCCATAGATGGCAGCACACCAGGCTCCCCCGGCCCTGGGACTCTCCAGGCAAGAACACTGGAGTGGGTTGCCATTTCCTTCTCCAATGCATGCATGCATGCTAAGTCACCTCAGTCGCGTCTGACTCTGTGTGACCCCATAGATGGCAGCACACCAGGCTCCCCCGGCCCTGGGACTCTCCAGGCAAGAACACTGGAGTGGGTTGCCATTTCCTTCTCCAATGCATGCATGCATGCTAAGTCACCTCAGTCGTGTCTGACTCTGTGTGACCCCATAGATGGCAGCACACCAGGCTGCTCTGTCCCTGGGATTGTCCAGGCAAGAATACAGGAGTGGGCTGCCATTTTCTTCTCCATCTAACCCCTCTAGCCACACCTTTTAGAGCTGGCGGGTTGTTTTATCCACCTCTGCTTGCAACAAGAACCTTAGTTAATTTGTATCAAGGTTAGGAGTATCCCAGATGAGTCAGAAAACATAAATATCATTTCTGCCAGCCCTATAATCCCTCCTCAGTGGTGCCTATCCATGCAGGCCCATATGGTCATGTGCTGACGATCAGTTAAAGCTCTCAGAGATACCAAAGGTCAAGGATATCCACCACATTGCCTTAGCTTTAGAACCACTAAAACGTGATGAGACATAAAGTGTATGGGATGAGTGTTACAGGCAAGGCACAGCTGGCAACAGCACCACTTTGTCCATCAAAATGGACCGCAGGACTGGTACCACCTGGGAGCATAAGAAAAACGCAGACTCACAGGCCTCTCCCAGACCCACTGGATCGTAATCTGCATTTTCCTTTTGGTCATGCTGCGTGGCACGTGGGATCCTCGTTTCCCTCGTTCTTAACCACCGGACCACCAAGGAAGTCCCATACTCTGGATTTTAACAGGTGATTCATACATGCTAAACTGTGGGAAGAATGAGTGTTAAAAAAAAAGATCCTGAGAAACTGTTTCTGAAGATACATCATTAAAATTATTATCCCAAATGACTCTCAGAAGTAGAAAACCTAAACCAAGTTTGGGTCTAAAGAACCATGTGCCTCACTCTGAAAATATCCAGGGAAACCTTAAGAGGAACCAAAGTTCCAAGCATCTGAGAGCTCAAGGCCTGAATTCCTGAGCATAGTTTTTTTTTCAACGTAACAGCTTGCAACATCAGACATACTATGTACCTTCAGAAAGTGATGAGTTATACCATGTACAACCTTCATAGCAACAAATTATCAATTTACAAACTCAAAGTCAACATATTGTGCCTCACAGTCATTTAAGCTGGCAAGACTTTAAAGTACACACAAATCTGAAGTAATGCTTTGGAAATATTTGATTTATGTTAAACAGTGCTCTGGAATTTAAACATTTGTATGCTCCACCAAGCCCTTTTCCTGGCCAACTGGTTCACTGGTCGGCTTACATAGATGCTTCCAACGTAAGATGCTGCCCAGCTAAATTTAATATTTAAAAATGTTTAAGACCTCTCTGTGTATTTTTTAAAATCAATCTTAGTTCAAGTAAATTTCCTGTGCAGCAAAAGAACACCACCACCACCATAACAAAATCATACCCCAAACGGCCCTGTGCTATAAAAGGTGCTGCCGGCATTGAGTGAACTCTGCCTCTAACGAGAACCTTCTACAGAGGGAACCAAGATGGCAAAGCTGCGAAGGCCTTCGGTCCAGTAGGGAACACAGAGCAGCGTGTCAGAAAGAAATTGTTTTTCTGCTCCTTTTGATGGGTTGCGCTTTCAAGTCAGGAAATGAGAAACAGGTGTGCCAGAGGGCACACACATCCTCGCCCCACACTGCAAAACACGCGTTTTCAATTTGCAAACATGAAAGGGACTCCTGTTGAATGAAAGAAGAAATGAAAACCCAGCTCTGTCTCTGCGAACCATATGAAGGCGGCTCAGAAAGGCTCTGACAAGCTGCTCAACTTCCTCCCTCTCCGACTGACAGCAGGTAGTGCTCGACAATGGGAAGGAAAAGGCATTCTTTCAAGTGAGAACAATCAAAGGGAGAATTACACGAAGGATCAGAGCGCTGGCACTTTAACCCATCACTTGATCTCATGCTTCTGTTTCTACCATTGCTTTACCTTGCGTCTTCAAATTACAAGTCTGTTCTTTCAGCAAATAACAAACGATGCAAAATAAGTCTCTGGCCCACCCACCCCCCCCCCCTCAAAAAAAAATCTGAGAAAGTGCAAACAGTAAAAGAACATCTTGGAGTTCACTTGATCTACCATCACCTAAGTGTACAGTCTCTTTCAGAAAGACCTACTTTTCTTCATGAAGTCCTGAGCTCTCCTGCAGCACTGGAGACATTTTAGGGGCTTAGATGAATGTCCTGGTGGTGCTGTTTAAAAGCAACTGGCTTTGGTGGGCCTTTGGGGAGAGGGTGTATGGCAAGAAGGAAGAGGTACTAAAGGCAGCAAAAGGAGCCAGGCGGCCAGGTGTGCCAAGGTCCACTTGGGAGGCTCTGCAGGGAGCATCCCTCAGCTGTGTGGACACAGCAGAGCCCGGTTCAGCGCAGCAAGCCTTTATTTTAATGTATTTCTAGACTAGCAAGAAACTTCCCTGTGTTAACAAGTAAGGCCATAGACTTCATGCCCTTTGAGAATGGGGACTGTCTTCTCTGTATCACAGCCAAACACTACACAGCACAGGATAAGAGCCTATAAAACAGCTGCTGTGTTATAGCTTGAGGGCAGCTACAAGTCTTCTTACATAAGAGCAAAATGCCTGAGCTCATGTTTGTGGGAAACACACCCTTCACATCTAAAATTAAGTTTTGAAGAACATCTACAGTATCATAAAAATATTCATTACAGAATATTAAATGGGAAAAGACTAACAAGCTAAACGACAGTCATTTGTTCTATCTACCAAAAATCTACCCAAAATATTAACACACTATCACAGCATAGCAACGTTAAAATTTCATTTTCCAAATTCTTTTCAATGACCAAGTGTTATTTCACAATCAGGGAAAAGTCCACTCGTTTATTAATAAAACATCCAAAATGCATGATACCAAAGCTGTCACACGAATCTGGCTTCCTAAGAAATAACCTAGCAACATTCAGAACCAAAAGCAGGAAATAATGTATTAATAGTTCATCAGATATGAAGTGACCTAATTAGAGTAAATGATGGTCCTGGAGTAGAATTCCCATCCCACATAACTACTTTAGTTTTGGGAAGTGTGCTGGGAATTTATCAACTCTGTCATCTGTAAATGAACAATATTTCCTCCCCACCCAGACTAACCAATCAGTCCAAAGAGTCAAGTGGTCTTAAGAGGATGATGTTTACAAACATATTAGGGTTTTATCTATGCTCACATCTAGAAGTCATAAATCACACAAAAAGATTTCTCAAGACATTTACATATTAAATCCCAAATTACTTCAGCTTAAGTGTCTGCCCTCTAAGAATCTTCAGTGCAAAAGATTCAGTTCAGTTCAGTCCAGTTGCACAGTCATGTCTGACTCCTTGTGACCCCATGGACTGCAGCACGCCAGGCCTCCCTGTCATCACCAACTCCCAGAGCTTGCTCAAACTCATGTCCATTGAGTCAGTGATGCTACCCGACCATCTTGTCCTCTGTCATCCCCTTCTCCTCCAGCCCTCAATCTTTCCCAGAATCAGGGTCTTTTCCAAGGAGTCAGTTCTTCACATCAGGTGGCCAAAGTATTGGAGCTTCAGCTTCAGCATCAGTCCTTCCAAAGAATATTCAGGACTGATTTCCTTTAGAATGGACTGGTTGGATCTCCTTGCAGTCCAAGGGACTCTCAAGAGTCTTCTCCAACACCATAGTTCAAAAGCATCAATTCTTCAGCACTCAGCTTTCTTAATGGTCCAACTTTTACATCCATACATGACTACTGGAAAAACCATAGCTTTCACTAGATGGACCTCTG
Organism: Bos mutus; assembly: GCF_027580195.1. Lineage (NCBI taxonomy): Eukaryota > Metazoa > Chordata > Mammalia > Artiodactyla > Bovidae > Bos > Bos mutus. The sequence goes on along the minus strand of NC_091629.1, from coordinate 74,845,671 downwards.
TCAGCAAAGTAATGTCTCAGTTTTTAATTTTTTATTATGCTTTCATAATAACAGATTATGAAAGCTTGTTTCATACAGACAAGAAGCTTCCAAGAAGCCACACTGTCAGCCACATCAGTGAGAAAGAACACTCCCTAGCAAGGCAGGTAAAGGAGCTAGAGTGGGCTGAAGAGTCCGGGCCCCACCCAGAAGAACCAGCCCCCTCTGTCTGAAACATGGCTCATCACACCAGAGCAACCTAAAAGATAAAAGTTCCGTCTTCACCTCTTTTCCAAAAGAATGAGCATCTCCCTCTTCAAAGGGTCCCCCTCTTTATACAAAAGAAAACTTCAATACTTAGTCAAGACCATCCAGAGAGCACCCAATAAGACCCCAGGTTAAGACCCACACACCTTGGACTCACCCCTCTTCTTCAGGGATCTCTGTTCTCATCAGAACACACCACTCTCAACTCTGTACTTACCTCCTCTCAGCCCTGACTCAGCTGGGCATGACCTAAACCACTCCACCTGTTGTGCCCCCAGAAAGGTGATGTTGAAGCCCTAACCCCAAGGTGGTGGTGGTGTCTTTGGGGAGGTAATTAGGGTTTTATGAGGTCATGAGGGTGGGCCCCCCCAGGATGGGATTAGTGTCCCGGTAAGAAGAGGAAGAGAGATGGTAGCTCACTCATGTCCATTCTTCCTCTCTCTCTCTCTTTCCCTCCCTCCCTCTTTTCCTCTGTCCTTGCCTCTATCTCTCTCTCTCTTTCCACCATGTGATGACATGGCAAAAAAATGGCCAGCAGCAAGCCAGAAGGAACCAAATCTGCTGCCACCATGATCTTGGACTTCCTAGCCTCCAGAACTTGGAGAAATAAATGTTTAAGTCACACGGCCTATGGTATTTTGTTATAGCAGTCTGAGCTAAGACACACCCCAGTATATCTGTTTGTTTATATCAATTCACATCAATTCATTCAAAAAGCATCAAAGACTCTGTCGGATGAGCACCATTCAGACATCAGGGAACAAAGCTGAGGAAAATCTCTACCTTCATGGAGTTTCATGTAGCAGAGAGAAGAAGACTACAAAGATAAAATAAAGACACAAAAGGTATGTTAGACATGATACATTCTATGGGAAAAAATAAAATGTGGGAGGGGGCTGGGGGATGTTACTGAGGGAAGATTTACATGTTTAAAACAGGGTGGTTGAGGAAGACCTCTGTGAGAAGGTGAATCACCTGAATCAAGAGCTGATAAGGCAGAGGCAGGGGTGTAGATACTCAGGTGCATGCATGTGAGCTAAGTTGCTTCAGTTGTGTCTGACTCTTTATGACCCTATGGACCATCAGCCTGCCAGGCTCTCCTGTCAAAATCCACATCTCTTTGTGTGTGTGTGTGTTGCATTTTTTAAAATTAATTTATTTATTTTCATTGGAAGCTAATTACAGTACTGTACTGGTTTTGCCACACTGACATGAATCTGCCACGGGTGTACATGTGCTCCCAATTCTGACCCCCTCTACCCGCTCCCTCCCCATCCCATCCCTCTGGGCCATGCCAGTGCACTGGCTTTGAATGCTCTGTCTCATGCATCAAACTTGGACTGGTGATCTATTTCACATATGGTAATATACATGTTTCAATGCTATTCTCTCAAATTATCCCACCCTCGCCTTCTCCTCAGTTCAGTTCAGTTCAGTCACTCAGTCATGTCCAACTCTTTGCGACCCCATGAACCGCAGCACACCAGGCCTCCCTGTCCATCACCAACTCCCGGAGTTCACTGAGACTCACGTCCATCGAGTCGGTGATGCTATCCAGCCATCTCATCCTCTGTCGTCCCCTTCTCCTCCTGCCCCCAATCCCTCCCAGCATCAGAGTCTTTTCCAATGAGTCAACTCTTCACATGAGGTGGCCAAAGTACTGGAGTTTCAGCTTTAGGATCAGTCCCTCCAAAGAAATCCCAGGGCTGATCTCCTTCAGAATGGACTGGTTGGATCTCCTTGCAGTCCAAGGGACTCTCAAGAGTCTTCTCCAACACCACAGTTCAAAAGCATCAATTCTTCAGCGCTCAGCCTTCTTCACAGTCCAACTCTCACATCTATACATGACCACTGGAAAAACCATAGCCTTGACTTGACGGACCTTTGCTGGCAAAGTAATATCTCTGCTTTTCAATATGCTATCTAGGTTGGTCAAAACTTTTCTTCCAAGGAGTAAGCGTCTTAATTTCATGGCTGCAGTCACCATCTGCAGTGATTTTGGAGCCCAGAAAAATAAAGTCAGTCACTGTTTCCACTGTTTCCCCATCTATTTCCCATGAAGTGATGGGACCAGATGCCATGATCTTCGTTTTCTGAATGTTGAGCTTTAAGCCAACTTTTTCTCTCTCCACTTTCACTTTCGTCAAGAGGCTTTTGAGTTCCTCTTCACTTTCTGCCATAAGGGTGGTGTCATCTGCATATCTGAGGTTATTGATATTTCTCCCGGCAATCTTGACTCCAGCTTGTGCTTCTTCCAGCCCAGCATTTCTCATGATGTACTCTGCATATAAGTTAAATAAGCAGGGTGACAACATACAGCCTTGATGTACTCCTTTTCCTATTTGGAACCAGTCTGTTGTTCCATGTCCAGTTCTAACTGTTGCTTCCAGACCTGCATACAGGTTTCTCAAGAGGCAGGTCAGGTGGTCTGGTATTCCCATCTCTTGAAGAATGTTCCACAGTTGATTGTGATCCACACAGTCAAAGGCTTTGGCATAATCAATAAAGCAAAAATAGATGTTTTTCTGGAACCCTTGCTGTTTCGATGATCCAGCGCATGTTGGCAATTTGATCTCTGGTTCCTCTGCCTTTTCTAAATCGAGCTTGAACATCTGGAAGTTCACAGTTCACGTATTACTGAAGCCTGGCTTGGAGAATTTTGAGCATTACTTTACTAGCATGTGAGATGACTGCAATTGTGTGGTAGTTTGAGCATTCTTTGGCATTGCCTTTCTTTGGGATTGGAATGAAAACTGACCTTTTCCAGTCCTGTGGCCACTGATGAGTTTTCCAAATTTGCTGGCATATTGAGTGCAGCACTTTCACAACATCAGCTTTTAGGATTTGAAAGAGCTCAACTGGAATTCCATCACCTCCACTAGCTTTGTTCCTAGTGATGCTTTCTAAGGCCCACTTGACTTCACATTCCAGGATGTCTGGCTTTAGGTGAGTGATCACACCATCATGATTATCTTGGTCGTGAAGATGTTTTTTGTACAGTTCTTCTGTGTATTCTTGCCACCTCTTCTTAATATTGTCTACTTCTGTTAGGTCCATACCATTTCTGTCCTTTATCGAGCCCATCTTTGCATGAAATGTTCCCTTGGTATCTCTAATTTTCTTGAAGAGATCTCTAGTCTTTCCCTTTCTGTTGTTTTCCTCTATTTCTTTGCACTGATAGCTGAGGGAGGCTTTCTTATCTCTTCTTGCTATTCTTTGGAAATCTGCATTCAGATGCTTATATCTTTCCTTTTCTCCTTTGCTTTTTGCTTCTCTCCTTTTCACAGCTATTTGTAAGGCCTCCCCTGACAGCCATTTTGCTTTTTTGCATTTCTTTTCCATGGGCATGGTCTTGATCCCTGTGTCCTGTACAATGTCATGAACCTCCATCCATAGTTCATCAGGCACTCTATCTATCAGATCTAGTCCCTTAAACCTATTTCTCACTTCCACTGTATAATCATAAGGGATTTGATTTAGGTCATACCTGAATGGTCTAGTAACTTTCTTCAATTTAAGTCTGAATTTGGTCTTCTCCTACAGAGTCCAAAAGTCTGTTCTTTATCTCTGTGTCTCTTTAGCTGCCTCACACATAGGGTCGTTGTTACCATCTTTCTAAATTCCATGCTGCTAAGTCACTTCAGTCGTGTCCGACTCTGTGTGACCCCATAGATGGCAGCCCACCAGGCTCCGCCATCCCTGGGATTCTCTAGGCAAGAAGACTGGAGTGGGTTGCCATTTCCTTCTCCAACACATGAAAGTGAAAAGTGAAAGTGAAGTTGCTCAGTCGTGTCCGACTCTTTGCGACCCCATGGACTACAGCCCACCAAGCTCCTCTGTCCATGAGATTTTCCAGGCAAGAGTACTGGAGTGGGTGGCCATTGCCTTCTCCATCTACATTCCATATATATGTGTTATTATACTGTATTGATGTTTTTTCTTTCTGACTTACTTCAGTCTGTATAATAGGCTCCAGTTTCATCCACCTCATTGGAACTGATTCAATTGCATTCTTTTTAATGGCTGAGTAATATTCCATTGTGTATATGTGCCACAGCTTTCTTATCCATTCATCTGCCAATGGACATCTAGGTTGCTTCCATGTCCTGGCTATTGTAAACAGTGCTGCAGTGAACACTGGGATACACGTGTCTCTTTCAATTCTGGTTTCCTCGGTGTGTATGCCCAGCAGTGGGATTGCTGGGTCGTATGACAGTTCTATGTCCAGTTTTTTAAGGAATCTCCATGCTGTTCTCTGTAGTGACTGTACTAGTCTGCATTCCCACCAACAGTGTAGGAGAAAACCCACATCTCTTACATCTCCTGCATTGGCAGGTGGGTTCTTTATCAGTAGTGCTTCCTGAGTAGCCCAAGACACTCAGGGTAGAGAGTTAAAGGGAAAGGAAGGATGCAGGCAGAGAGGCCCTGAGTGGGAGTGTCCCTGGCAAGTCCGAGCACAAGGAAGCGGCTGAGTGAGCAGACAGGAAAAGCCAGAGCTGCAGCCTGAGGGGAAGGTGGGCAGCACCTCATCGGCCCTGAGTAAAGGCTGTGGCCTTGCTCTAAGATGGGACATGCTGGCCAGTTCAAGAGGAGGAATGACACGCGATTTGAGTTAGGTTTAAACATCAACTGCTAGAGGAGTTACTGAGAACTGAATAAAAGGGGAAAAGGAGCAGAAAACAAGGGGCCAGCTGGGCACTCCTGCAACAACTCAGATCAGAGATGACAGCACCCTGAAGCTGCTGATGGCACCCAGGGTGTTATGAAGTGGATGGATTTTAAATACACTTAGAGAGGAGTGTATTTAAATACACTTAGAGAGGAGTGTATTATTTGTTGCTGGAGTGGACTGGGTGAGATAAAAGAAGAGAGGGTCAGACATGACTCCAAGATTTTGGCCTGAGATAATGGGAGGCTGCAGGTGCTCTTTGCTGTGTGGAGAAGCAGGTGGGGGAGGGAAGGGCAACATCAAGAGCTCATAGTTGGATGGGCTATTCATTGGGAGGACCGATGCTGAAGCTGAAGCTCCAATACTTTGGCCACCTGATGTGAAGAGCTGACTCACTGCACAAGACCCTGATGCTGGGAAAGACTGAAGGCAGGAGGAGAAGGGGACAACCGAGGATGAGACGGTTGGATGGCATCGCCGACTCAATGGACATGAGTTTGGGTAAAGTCTGGGAGTTGGCGATGGACAGGGAGGCCTGGCGTGCTGCAGTTCATGGGGTCTCAAAGAGTCAGACATGACTGGGCGACTGAACTGAACTGAACTGAGTTGCCTATTTACACACAACAGGTGGGTGCTTTGAGAAGCAGTTAAAAAACCAAGTTCTGGGAAGAAGCCCAAGGTAGAGATTAAAAGGTAGGAGTTGCATTGGACTGGATAACACTGAGGCAGCGAGTATTCAAAGACACAGAAAAGGCAGAGGGCTGGCCTCAGGGCACTGAGAGGTCAGGGAGATGAGGAACAGTAATGAAGGAGGCGGAGGATAGCAGCCAGTGAGCTGGGAAGAAAACCGTTCACGTTGGATGCTCTGGGAGTCTATCAAAAATCGGATTTTCCAGGGAGCGAGTCATTCAAGCAACTGTGTCACACACTGCTTACAGGACTAACGGATGACCACTGGGCTTTGGAGGCGACTGAAAATCTTGACAAGAGCAGACTGGTAGAAGGGAGGAAGAGGCCCAACTAAAGTATATACAAGAGTCGATAAGTGGACTTCCCTGCTGGCTCAGTGGTGGAGAATTCACCTGCCAACGCAGGAGACATAGGTTCCATCCCTGATCCGAGAGGATCCCACGTGCCATGCAGCAACTAAGCCCGTGAACCCAACTATTGAGCCTGTGCTCCGCAGCAAGAGAAGCCACCACAGTGAGAAGCCTGCACTCCCCAACTAGAGAGGAGCCCTTGTTTACCGCAACTAAAGAAAAGCCTGCTCAGGGGTGAAGACTCAGCACAGCCAAAAATAAATAAATAAATACTTACCAAAAAAAAAAAAATAATAATCATAAAGTTCAATGAGTGGAAAAGACTAAGTAAAATAATAGACATGAAATACAGGCAACTCCTTGAAGATTCACCTTGAAAGGCTGCTACAAAATAGGGAAAAGAGTTGGAAAGGAGGCTGGACCCCTAGGTGATCTGCACCCAGGGTAGAGAGTAGAACAGGGCTTTTATTCATGATAATCAAGAGACTGAGCCACGAAAAGCGCTTGTGACAGACAGAGCACTAAAGAGAAATAAGAGATGCTCCTAAGAAGGAAACAGAAGCATGGGCTCCTGCCTGCCTCCCCATCCCTCCTGGGCCCCAGAAACCACAAACTCCAGGACACACATAGATGTCTCACCAGTGAGGTCCCACTGGCTCTTGGGACTCCACCCTCAGAGGCAAGCCAGCCCTGTGCCCTCCTGACAAAGGCATCTGGGAAGCACAGACACACAGGAAACCTCCCACCGAGGGGCAGGGGCAGACCTGTGGCTGGTGGTTAGGAGAAAGAGTCGAGAAGGGGCCACATACTGACATACTTCCCCACCCTTGCAGAGGAGACTCCAATCACTGGCTCAGAAATATTAATATCAAAGCAGGAGCCTGGTCTCATTCTTCACATTTTTTTATCCCATCCATCTTTAAACCTACTCTTAACAAGCCAGGGGCACACCCTCACCACCCTCTGATTTCTGAAACAGCTAAGACCAGGAAAATCAAAGAACCCAGAAAGTCAGAAATCACCAGGTTTCCTCTAGGGTAGCAGACTGTTCTTCATGACAGAACACCAGAAAAGGGAGACTGCAGCCGCTGTCTCCTGATCGCTAGTCAGCTGCCACAAAACCCCCGGACTTGCTATTTCTCTTTAAGAAAAAAACCAGACGGCACAGACAAGTAACAGAAGACCAATGTTAAGGTCAGCCAGAGCATAAACTTAATCTCTTGCTTTTTCCCTCCTTCTGATCTTCTAATCCTCGATCTGCTCTTCCCTTCCATAGCCAGAGAAAGACCACAGATGTATCTTATATTACACATCTGATGTGTTACTGAAAAATTATGTGTGAATCCGATTCTGGCAAATTAAATCAAATTTAAAAATGCTGTTTAAGGAAATTTCATGGTGGATAACCTTAGAATCCTATGAGAGGGAAGAATCACATACACATTTCTCTCTTTTTCAGTGAAATATACTTGACATGTAACATTGTATACATTTAAGGTATACAACATGTTAATTTCATACATTTATTTCCTGTAATATGATTGCCATCATGCAATAATTAGAACCTCCACCACATTACATAACTACCTTTCTTTTTAGTGGCTGGAATAATTGTGTTCCAGTCTCTTAACAAGGCTGATGATTATAATATTGCTGCCCATACACACGCATTTTTTAATTCTGTCTATGAAGCATTTACTAAGTGCAAAGCCCTATGCCAGGCACTCAGGAAACACAAATATACTCACAGAGCCCCTGTTCTCAGGAGCTTACACCACTGCTTAAAGAAAGCTTCAAACTGTTTATTTTCACAAAAAACGCTGAGAATAAAAGAAGGGCATGCTCTTTTTTCACATTTTAAATTTTCAGAAATCAGGAGGCACACTGCAGTTGACAGCATCTTCCCATGGCTCTGCTGCAGGCAGCAGCTGGGACACAGCCAGCTCTGCCTCTGGAGGTCAGCTGCTCCCATCTGCTAACCCCTGCTGACCCTTCTGCTGAGTTGCGTTCCATGTTGGAACTCCATGTGTTGAGTTTAACTGCCATTTTCAATGTCTTCAAAAGGACTACAATCTGATACAGAATTCAAACAAAAAGTGATTACATACATAGGAATGCATGGAAATGGCAAAGAAGCACGACCTTGCTATCAGGGAAGCAAATATTTCTTGTTGGGAGAACACCCCCAATGCAATACTTGCAAAGTAATAGCCATGTGTTAAGTGATGACAAAGCCATGTGTCATAATATAACTGGCAGTCTCTTCCCCCTCTAGTGTAAGTGTCTTACATGGGTATATTTTGTTCTAGGATATAATGGTAAATGTAGAGGCAACAAAAGCAAAAATAGACAAGGAGGTCTATGTCAATCTACACAGCTAAGGCAATAAGCAACAGTATGAAGAGGACACTGATGAAATGGGAGGAAATACTCACAAACCACATAACTGATAAGGTATTAATATCCAAAATAGACAAGGAACTCCTACAACTTAATAGCAGAAGAAAAAAAAAGATCAATATTAAAACATGGGCAAAGGACTTTGACATTTCTCCAAAGACACAGAAACGGTCACTAGGTACATGAAAAGGTGTTCAGCATCACTCATCATCTGGGAAGTGCAACAGAAGACCACAAGATATCACCTCACACTTGTTAAAATGGATATTACCAAAAAGACAAGAGACAAATGTTGGTGAGGATGCAGAGATATGTGAACTCTCATACATAGGAGGTAGGAACGTGGTTCGGCTGCTATAGAAAACAATATGGAGGTTCCTCAAAAAACTACATGGGACTATCACAGGATCCAGCAGCTCCACTTCTGGGTATTTATCCAGAAGAATTGCAATCAAGATCTCAAAGAGGTATCTGCACTCCCACATGAGCTGCATCATTATTCACAACAGCCAAGATGTGGCAACAACCCAAATGCCCTTGGACAAATGAGCAAGTTAAGAAAATGTGGTATATTCATATAAGAATATTATTCAGCCTTTAAAAAGAAGGAAATCCTGCCACACACGATAATACTGATGGACCCAAAAGACATTATGCTCAGTGAAATAAGCCAGTCACAGAAGGACGGACATTGCACGATTCCACTTAAATAAGGTACCTAAAATAGTCAGACTCATAGAAGCAAAGAGTAAAATGGTGACAGCCAGAGTTTAGGGAAGAGGAAAATGGAGAATTGCCATTTAAAATTCACAAGGTTTCAGTTATGCAAGATGAATAAGTTCTAGAGATCATAGGTCAGCTCATTAAATCCTCATGGATATTAAGATAATGCTATTCGTGTTGTATAAATAGCTACTTGCTAGGATGTCTCAGCCAGTGAATCAAGAATCTGAACAAGAACCTACATATTTCCTTTGCTCCCTCTCAAGCTCAGCAAATTTCCAAGATGCCAGAACATTAGTCAGAGTTTGCTAGGTGAGCTCCTGCCCTCTAACTTCTTCCCCACAAGATGCTGGAGTTTATCCCTCAGGCTAATAACCACATCACCTGTCTGGCCTTAGAGAGTCCTACCTTGACCATAACTAGCTATCTTCCCTCTGTCTTTCACTAATCATCTACCAAGAACTATAAAACTAAAATGTAGGCCAGGTCTCTGGATTTTCTGCAACAGCCTACGGCATATGTCCTTTTTTTTTTTTTTTTGACCAAAAAATTGCAAAATTCTGTGTTCCACCTTTCTTCTGACTTACTCAGCCAACTCGGCCATGTGTTTCCATCGTCAACCTCATAGCAACAGCCCCAGGAGAAGTAAGAGTGAAGCAATCACAGATGGAAAGAACTGGACACTTGCTCTATTATCCTCATGTTCTGTTGGCTGATGACTTGTTGTTCAGCCCCTCAGTCGTGTCAGATTCTTTGTGACCCCACTGACTGCAGCACTCCAGGCTTCCTTGTCCTTCACCATCCCCTGGAGCTTGCTCAAACTCATGTCCATTGAGTCAGTGATACCATTAAACCATCTCATCCTCAGTCATCCCCTTCTCCTCCTGCCTTCAATCTTTCCCAGAATCAGGGTTTCTAATAAGTCAGCTCTTCGCATCAAGTGGCCAAAGTACTGGAGCTTCAACTTCAGCATCAGTCCTTCCAATGAATATTTAGGACTGATTTCCTTTAGGACTCACTGATTTGATCTCCTTGTAGTCCAAGGGTCTCTCAGGAGTCTTCTCCAACAGTTCAAAAGCATCAATTCTTCGGCACTCAGCTTTCTTCATGGTCCAACTCTCACATCCATACATGATTACTGGAAAAACCATAGCTTTGACTAAACAGACCTTTGTTAGCAAAGTAATGTCTCTGCTTTTTAATATGCTGTCTAAGTTGGTCATAGCTTTTCTTCCAAGGAGCAAATGTCGTTCAATCTCATGGCTGCAGTCACCATCTGCAGTGATTTTGGAGCCCAAAAAAATAAGGTCTGTCACTGTTTCCATTGTTTCCCCACCTATTTGCCAAGAAGTGACAGGACTGAATGCCATGATCTTTATTTTTTGAATGTTGAGTTTTAAGCCAACTTTTTCACTCTCCTCTTTCACTTTCATCAAGAGGCTCTTTAGTTCCTCTTCACTTTCTGCCATAAGGGTGGTGTTATCTGCATATCTGAAGTTAATGATAGTTCTTCTGGCAATCTTGATTCCAGTGTGTGCTTCATCACCTGGCATTTCACATGATGTACTCTGCATAGAAGTTAAATAAGTAGAGTGACAATACACAGCCTGACTTACTCCTTTCCCAACTTGGAACCAGCCCATTGTTCCATGTCTGGTTCTACCTGTTGCTTCTTGACCTACACACAGGTTTCTCAGGAGGGGTAAGGTGGTCTGGTATTCCCATCTCTTGAAGAATTTTCCACAGTTTGTTGTGATCCACACAGTCAAAGGCTGTAGCATAGTCAATGAAGCAGAAGAAGATGTTTTTCTGGAACACTCTTGCTTTTTCGATGATCCAACAGATGTTGGCAATTTGATCTCTGGTTCCTCTTTTTCTAAATTCACCTTGAACATCTGGAAATATTTATTTCACATACTGTTGGCTTGGAGAATTTTAAGCATTACTTTGCTAGCATGTGAAATGAGCACAATTGTGTGGTAGTTTGAACATTCTTTGGCATTGCTGTTCTTTGGGATTGAAATGAAAACTGACCTTTTCCAGTCCTGTGCCACTGCTGAATTTTCCAAATTTGTTAGCATGCTGAGTGTGGCACTTTAACAGCATCATCTTTTGGGATTTGAGATAGCTCAGTGGGAATTCCATCACATCCACTAGCTTTGTTCATAGTGATGCTTCCTAAGGCCCACTTGACTTTGCATTCCAGGATGTCTGGCTCTAGATGAATAACCACAACATCATGGTTATCTGGGTCATTAAGATCTTAGTCCTTAAACTTAAGAAGGCTATAACATGATAGGCTGGGCATCAAAGCTAAACATCTACACTAGATATCTTAGACTAGAAACCTAAAGTTATCTTTAATCATATAAAACTATCTTCAGTGGATATGAGATGAACAAAGAAGGAAATATTCAAGGGGAAGGGTGAAAGACCTTATTTTTACAATTTAAGCTTACCCCTTTATTGCATTCTACTTAATAGACTCAAACCCATAAAGTGTACACTCCTATTCCAACTTTCATATCACCAATTCAAAAAAGAAGGGAGATGGACAACCCCAAGGAGACTGAATTTCTTTCCCAAAGTGACACAGTCAAGAAGGCTCTCAGAATTCCAGCTTAAAGTAGAATTCAGGTCTCCTAACATGCAGACATAAGAGTAACATTTAAAAAGCAACAAACCAACTTGCTGAACTACATATTGACCAAAAATAAAAACACCACACATGATACCAACTGATACTTCTTTAGGAAAATGAAAATGAAACAATGAATCACCTGTTTTAGACTTTGATTTATTCAAAGACCACAATTTTCCATAGACATGGGCCATACTTAATTATGCATACATAATTATGCATTAATTATGCCATACTAATTCCTAAGTATTATGTGTAAAGATTTTCATGTACCAGCAATATTAAACTAAAAATTAACTCATATGATTGATTACCTTTGCTCATCTCTTCAAATTAGAAAACAATTTTTGGTCTATAATATTAGTATGATTTAGATTCAACATTAATTTGTGTTTGGACTTCACCTCAGTGGCTCAAAATCAAATATTTCCACCAATGCAAGAAAAGGATCAAGGTCACGAAGCTGCTACAACAGGTGGGCAGTTGAGGGGTCTGAACTAACAGGGTCAGGTCAGAAGAAATGGAAAGAAGATACAAGTTTGAGAACGGTGCCAAGAATTCAAGTCTGACTAAATAGGTTACGGAAAGTGAAAGTCACTCAGTCACATCCGACTCTTTGCCACCCTGTGAACTATACAGCCCACGGAATTCTCCAGGCCAGAATACTGGAGTGGGTAGCCATTCTCTTCTCTAGGGGATGTTCTCAACCCAGGGATCGGACCCAGGTCTCCCACACTGCAGGTGGATTCTTTACCAGCTGAGCCACCAGGGAGACCCAAAATAGTGATGGCAATAAAAGAGGCAAAGAACACAGGAGAAAGGTGGCCACAGTGCAGGAATAAGGAAGAAAGGTGTTTATTTGTGCTGCTGAACCTCATGTGCATACATGACACCCACAGGGATGTGTCCAACAGGAAGGCAGAAAGGACTAAGGTGGACTTCAAGCGTGAAGTCCAGAGTAGGGACAGACATGGAAGCCAGCACTCTAAGAGATAACCACTGAGACAGCATCAGGTCACCGAGAGGAAGCCCACAGTGAGACGAGGAAAGGCTGGCAGAGGCCCACGCCTGGAGCTACTAGCAGTGGGAAGAAGACGGAGCAGGCCAAGGGAGTGGGACAAACCAGGAGAGGTCCAGGATATACACTAGCAGTAGAGACCCCAGAGAGGCAGGAGTAAGTAAGACAGGAGGGCGACTGGACTGGGTGGCTGGGCAGTGTGGCGGGGCAGAAAACAATGCGGAAGAAACCAGAGAGAGAAAGGAAGGAAGGCAGCCATACCCACCCACCTTCCCAAGAAAGCCTGAGGACATCCAGCACAAAGCCCTAGGATTCGGACTTGAGAGATGACACAGCAAAGCGGGTGAACCAATATTATTCTGTCAGCCGCACATGTCAGCCACATCATGAGCTTCAAGTACATCTGGCACAAGCATATGAAAACCTGGATTTAGACAACAACCATTCTGCCCACCCAAATCCACTCTCCCGAGACACACACACACACACACACATTTCTGAACGATAAAGACTCTTCTAATACAAATACAAAAAGAGGAGCTACATTTTATCAAAAGTATATGCCATGATATACATTTTGAAATACACCTTGTAAGATTTATGTCAACATTTTACTCAAGAAATGACATCTTAGTCTTTTCAATGCCTTGCTACTTTTATATCATTTTGGCCCAAATTTGGCACTATCATGAGTCATTAGAGGGAAAAAAAATCCATTAAAAATATGATTAAATTTTAGTTAACCCCAAAGTTGTATTGAAAATGTTAGCAAACCATTTACACTGTGAAACAATTCTAAAACATTCCCAAGTATCGAAGATCTTTCAAGCATCAAAGTTCTGATCCATGAGGTGTCTTAGCACAGACTTTGTGTTTACATAAAAACGCTGTTTTCAATCAATAAATGACCTACGAGGTTGAAGTAATGAAAAATGGTCATGAAAGCAGCAAATACCTGAGGTACTCACAGCTGTGGAGTAGGGATTATGAGCTCCAGTATTTTCAGCCCAGCAGCCACATCCATAAAGAGCAGCCTGGGGGAAAAAAAGGTAGATAAATATGAATACAGCATTTTAAGAACATTATACATAATTGCTAGCTTTCAACAGAAGCCAGAAATTATACCCATCTAATAAAGCCTCATCTAATAATGATGTATAGCACACGCATGATAACCAGAGGTTGAGTAAGACCTACCCAGACAATGGTCCTAACACTATCAAAACTATTTTCAGCTAAGGATTAATCTAAAATTTTCAGAAAAGAGAAAAAAAAAATTCTTAATCTTATCAACAGTAACTTCTTCCTTCCCAGAAAAAAATCTTCCCTCTGCTGTAGGCTTGTTGGGTGTGGCTCTTCTGGACCCTTGAAATAACCTCTCAAACTAGGTGTGTGTCAGTCAGATTACTTGGGGAGCTTAATAACCGTGGGTCCCTAGCTATATTCCTGATGGTCTGGAGGCTGTCCCGGGAATCAGCATTGTTAACCAGGCCTGGAATTCAGGTGGTCCCCCTGCCACCCTCCAGTAAACCCTGCTTCAGGCTTTAGTGCCTTTTTCCTCCTCCTTCAGGATAGAACAAGAGGAAATCCAACTGTTATGCACCAAAGGGCCCAGTATATGCTCACCACTGCTCTAGATTCTGGCAGATAGAAAGAGAGGCAACAAAAAGGCCTCTTCAAGCTAATCGCTCTGTGAGGTGGCAGAACAACTTTCTGTGTATGAAACCACCAGGAACACAAAACACGACTGTGTTTTTATAAAGTGTGTGATAATCATTCCCATTTCGTTTCCAGGTGTGCCACCCAGAATGTCTGGATTCCCCTCTTCAATATCTACTATGATTTCTCTGCCTTTGCAAGGGGAATCACAATTGCTGACTTTTCCATTCCTTAGTTAGAAGCAGAATTCAAAAAACCCTTAGATGGTTATTGCAGAGAAATACAAGGAGGCGTGGTCAAGAATGTTTATGATCACCTGTTTGATAAGAGCAAAATATTAGCGGTAAAGAAATGGCTAAATAAACATTGGCACAGCAACATGTGGAATTTACTGCAAAGGTTAGAAAAAAAAGAACTAGAAAAAAAAAAAGATACTTAAGAACTATTACAGAAAAAAAACTCCAAAACACTGAGTTTTAAGAACCATTACAGAAAAACTCTGAAACATTCAGTGTTAAAAAAAAAATTCTACAACAATATATTCAGTATTCTCGGTGAACTGATGAAGGAAAAAGGTACTCCCACAAAAATAGCACTGCTATATTCTAGGAACTTATTTGGGAGGAGTGGAAGCTAAGACAGAGAATGGTAACCAGACAGATTTCAATTTTCTATGATGGTTTATTCCTTTTACAAGGACTTCAGAATTAATTTGTTCCAATATTCTGCATAGAACAGGGGTTTTCAGGAAACAGTCCAGGCAGTTCTGATACCAAGAACTTCACCACTTCATGTGGGAAAATATACCCATTTCGGACCCTTTTCATTGGTGGGCAGTTCTTCCTTCGATTGCTTTAAGGAATATCCACTTTCTTGTAACTTCCACCCACCAATCCTGGGTCTACTCTCGAGAAATACTTTAACCTCCCCCTAAGAGTTCTCCAAATTTGGCTTTTCTAATGCCCTGATTCCTCTTTTCTCTCTCAAAGAATCTGTGAAAAGTGAAAGTCTCTCAGTCATCTCTAACTCTATGCGACCCCATTGACTATATAGTTCATGGAATTCTCCAGGCCAGAATACTGGAGTGGGTAGCAGTTCCCGTCTCCAGGGGATCTTCCCAACCCAGGGATCAAACCCAGGTCTGCTGCATTGCAGGCGGATTCTTTACCAGGTGAGCCACCAGGGAATCTGTGAACTGTTCCCCAAGAGGTTGAGATGCACACGCCCACTCCACTTCCCTAATGACCCTCCTTGAGAAATGACCCTAAGTCCAGAATAAGGGAGATGAAATCTGACCATGTTCGTGTGATCCAGTTGTCACCCGTCGCTGTCACTGAGAAGACCTCTCTTAAAAGCAGAAACAAGAACTGAATGCAACACCCCTAATATGGCAGACAGTAGGAAATCTATTACTGCCTGTGAAAACACCATGCTTCTAAAATAAACAAGACAGCTGGGTGAGGGTGGCAACTGAAAGTCCTTCAGAAGTGATTCAGCTCATAGATTTCAGGAAAAACTGGCAAACCTGTGGGCTAAAGCCATTCAACCGGTCCTACCTAGGATGGGTGCTGGGTCAGCCAGGGCCTCAGAGAACACGCGGCCTCAGTGAAAGGGCCCAACCTTCCTTCACTGAAAACCCTGGATATCGGTCCCCTTTCCATTTCTCACAACTATCTTGACCTGGAGTTCTGCACCCAAAAAGTAGTAAGTAAGACCACAAGGACACTCCTTGGAAGCCCAGTGGAGGTCATGAAAAGAATGTTTATCTTACTCTTGGTCTCCTTTCTCAGCAAATTTCCTTTATGCTATCTCTCCTCAATTTCATGACCTAAAGTTGTCTTCCTTTTTCATTTTCTGAAACAGGCTGGGCTGAGATAGTGACAGGTAAGAAAAAAGAATCAGAGACTGTCCCTCTCCTATCCACTCTGTTAGATAAAACACAACAAACTTAAGCAGACCTTTAAAAACAAAAAGCTTCCTTCTTTTTAGTAGTAAAATGTTATCAAAGCTACTGTCGTGCAGTAAAAGTAGGTCATGCAAATGATGATAGTATAATTATCATTTACTCTTCTCTGGGTCTTTGTTTCCTTTTTTATAAAATAAGGATATAGTAACATGCACTTCACAGTGTTGTAGGATCACGGGAATTAACACTCTTGCTCCACACAGCCAGCAATTAATAAATAGCAACTGCCACGTTACTAGGAGGGACTGTGATAAGCGACTGAAATGCATGGTATCATTTAATCTTCTAAAACTTTCTGAGGTAGCTATTTATCCCCATTTTACAATTGTGGAAAATAGAACTTCAGGCGTTGAGTAACCTGTCCACGTGAGGGGACTGGTAAGTGGGGAGGTGAGGTTAGAATAAAGTTTACCAAAATCCCAAATCCACACTCAACCCCTAAACTCAACCGCCTGTTTTCATGTGGGTCAGGTAGGGTTTGGAGGACAGTAGAACATAATAATTCCTTTTTCATGTCACATTTGTAAATTCTAATTAGTATAAGCTTCGGAAGGAATGATGCTAAAGCTGAAACTCCAGTACTTTGGCCACCTCATGCGAAGAGTTGACTCATTGGAAAAGACTCTGATGCTGGGAGGGATTGGGGGCAGGAGGAGAAAGGGACGACAGAGGATGAGATGGTTGGATGGCATCACCGACTCGATGGACGTGAGTCTGAGTGAACTCCGGGAGTTGGTGATAGACAGGGAGGCCTGGCGTGCTGCGATTCATGGGGTCGTGAAGAGTCGGACACGACTGAGCAACTGAACTGAACTGAACTGAACTGAAGGAAGCAAATGAAGTTTTCTTTCAAATTGCCACTTTAGCATCTGAACTGTTATATCTATAGCAGGGTAAAATGTGTAATATGCTAAAATTTAATAGCTTTTTGTGCATTTAAAATGTATACAGGAATACCTAGTTTTAGCACATTTTTAAAAATATGAGTCTTTGCTTTTCAAAGACAGTTTGCTTATGTATTGTTTCATTCTATTCTGCTTGTTAAGAAGGACAGCCCTCTACCTCTCATATGATGCTTCCACGTTTCCAGGCTTGTTGCCTCTCTTCCATCTGAGCAATATAACCCGATTAAGCAACTGCTTTCCATGTAAGCAACTTTACCCTCTCCTTCACACCATTTCCTGATTTTTCAGCCTTCACAAACTGTACATTCATAAACCAGTCACGTGGGGCAAATTAATATGTAAGCTTTTTTTTTAAACTGAGGTACAACTGACACATATTTTATTAGTTTCGGGTAAACAGACTAATAATTCAATATTTGCATAGAATGCAAAATGATCAGTTAACATCCGTTAACTTCTGTCAGCATACACAGTCGCAGAACTGTTTTTCTTGTGATGAGAACTTTTAAGATTTACTCTCTTAGCAGTTTTCAAATATGTACGTGTAAGCTTTACAGTATTTCTTTTTCCAAGACAACTCCATGTGCAGTGCGGCAGAATAGCTTCAAGATTGCTGGGTGTAATGTCCTGCTAACACAGTCCAGAACTATCCTTGGTTCTCTTGTTGCTATTTTGCTAACCAAAACAAACAAAAACCAGTGAAAAAGTCATGGGAATGGCAATGAGATGAAGGCGGCTTTGCTGGCTTTTCTCTCTCTTTCTCTACCAAGGCATCCAGATCTGATATGCCAAGCTTGGTTTTCCTATTCCAAACTTGACAAATACACAAGACTTTATTATGTGGAAAAATACCATGACCAGACAAAGACTTTTTATACTGAGTTCAAAGCGTTTACACATGTTGAGTAATCATGTTCCATAAATCCCCTTGCATGGCAGGCAAAGAGTAGCACAAAATTAATTATTCTTCCCTCCCCTTCCCACCATAGCACTATGAGTGGTTTGTCCGCCATAAAGGGCAGGTCACAGAATGTCACCAGGGGCTTTGCAAAGATGTCCTCCATGAATCAGATCACCCTGCTCTGAGCACTCACTACCCACCACGTCCAAAGCAACTGTGACGTGGACTCTTCTTCAAACACAAGATACAAAGCACAAAGGGCATGCCAAGCAGCGCTCCAGAGGCAACGTGAGATCCCGGTACTAAGCTCACACACGCCTCACGCAACTGTGACACTTTAACAGACTCTGTGCCGTGCTGCCTTGCTGTGCTGTGTACTCAGTCGTGTTCAACTCTTTGCAATGCCATGGTCTGCAGGCTGCCAGGCTCCTCTGTCCATGGCATTCTCCAGGCAAGAATACAGGAGTGGGTTGCCATTTTCTTCTCCAAGAGACCTTCCTGACCCAGGGATCAAACCTGCATCTCTTGCATCTCCTGCATTGGCAGGCAGGTTCTTTACCACTAGCGCCACTTGGGAAGCCAACAGACTCTGAGGGCATCCAATTTGTTTGTTCACTCAACAAATATTTGTTAAGCCAGTAAGTAATGTGCCAAGTTGGTATACACTCAGAAAGATTATTAGATCAAATGGATTGTTAAATTTCATTCTTAATTTAGTGCTAAAGGCTGGAGATGGGGAGTTGGGGGTGAAGAAGATGTACAAGTGAGCTTGCAAAAAGCCAGTTGCACATAAATTCAGCCTCCCTCATACCTCGATTTCGTGAGTAGTATCATGTGTTGGTGACTTGAAATACCAGTTAGTCTATAAAACCGCTGAAATGCTTAATCAGAGAAAGGATTAGAGTCAAAATGCTACTGTTCCTTGAATAGAGGAAATATAAAATGCAACTCTGAAACCATTTTCCCACCTGAAAAGCAAGCAGTCATACAGTCAGGTGCTCACTTCTACAGAGAATGACATTTACAAAGAATGAACATGGGACTCAGTGCATTTATTACATGTCTGATAAATACCCAGGCCAGTACCCAGCCTACTGAAAGTAGTCCAACACACGATTATGTCTGTTTGGTTATAAAGATCAGTAAGAACCCTAGTATTCTGAGGTGGGTTTTCATTTTAGAAAAGATCCTAAACAGGCAGTTGATGATTCATACTACCTAAGTGTTAAGAACAATACCATTTGTTTTTTCTAAAGACAAAAAAAAAATGTCTCTACTGGTTCAAAAACTTGTGAGCTAGCAAATTCTACGTTCAACTTGTGAGGCTAGTTTAAACACCTCAGTGTTCCTTACCTGCCCAACTCTCCCCGGATGTTTCAAGGCCAAGCCTCCACTAGAAACGGCGGCAGCCACATTCCCTTCGTGGTCCACAACCACAGCGCCCACTGTGTCCAAAGGGCCCGAGTCGTTCTCCTGTGGAGCAAAGGGCCAGAGCGTTCACTAAGCACGGTGCACAGCAGCGACACGACCGCACAACACTTCAAGGACAGTCATGACACAGCGAAAGCTGAGCTTATCCTTAGCTGGAGCATTCGGCAATTGCCTATCTATTGTCAAGCTGACGCTTAAATCCGGTTCAAGTCAAAACTTATTTTCCAGTGAAAGATCCTGAGCCAAGAGTGTCTGCTTGCTTTTCTCTAATAAGAAGCCTAACATGCCTTTCAAAGGGAGGAAGAAAACAACAGTATAAATTGTAATATATCACTGTATCACCTTAATCTCAAGAATTCAGTTCACGACTGAGAATCTGGAAAGGAAAAGATCTACGGTATAAGTGAACTAATAAATGTTCTTATTTGTATTTCTTTAATATTATGCAAAAATTTCTAAAAGTAATATATTCACCACAATAAATGGAGAGAGTGACGTTCAGTCTTGAACTAGACCATGCTACAGTTTTCTTTAAAATTTCTTCCTTGTGAGACACTTGATGGCAAACCCCCTTCTCTGCTATGTTAATAATATGGTTGCCACTCATATGGCAGAAAACTGCACGTTCCTGGGAGCCATCTTTGTGTTCCTGGGTCTTGTTCCAGGCCTCACATGCTTAACGCATTTCACACATATTGACCATGAGCAGCTGTCTCTTGCCTCAAAGATTTCTGGGTCACCTGTGCAAGGCCCACCAACTTTACACTGCTGGATAAAAATCAGAAGTAAAGGGAGTGGGAAGGAAATTTCATGAAAAATTACCTTTTTAGTATACTAAAGGAGGGCTGTTATAGGTCTTTAGGTTCATTGTGGTCATGGTGGTATATATTTTTAAAGTCTAGGTCACTGGTGCCCTAGAACCTGAGAACCCCATCCTCACCCATACCCCCAAGTCTGTATCAGAGTCAGGGACAACCCCATGTTCAAAGAGACTTCTGTCCATGGACTCTACTTTTGAGAAACAAGGTCTGATACTATCCCATAGGTCATGATCAGCCAAATGTCTGCTCTACTCATTCTAAGGCAAATAATTTTACAGGCACAAATCTGCCGAAGGAGAGACTTAAACCACCTAAGACCAACATTATGTCAGCATAAAAGATTTAAGCTCCCTCTTGTTCCACTACCAATTGGCAGCATACCACCATGACCATACCACCATGACCATACCACCATGACCATACCACAAAGTATTTTAAAACATGATCTTAGCAATCTTACTGCTTCTTTTAGAAACAGACTACTCTCATACAAATAAAAAGGCACTGTAGAATAACCTTCCTCAAAAACAGCAACAACAAAGTCAGGAAAGGGTATTCTTTATTAGTCCTTTTTTATTAACTGTGACTGCTGATCCTACTCAAACATTCCATAAAACAGAATTTTACTGAGGGGACACATAACATATACACAACGATATGAATTATCTGTAAAAACAATTCTCTGCATTTCGATCAGGATATCGTGACTTTAACTTTCATCCCTTTGAACCTTACTGTACAAAGACATGGAAGGATTATACATAGATGGATTTACTATAACCTGTTTTTCAAAAATGAAAAAGCAAGCAAAAGATAGAGAATTCTGTTCCAAATTAAGCTAAATATTCCTAATGGCTAGCAACACCTGCAAAAATCAGAATTACTTCATAAAATATTCAAGAATTAGTTTATAGATTTCACATACTGAAATGGAAACTGAAAGATGATGAAGTAATATTTAAGCATTTTTATGAAGTGCAGGTAAATTGAATGAAAGACAAACAGTGGTATTTTGGCTATAATAATTTCACCGAGCTCGTGTATATAGAAAAGAAATCTTAGAAAGTTTAAAAAATATACAATGACTGTTATTATATAGAGCTACTATTATACTCTTACACTCCATAAATACTTAGAAGTATATGCACCACATAGATACACACAGACCTAATGTCCTTGACTGAAATATGCTAGTTGCATTAATTTTTTGATAAAATTGTTATTAAAAAGCAATGGCATAAATTATAGTCCTTGTCAGATTAAACACATGCGTATAAAGTTGACATACGGATTCCATGTGTCATGGAAAAGACAAATAAAACTTTCTACAATTAACTAATGATCTAGTCATCTCTGTTGAACTTCATGTCAAAAGTTTTCATTTTTCTCACCCCAAATTGGAGATGGCTATTACATAGTTATTGTAAGAATTAAATAAAGTAACACATATAAACTAATAAATCCCGTAGAACAAAGTGTAGGTACTTTCCACATGAAAATTAAGTCTCTAACCTGCACTAACTCTGAAACCTGCCAAGAGACATCATCTATCAGTTACGTATCTCATTAATGTGGTCTTTCTTCTGTATATGCATGAGTGAGTGCATGCTAAGCCGCTTCAGTCACGTCCGACTCTGTGTGACCCTATGGAACACAGCCTACCAAGCTCCCCTGTCCATGGGGTTCTCGGACAGAATCCCATGAATACTGGAGTGAGTGGCCATTTCCTCCTCCAGGGCTTCTTCTGTACAGAATTACTCAAGTATCAAATAGATAAAATACAAGAATAATATCTCGAGTGTAAAAGCACATCCTGAACCTGATGTATGGTGAGATTATCCTAATATAATAATAAATACAGAAATACATTTTATTTTTAAGATATCAAGTCTTCCCAAGACTTGTTAGGCTGCTGAGTAGCATTATAATTGGCCTGAGCTTCCACTTGAGAAACACAGCTGACTTAACACCTTCCATGACAGCACAGTAAGTGCAACAGAAAGCTTCCCCACCTTCAAGCATCCTGAAGATGCCATGATAGATCTGGGTCCGGGAAACCTAGACCGGGCTCCACATTTGGCTCCTAAAGCCAGTCCCCTGCAGTAGTGGGGCCTCTGAGGGCTCAGAGTGTATCAGCTGTGTGTATAAAAGAAGGAGAACTTAGCCAGAATTATCTGCTTTCATGTGTCTGGCTTGGCTGAAACCAAGGAAAATTTGGATATAAGAATACCCAATGACTTTTCTCTTCTCTCTTCAGAAAATCCCGCTTCTGATGTCCAATACTAAAAACGATGTTTCTGTAAAGCTATAGTCAAGATGTCTATTTTTAAATAATCCTTTATTCTTTGCTTAATAAATATACATTAAAATCTTTGCAGCACTACACAGATTAGTGCCAAACATATCTACAACAGAGAAAAAAGTTTATTTTGTAAAAATCTTTGCTATTAATTCCCTAAATCATTCACCAAAAGTAAACAGAAACATTTTCAGCTCAAAACAAAAATAAAGTGTGTTAACCATGCTTTTAAGGGGCTTCAATATATCTGAATTACAGCTTTAACTATAAATTCATATCATAACAAAGTTCCAGAGGATTACCTAAAAATTCCGGTCTCTCAAAAGTAGCAAAGGACAATGTTTTCCAACTGGCAGAACTCCTATACAGAGCTCTGGGGCTGCAACATTAAAGGTGGAAAATGCATTGGGTTTAATCTCAGTGTTTTGTTTTGTTTTTTAATAATATTACACATAACATACTATGGGATTGTTTTCTTCAAAGTGGAACCATTTGGGGGCCTCAGTGTACATGTTGAATGAGCATGTGTAAGTGATGGTAGGGATCAGATGAACGTACTCATGACTTAGATTATTATACAACTGGACTACAATGGAAGCATTGTTGTTGCTGCTGTTGTTGTTTAGTCGCTAAGTTGTGTCTAACTCTTTGTGAACACCATGGACTGTAGCCCACCAGGCTCTTCTGTCCATGGGCTCTCCCAGGCAAGAACAGTGGAGGGAGTTGCCATTTCCTTCTCCAGGGGATCTTCCTGACCCAGGGATCAAACCCACATCTCCAGCATTGGCAGCAGGTGGGTTCTTTACCACGGAGCCATCTGGGAAGCCACAACGGATGCTTTACAAAGCTTTAAAACATTTTCATTCTTATTCATATGTTGTTTAATTCATAGTATTTAATTTGAACTCATAATGAACGACTGGTTAAGAATAGCAACCTAAGATATACTGGAGTTGAAATCAAAATTGAGGAATTTAAGAAAGATGATAATTCTGATAAGTCCTTTAAAATAATATTAACTAGATTATTAAATTGCGTTCATTTGATCAAAATACTGATAGAATACATCTCAATGACTTAAAATCAGTTTAAAAATATAATGATGAATATATCTAATTTGGCTTCTTGTGTTTCTGGAATAAATATTAATCACAATTTTAAAATTCTAATTCAAAAAAATTTAACTCTAAATTAAATATACACACCTAGCTATGACTCAGCAACTATACCCCTAAGTATTCACCCCAAACTGAAAAACTGAAACTGTTAGTTGCTCAGTCGTGTCCGACTCTGTGTGACCCCGTGAGCTGTAGCCTGCCAGGCTCCTCCATCCATGGGATTTCCCAGGCAAGAACACTGGAGTGGGCTGCTGTTTCCTTCTCCAGGGGATCTTCCTGACCCAGGGACCAAACCCAGGTCTCCTGTACTGCAGGCAGATTCTTTACCAACTGTGCTACAAGGGAAGCCTATTTACCCCAAGAGAAAACAAAATATATACGACAAAAGACTTGTCAAAAATGTTTATAACACCTTAGTCAAACTGCAATAGTCGAAACCCGGAAATAATCCAAATGTCTATCAAGAGGGGAATGGGTACCCAAGACGTGATCCTGGCAACAGTGGAAGACTGTGCAGGAATAAAAAAGGACCAGTGACATGTGCAACAATACGGGCCATTTTTTAGATGTATGTTGAGTAGAGGATGCTGGCCACCACACAGTACATAACGTATGACCCCATTTATCTGAAGTTTTATTTAGAACAGGTAAAACTACGGGGAAAAAGAATCAGAAAAATAGTTGTCTTGGGAGGGAGGTGTGGACTCTGAAGGGATATGAAGAAACTTTCTAGCATAGTAGCAATGTCAGATCTTGTTACATGGATGAATAAACATATCAAAATTCATCAAATTATACACTTAAGATTATGTGTGTTTCACTGTTTTACCTTAATCAAATCAACAGCTGATGTATCTATTTTTGAGTATACAACACAGGATTTGAAATGTCAGATCATGATCAAATCTTTCAACTTTTTCCTAATAGCACAACACATCTATATTTATATAACATTTAATACACATCTGATTGCAATTATAAAGGGGGGGTGGTGATGGAAAATAATAAAGAGATGGTAAAATGAATGAAAATCTAATGTACTCTCAACTGGAAAGAATAGAGAAGTAAAAATATCTAAAGAGAAAATGGCTCAAATTTCCCCACAATGGATGAAAAATAAGAATCTACATCTCCAGGAATCCAGAGAAGGAAAGGAGCAAGAGAGAAAGGAAAGCTTATGACAGTGGAGTGACAGCAGAATTTCCAACAGTCCAGTGGGAGCCAGAAGGCAGTGGTATATTTTCACAGAAAAATAACTATAAACCTAGAACCTAACAAAATTACCTTTTAGGAACAAAAATAAAACAAATACATTTATAAATCAATAAAATGTGTTCACCACCAAGAGACCTACACTTAATGAAGTCCTAAAGGATCATTGTAGTTAACACTGCAAACTGACCTCCTTCTGATACTCCCTACCACCTACTCATGAGCATCCCTAATATTCTTTTCTCAGCTCTACTTTATCTTTTTTCCATAACATGTATCTTCTAAAATATAAAGTTTATTTTCATAATATTTAAACTGCCAAACTCCTCCAAAAGACTAGAAGCTCCACAAAGGCAGTAATCTTTGTATGTGTTACTCACTAGCATAAGCGAAGCACCCAGAAAAGGACTTGACACCTCTTAAGTACTCAAAATATATTTGCTGAATGGATGAGCAAATAAACAAATGAATAATATACTTTTAAGAAAAAGGAAAATAACTGCTGTGATCTAAATGTGCCCTTCCAAAGTTTCACCTACTGCAATCCTAACCCCCACAGTGATGGTAATGGAGGTAGGGCATCAAAAAATGAATAGGTCATGAAGGCAGAGCCTGCATGAATGAGATATGCCATTGTAGAAGAAGCCCAAGAAGTTTCCATGCCACTTCTGGCATGTAAGGCTATAGCAAAAAGATGGCCATCTAGGAAGGAGGTCCTCATCAGATATCACATCTGCCTATGCCTTGATGTTGGACTTCCCAGCCTCCAGAACTGTGATAAATACATTCCTATTGTTTGTAAGCCATCCGGTCTCTTGTATTTTGTTGTTATAGCAGTCTGAAAGGACTAAGACAATAATCCAAGAAGGAAAAGGACACTCGGGAATGAAACAAGGAATGAGCAAGCAAATACAATGGCAAACATGCATGTAAATCAAAATTAATATTGTCTTCAAAAATAATAAGAGTGTATTATTGGGCTTCCTTGGTGGCTCAATGGTAAAGAATCTGCCCGTCAATGCAGGAGACCTGGGTTTAATCCCTGGTCTGGGAAGACCTTTCATTCCAAGGAGCAACCAAGTCCACGTGCCACAACTACTGAGCCTGCATTCTAGAGCCTGGGAGCTGCAGCTCCCGAAACCTGCAGCCAGGGGAGGAACTGCAACAGGAAGCCTGCATGCCACGGCTAAAGAGCAGCCCCACTCTCCACAGCTAGAGAGAAGCTTGAGTGGCAGTGAAGACCCAGCACAGCCAAAACAGGAAGCACAATTATTAAAAAAAAAAGAGCGTATTATTAGACGATCAAGATGGGGTTTTAAAACCTGGCTATGTTATCACAAATACACCTGAAAAAGCTGAGAGCAAAAGGACAAGGGAAAGAAGAGAGACACCCAGTGGGACCAACCCAAACACGGAACTAATTAACATCAAGAACACCAGTTTTAAGACAAAAAGTTAATAGGACTAAAGGATGTCTACATGGTAAATACTGGAAGTTTAGATAAGCCAGGGCGATATAGTAATTCTAAATCTGTATGTACCTAAAATGAAAAATAGCCTCAAATGTACATAAAGCAAAAACAGAGGAACATAACGAGATAGTTTAACACATTTTTCTTAACCATGAATAAGGAAAATGACTTAAAGCAAACAAACAAACAAAAATTCAGTAAGAAATAAAAAATCTGGGGACTTCCCTGGTAGAACAGTGGATAGGAGTCCACTGGCCAACGCACGAGTTCAATACCTGGTCCAGGAAGATTCCACACACCACGGAACTAAGTCAATCTGACACTGCTTCTGAGACCCCACTCTAGCGACTGCAAGCCGCAACTCCTGAGCTCACGCTCTAGAGCCCAGGCTCTGCAACAAGAGGAACCATTGCAATGAGGGGCCCATGCACCATGAGGCAGAATAGCCCCTGCTCGTGGCAACTAGAGAAAGCCCACGTGCAGCCGCAAAGACACAGCACAGCCATAAATAAATAAATACAATTTTCAAAAAAGAAAAGGTCTGAATAGCACATTAAAAGGCATTCACGGAATTTTGCTCCAATTAGAGAGAAAGCATTGTTTTCAAACACAAATAAGTATTTTTAAACATTGACCACACATTAATCCATAAACTAAATCACAGCAAATTTCAAGAAACAATATCAAACAGAAAACACTCTCTGACTACAATGCAATTAAGTTAGGAATCAATAAAGGTAAATAAAAATTTTTTAAAAAGAAAAAAGCACTGCTAAATAACTTACGGATCAAATAAATCTAAACAAAAATACAAAATAACCAGTAATAATTAAAAATACTACATTTCAGAGAATTCCCTGGAAGTCCAGGGGTTAGGACTCTGTACTTTCACTGCCAAGAGCGCAGGTTCAATCCCTGGTCAGGGAACTAAGATCTCTCACAAGCTACATGACCAAAAAGAAATAGACATATAAAACACTGCATTTTAAAACTTGTGAGAGATGAAATAAAAGTGGTACTCAGAGGGAAATTAATACCCAAAGTATTGATATTACAAAAGAAACAAAATAGTAAGCTAAGTGCCCAACTAAATAAGTTAGAAAGGGAACAAGAAAAACACAAGGAGAAAAAACGGAAGATGAAAAATCAATGAAAGAGGAATGAACACCAAATGAAAAGATCCAAAAAGGCAATAAAATAAATAAACAGAAGAAAGAAGGGCAAAATCAGTCTGTGACTGAACAACTTGTCGAATGGACAAACTGAATGAATGAAATTGAACAGGCAATGATTTTCTCCAGGCACCAAAGCTCAGCAGGGCTCAAGCCTCCCGCCTTCTCCTCCGGGGGGAGGCTTGGCTCTTGGCAGTAACAGAAGACACTATCAGATGTCATGGTAGAGGTGGCGTTCCTGACTCACTCTGCATCCCCTATCCCTGCCCCACAGAGAAATACCACCCTTCTCCAAGTCCCAAGGTCTCGAAAACCCCAGAAGAGATCTTCTCAATCACCTCCCAAACACACAGGGGCCCTGGCCCTGAGAGCACAACCTAAGCCCAGCAGCTCTCCCCTCTCTGGAAGCCTCTTTATACACTGGCTTCTTCTAGGCTCCTCTGTGGCTTGTCTTGCCACTCATCCACCTATAGGCAGCAACAAACCAAGTGTCATGACACTTTTTAATTGTACCTCATTAATAAGTCAAACTTTCTGTCCTCTGAAACTGCCTTTTGCTGTTTTTATGCATGATCCAGGCTCAGCCTCTCCAAAGCAGTTTTCCTCTAACTTCTCGTATTCCTCTGATTATTTCATATTTCAATCTTCCCTAAATATAATGCTTTTGCACATCATTCCTAAATGAGTTTTGTCCCAAGAGCACATCCTTAACAACTGCTGAGAAATCTTTCGCTGGTCCCATAATAACCAAACTGAAGCCCAGAGTCGTTTCTCACAATGTGGAAGTGATCTTTATTTCAGGAGGCTGTGCATGCTCTGTGGTCCAGTGTTCAAAACAAACTTCTAAGGCTTTTCCCATGAAACACGAAGCCTCTCACTTTATCCACAAAGAGATGATATGTCTTTATACTGGACACACACCCCACCATTCGATGTTTTCTTCCGGTAACACTTCTTTACCGCCTTCTCATCCCCTAGATCAACCATCTGGATCACACTCCTCGCGTTTGACTAACCAATTCGGTTTCTTTAATTCCAGATTGCTTTCCTAAAAGCTCTAAATAATTAGTATTCATACAACATTTTAGCTTTAAGTATTTTAGCTTTTACTTTTTCTACTAGAGAGCTGGTCATCCTTCACTGTCTTAAACTCAATGATTGCTGTCTGGGAAACAAGTTCAAGGGAGGAGGAAATCAAGATTATTTGGCAGTTTCACCTCCAAGAGGCACATATACGAAAGGACTTCAACCACAGAGATGGTGCACCATGCTACCAGCACACACACTAATAGGCTATGAATGTCATTACCTGGGCAGATTAAAAACACGTAAATAAATGAGCTAAGACTGCTAATTAAATAGACAGCAACAAAGTCTCTTTAATAAGAGCAGGCAACCTTTTTCAATTTAGTTGTCCAATTTGGCTCTTTCCAGGAACACCTGGTCGTGGTCTGGACTTCTGGTCTCGCTTTCATTTCAGACTTACATGTACCTTCTCTGGATAAAATTACACTTTTTCTTTTAAATACCAGCACTCCACTGGCCTTTGAACTGACTCTTAAAGCAGTGGGGAATAACAGATAAAGGACTCAAAGGTAACTTGGACAATCTGGAGTCTATTCCTGCCAATGAAACACCATGACAATTGGGATGGGTCATTTAACCTGGATTTAAATTCCACCCTCTTCAGACTTTAGAACAATATTTGACACTGACTTTAGTAACAAAGTAACAAGTTACTTCATGTGATGTGAAATTTTTTTAAGTACAGCAGTATTCATTTGACCATATAATTATGAGTATACTCACAAAAATAGAAATTGTCATTTAAAATGATAAATACATAACAACTAAAGATCAGCATATTAAAAAGCAAAAGGGGAGCAAAAATGCCCATATACTTATTTTCCTTTTGTTCCTCAATAAATTAAAATCTTATTAGAAATTAGAGATAAATCAAAGAATTACAAAGAATAAGAAGGAGTTAAGTATAGTTTAGAATATAAAATACAATCTAAACTAATTATGATAGTACTAAATCTCAGAAATTCTAAAACCATTCAAATTAACTCCAATGATGTTTTCAGAGACTTCCAACACTTCAAAGCCTATGTTTAACGCAAATAGCCGCGTTATATTTCAAAATATTCTCCTCATTTGCGTCCAAGTACAGTCAGTGCAAATAGATGTTCGGGAGGACTCTGGCTTTGGACTTATTTCCTCCATGGCCTATTTCACTTTGCCAAATTCTGTGAACATCTGAATCCTTTCAACTGCCGTGCCCCCATGGGGGATTACAGACTGCCAAAACCAGAGTTTGGTCTGACCAGAAAAGTTTGTCAGAAGTTGGTGCACTCTAGTTTGGTTTTTGCATACCAAAAATTGGATCATGTACTGCTATTCACGCCGCCTCTCTAGATGGTCTCACACGTTCACATTACCTGCCCAGCCCCCGTGAGCATTTGGATTTGAAAACACTGTTCTGCAGAAACTCTGTAGTGCAACCTGCTTATCCACTCACAGCCTTCTTCTAAACTTAGGAATTTCTCTTTCTCTCTACAGTTATGTAAGCCCTACTCTTTAACCAAGACATTAGACCCAAAGACTAAAGTATTAGTCACTCAGTCATATCCAGCTCTTTGCAACCCCATGGACTGTAGCCTGCCAGGCTCCTCTGTCCATGGGATTTCCCAGGCAAGAATACTGGAATGAGCAGCCATTCCTTTCTCCAGGGGATTTTCCCACCCCAGGGATTGAACCCGGATCTCCCACATTGCAGGCAAATTCTTTACCGTCTGAGCCACCAGGGAAGGCCCAGCTTAAACTCTAGCTCTTCATAAAGCCTACCATGTGCTTAGAGTGACTTTCTCTATCCTGCTAATCCCTGCAGCTCTTGTGGATGATTTCATTCTTCTGCCACATACCAAATCAGTTTGATATGAGTTTCCTTTATTGCTTAACTCCTCTGGAACACATAAAATGGTCAGGGCCTCTCAATTTATTCCCTAAAACCTGCTTGAAAACCTGTGTATAAATAGTACTCAATAAATGCTTGCTGGTGATAATGATGAAGTCAAGGTAAAATAGGTACTGCAAAGAAAAACTAAAGATCCCAAGAGGCCATGACCTCCGGTGGGCACGCCACTCCAAGCCTGTGCACTCCTCCAGGTCACTGACTGGTGAGTTCCTCAAAGTTTTAGGTGATACAAATCGGTGAAGCAGTGAAAATGGAGCACTGCCTATTCCTTGACTAAAAAACATAAAATGACCACAGAAGAGATGACAACGCTTGTACAGTGAAAATGCTCTCAATGTGGGGGGCGGGGGCGGGGGGGAAGCACAACCACAGGCTTCATAGACCGTCTTAGCTTGCAAGGCAATCCCCATTTCCATTCCATCCCCTATCGCTCCTTGGAAAATCACACAACCAAAATAAACAAGTGCTAGAAAATGGGTAGGAATTTTTGTGGTGGTGAAGGTTCATTCTTTTTCCTAGGGGAGAAAAAAAAAGACATGTTCTAAGAGTACATTTGTAAAACAGGCATTTTTACCTGCATAACAGAAGTGGGAATTGGTCACATTTCTCTAGATGGCTAGATGGGCACGCCCCCTTGTGGACACTTCCTGACTCAACTCTAGAGTGGTTGGTTGCTTCTGAGATATTAGTTCCCTACAATCACTTCCTTCACTTACTGAATAATATTATTAGTACTATTTCCAGACAACTTAACTTTTCTTTCATTATATCCCCAAATACAAGCTTATTGTTAAAAGTGAGGTATAGTTTTGGACTAACAATATGCCTGAAGCATTAGAAAGAAGATTCAAACTTGTAAGACTTACAATTAAAGAAAATAACAGATGTATTGCTCTCTCAAAATTTATAGTAGAATCATTGATTGTAGATGTTAAAATTAGTAATGTTAATTGAGTAAAGGTATTTTTCAAGGCACTGTGATAGGAATTAAAAACAAATGCTTATGCCTCTATATGCCTACATGAATAAGATAAAATAACCACACACATCAATCTCAAAATGGCAAAAGCAGCAGATAATTCAACAAGCACTTATTGAGTGCCCATTACATGTACTAAATAGAAGAAAGGAATTTGTTTTAATCTGGGTAGCATTTGAGCTGGTCCTTAAAGAAGGGCTTGGATTACAATTTCAGTAGGCAAAGTGGCAGGTATTCCATTATTAATTATCATTTATTCCACAAAGAGAAAGAGACATGAGCAAAACTTAGAAATGAGAACTTTCAGCAAATTCATTAAAAATCAAATGCAGAGATGTAATTGGTAGTAGGGGGACAAAAAAGATTATTCCAGGAGAGAAATAATGGAAAAGGAGGTTGGGTACAAGCTTGAAGAGGGTTTATAAAGTCAATCTAAAGAAACTGGGTTTTAACTACAGATAGCAAAGATTCTATTAAAGTTTCTCCCAAGAGAAGGATAAGACCAATACAGGTATTTTTAAGGAAATGTATATGGGGATAATACACAGACTTAAAGAGGAATGGGGAGAGTCTAGAAGTAGGGAGGCCAGTTAGAAAGATACTGCAACCATCCAGTCATCAAGGAAAAAATGGTATAGATTTAAGAGTGATAGGTATGTCAAAAAGAAGCAATCAAAATAAAACAAACAAAACAAAAAATAATACCTATATTTATCAATTGTTCAATGAGCACTTATTATATATATTATATAATATGAGGTTAAAAGATGCTTGCTCCTTGGAAGGAAAGCTATGAGAAATCTAGAAAGCATATTAAAAGCAAAGACAGCATTTTGCCAACAAGGTTCATATGGTCAAAGCTCTGGTTTTTCCAGTAGACATGCATATGGATATGAGAGTTGAACCATCCTTTAAGAAGGCTGAGTGCTGAAGAATTGATGCTTTTGAATTGCGGTGCTGAAGAAGAGTCTTGAGAGCTCCTTGGACAGCAAGGAGATCAAAGCAATCAATCCTACAGGAAATCAACCCTGAATATGTATTGGAAGGACTGATGCTGAAGCTGGAGCTCCAACACTTTTGCCACCTGATGCAAAGAGCCGACTCACTGGAAAAGACCCTGATGCTGGGAAATATTACAGGCAGGAGGAGAAGGGGGTGACAGAGAACGAGATGGTTGGACAGCATCACCAACTCAGTGGACATGAGTTTGAACATCAAGAAACAGTGAAGGACAGGGAAGCCTGGTGTGCTGCCGTCCATGGGGCGGCAAAGATCGGACACAACTCAGCGACTGAGCAACAGACGTTATACGCCAAACTGAGAAACCATGGCAACCAAAACAGATAGGGTCCCTGTCCTCCTGGAACCTGCACTGTAATGGAAGAGAAAGACATCAAACAAGCACCCTCAGAGAAAGGCAGCTGGAGCTGCATGACCACTTGAGTGACAGGTAGGAGGGGGAAGGGCAAAATTTCCGGGATCTGGAATCACAGGACAAAGGCCCAGACTCCTGCAGCATCTTGACAGTGTGACCTCCTGAGAGTAAAAGAACAAAAGACTGGAAAGAAAGACAGGCACCTGCTCCTATCAAGTCCTGTGGGATCTGTTAAGGGGCTGCACTTTATTTCTAAGTGCAGCTGGAAGTGACTGAAGAGGGTCATGACAAAATCAAATTGAACTGTTAAGTGATTCCATGAATGCTGTGTATAGAACTGACTGGAAGTGGCAGCAGCAGATGGACTGGGATGCTACCACAGTCATGCAGGAGATGGTGATGAACCTTGACTCTAGACTTGCTGAGCTAAGCTAGACATGAGACGTGTAATAAGCAACTGGAAAAGTCAGGGCATGAAAAGTGGGATGGAAATAAAGATTTGGACTCATTCACTCAAACACAGTTTCATGGGCACTGTGTCTGGTGCCTGTTGAAAAATAATTTATTTATGAAAAATAAATTCTGGAATAAGGTGAAAGGAGAAAAGAACTCCAGTCTTCCTAGAGGAGAGCTAAATGAGGAGTGGACATGAACTTAACTGGATGCAATCATGGAACTACCAACTCCTCTAAAACATTCTATGTTCACTGAAGAAATGATTACTGAGCAGGTGCTTTTCCAGGCCCACTGTGACATACTAAGCAGAAAAAACAACGACTCTCAAATTCTGCCCCAATACCTTACACATCCCTGCAGATTTTCATTTAGTAAATTGAGAGTAGAGCCTAAGAACCTCCCACCAGTACATCTAAAACTACCCAGATGGGGATTTTCCTGGTGGTCCAGAGGTTAAGACTGCATGCTTCCAATGCAGGTGGCGAGGGTTCGATCCCTGGTCAGGGACATGTCATGCAGTACAGCCAAAAGAAAACAAAAACAAACACACTACACGGATGAAGATAACAGTTAGCCAGGTTGAGCACACACTAGAATAAAGAATCTCTCAATGAGAGAATCAAGAGGTTTGGACAGGCTCTGTTTTGCCAGGGAGAATATATTAGAGAAGTGTCACACGGAAAGACGGCAGTCAGCTGGCACCACATGCTGACAGTATGGCTGAGCAATCTCATGTCCAGAGCAGCTCCACGTCTGCCCCGGGCCTCTGGACTGGCCCATGTCAGACCTTTACCAGACCTTCTCTGGTCAGACCTCTCCTGGTCCTCTGTACCCATCTCAGCCAGCAACACTCCCTCCACTCCTTGAGTGATCCCAGCCTCGGCTCTTGAATAGTTTCTGGCCTGTGACTTTTTATTCAGAATGTTCTAGGCTGATTACAGAAGACGTGGGCCAGTCAGGACTTTGAAAACTCCAGTTTTCCTTCATCTTACTTAAGCAGTGGGTCTTATCTTCTGATCTTAAAGCATCCCTGTTACTGACCTCTGTGTGTGTGTGTGTGTGTGTGTGTGTGTGTGTGAGCGTGCGCGCGCGCGCCAGTGTATTCACATTTGTCTTTTCACGTGCTGGTTTATTCTGCTGGCCTTAACACATGCGTATATTGGCTACACACGTGTTAACACCACTATATCTGTGACAGGTCAACTCAGGTCATTAACACGTGGGGATACAGTATGAGGACATATTTAAAAATTCTGACTTAGAACCTCATGCTGTAAACATCGTGATCTAAACCAATTCCCAGACAGGAAGACGTCTATGAAATTCCATTCACTGGAGGAATTTCCACTTAGGAAAGCTATAATATGACAATTTGTACATTACATACAAGGTCAGCTAAGATTATCCCAATGATAACGAAGGAATAACTTCATTTTCCCCTCCTATGATTCTGGTTAAATATCAAAACTTACAGGAGGCTCTACAGAGCTGATGGATACTCAAAACAGAGGGCGGATTTACAAGTCTAACAACATCTGATGTCAACCTATAATAAGCCTCCTGGAAAACCACATTCCCTTACAAAATAAAAACAGCAGTTATGGTCTGTTAACACTGATTTCTTGCCTCACTAATCTCACTTATAATTTTAAAACTCAGTGTAAATTTAAGGCATAGTTTCATGAGGGTTTAAAAAGATTTGGGAAGAAATCCAACCTACTAGGTATTGAATCTTTATACAAGAACTTAGAAACTTTTTCTGACATATTGCCCAGCTATCGAGGGTTGAAAGTTCTGGATATGGATAATTGATGAATTGGCATAAACTGCTACAAACTGTAAATCTTTAAAGAAACTCCATCAATTTACATTGCAAAGGAATACTGCTCATCAGACTGTATAACCTATGTCAATGCATGAGGTGGTAGTAATCTAGTAATAGAAGCAATTAAGTTACTGACCTACTTTCTGATTCACACGTAAGTGCTATATGTAATTAATCAGTAATCAGATAATCTTCAGATCAGATCAGATCAGATCAGTCGCTCAGTCATGTCCGACTCTTTGCGACCCCATGAATCACAGCACGCCAGGCCTCCCTGTCCATCACCAACTCCCGGAGTTCACTCAGACTCACATCCATCGAGTCAGTGATGCCATCCAGCCATCTCATCCTCTGTCGGTCCCTTCTCCTGCCCCCAATCCCTCCCAGCATCAGAGTCTTTTCCAATGAGTCAACTCTTCACATGAGGTGGCCAAAGTACTGGAGTTTCAGCTTTAGGATCATTCCTTCCAAAGAAATCCCAGGGCTGATCTCCTTCAGGATGGACTGGTTGGATCTCCTTGCAGTCCAAGGGACTCTCAAGAGTCTTCTCCAACACCACAGTTCAAAAGCATCAATTCTTCGGCGCTCAGCTTTCTTCACAGTCCAACTCACATCCATACATGACCACTGGAAAAACCATAGCCTTGACTAGATGGACCTTTGTTGGCAAAGTAATGTCTCTGCTTTTGAATATGCTACCTAGGTTGGTCATAACTTTCCTTCCAAGGAGTAAGCATCTTTTAATTTCATGGCTGCAGTCACCATCTGCAGTGATTTTGGAGCCCAGAAAAATAAAGTCTGACACTGTTTCCACTGTTTCCCCATCTATTTCCCGTGAAGTGGTGGGACTGGATGCCATGATCTTTGTTTTCTGAATGTTGAGCTTTAAGCCAACTTTTTCCCTCTCCACTTTCACTTTCATCAAGAGGCTTTTTAGTTCCTCTTCACTTTCTGCCATAAGGGTGGTGTCATCTGCATATCTGAGGTTATTGATATTTCTCCCAGCAATCTTGATTCCAGCTTCTGTTTCTTCCAGTCCAGTGTTTCTCATGATGTACTCTGCATAGAAGTTAAATAAACAGGGTGACAACATACAGCCTTGATGAACTCCTTTTCCTATTTGGAACCAGTCTGTTGTTCCATGTCCAGTTCTAACTGCTGCTTCTTGACCTGCATACAAATTTCTCAAGAGGCAGGTCAGGTGGTCTGGTATTTCCATCTCTTGAAGAATTTTCCACAGTTTATTGTGATCCACACAGTCAAAGGCTTTGGCATAGTCAATAAAGCAGATATAGATGTTTTTCTGGAACTCTCTTGCTTTTTCAATGATCCAGCAGATGTTGGCAATTTGATCTCTGGTTCCTCTGCCTTTTCTAAAACCAGCTTGAACATCAGGAAGTTCACGGTTCACATATTGCTGAAGCCTGGCTTGGAGAATTTTGAGCATTACTTTACTAGCATGTGAGATGAGTGCAATTGTGCGGTAGTTTGAGCACTCTTTGGCATTGCCTTTCTTTGGGATTGGAATGAAAACTGACCTCTTCCAGTCCTGTGGCCACTGCTGAGTTTTCCAAATTTGCTGGCATATTGAGTGCAGCACTTTCACAGCATCATCTTTCAGGATTTGGAATAGCTCAACTAGAATTCCATCACCTCCACTAGCTTTGTTGGTAGTGATGCTTTCCAAGGCCCACTTTACTTCATATTCCAGGATGTCTGGCTCTAGGTCAGTGACCACACCATTGTGATTATCTGGGTCGTGAAGATCTTTTTTGTACAGTTCTTCTGTGTATTCTTGCCATCTCTTCTTAATATCTTCTGCTTCTGTTAAGTCCATACCATTTCTGTCCTTTATCGAGCTCATCTTTGCATGAAATGTTCCTTTGGTATCTCTGATTTTCTTGAAGAGATCTCTAGTCTTTCCCATTCTGAAGAAGGCTTTCTTATCTCTTCTTGCTATTCTTTGGAACTCTGAATTCAGATGTTTATATCTTTTCTTTTCTCCTTTGCTTTTCCCTTCTCTTCTTTTCACAACTATTTGTAAGGCCTCCCCAGACAGCCATTTTGCTTTTTGCATTTCTTTTCTATGGGAATGGTCTTGATCCCTGTCTCCTGTACAATGTCACGAACCTCATTCCATCGTTCATCAGGCACTCTATCTCTCAGATCTAGGCCCTTAAATCTATTTCTCACTTCCACTGTATAATCATAAGGGATTTGATTTAGGTCATACCTGAATGGTCTAGTGGTTTTCCCTACTTTCTTCAATTTAAGTCTGAATTTGGCAATAAGGAGTTCATGGGCTGAGACACAGTCAGCTCCTGGTCTTGTTTTTGCTGACTGTATAGAGCTTCTCCATCTTTGGACAGGAAAATATAAATTTTAATATGTTACTTACAATTCAAAGAAATAATTTCAAATGGAAGATAATCACTCCACAGGATGAATTTATAGGTTTATAGAAAAAAATTAAATATATGAAGTATACTTCTTTATGTAAAAGAGAAGGCAAAGGAGTTTCTTACTTCTATTTACTCATGTATCTACACATTAACCATCTTCTTGAGAGACACCATAGGACACCAGATCAAGCAAATTTCTGCAAAAGAATAATTACTCCTTCCCTGCACACATAATACACAGACACGTACACAAGTACAAATAGAGCAATCTGAGGAAAATATGTTGTTTTTCATGCATTTATTTTCTTTGATCTTAACCTACCTCTCACCCAAAAAATACAGTGATTTAAATGATACAGTTAAGCGTTTACATAATAATTTCAAGATGGTGGATAAAAGGGAAAAATGTTACCCACAATATACTTCAAAAGAATAGAATATATTTATATGAAGCGCACAAAGCAAGGCCCAACATTTCCTGTCTGAAACATGTGGCCAATTTGATGTCCCTATGTGGTGGCTAAAGAACACAAAATTAAAAGTTGTAGCATCTCTTTAGAGTGGTTTTGAACACACAACGCTGTACAAAAGCATTCAAGCCTTTCTAAACTCACTCACTGGAAACAGAAGAATGAAGGATACTCACATAATGAGAAGGGTCTGATTGTCTATCATTTCCCCACCCTACACAAGTACTGCTTTACCTAAAAATTATGAAATTAATTGAAAACTTAAATTATTTGTAAAAGTGATGGGAGGAGGCAAAGAATTCCATGTACATTCAACTGTAAAATCTGTTATTAAAGGAAAAGACATGGAAACTATTTCCACAATATGCTTCTGAAAAATGAAAGGGGAAAAAAAAGGCTTGAAACATCAAAAATGTTGAGATCAAACAATACCCCCAACCTCTTTTAATACTCTAAGAATGAAAGAGCCCCTTCTAGTAACTTCCAGGGCTAGCTGTTTGAAACTGATATTTATGAAATGTAGACTATCCTGGGCACTGAGTCTATTTGTTTTCCCAACCTATGGATTTCTCCTCTTGGTAACACCTCCTTCCCTTATATAACAAGGTTATGTAACAATTCAGTCAGTCCGGTAACTCCAGCTAAGAGCTGCTATTGGTCAATGAGTTAAGCACTCATTCCAAAAGAAAGTTTCCTTTTTTAAAAATGCTAAGATTGATGCTAACACCATTACCTTTTACTTTTTGTATCAAAACAAAAGATAAATTTAAAACACGTCATCACTTCATCACATATACCACAAGAATTATGGATCCACATTCTAACAATGAGTCCAAGGCAACACTGCCAGGGGAGAACCAGACGCAGTGCGTGGGAGCCACAAAGGACAGAGGCGCGCACTAAAGGCCACCATGAGTGCTGGACTCAGGCTGAAGGAGACCCCACAGGGCCAACAGTTCTGGTTTCAACACAGACAATGTGTTATCACAGCTCAATTAAATAATGTCAGTCGCTCAACAACATGGTTCAAATTTCAATTACACCGTATAGTAACTGTGAGTAATTGCATAAAGTATAAACTTCACTACTAGCTCTTCAGTCCAAAGATCACTGTTAACTACATAGTCGTCCATCATTATCAGTAACCAATCGTGTCATTTTATTCAAAGTCTGTCCTGATAGACAGCGAAGTGTGTAGTTGTGCTGCCTCCTTGTTTCCCAGTGATAAATCCACATGCCATTTTTTTCGGAGAAGGCAATGGCACCCCACTCCAGTACTCCTGCCTGGAAAATCCCAAGGACGGTGGAGCCTGGTGGGCTGCAGTCCATGGGGTCGCTAAGAGTCAGACACGACTGAGCAACTTCACTTTCACTTTTCATTTTCATGCATTGGAGAAGGAAATGGCAACCCACTCCAGTGTTCTTGCCTGGAGAATCCCAGGGACGGGGGAGCCTGGTGGGCTGCCATCTATGGAGTCGCACAGAATTGGACACGACTGAAGCAACTTAGCAGCAGCAGCAGCAGCAGCCATTTTTTTAAAAATTGACAATCTAAAAAGGACACTATACAAACAAGATGAAAGTGAACCAAAGAAGCAGTGATAATGCTGGAAGTGAAATTCCAATAAAAAATAAACGAAGTTACAGAAGAAATAGTTGACCATGGGAATTTTAGACACTGTCACCATTCAAGAGACTTTAGATCTACACTCAGAGGAACTCAGTGAAGACAAATTGGTCAATATAAGTAAGGAATGTAGTTGTAACAAAAAGGATGAAGATGTCACAGAGGAAGTAACACTTGGAAAAAATTTGACATTAAAGGAACTGAGGGATCACTTATAACATGGAAACAGCAAAAGATAAAATGGTGAAAGCAGATCCAAAATTCAAAGGGAGTTTGACAGTTCGCCATGACATAATCAGATACTCACTCCACGCTGTAAGTTATATGACAGGAAGGCAAGCATTGTTTAAACTATTCTTGATAATGAATTTTTTATACAGAAAAAAAAAAACTCTAATTCTGATGTTTTAATTAGTGTACTAAATAAATATTCATTTTAATTTTCTGCTTATTTCTCTATGCATTTATAACCAACAATAAAAGAATTTTTAATGTTTTGACAAAAATGTTTAAAGGTCACGGAACAAGTGTAACTTTTGCCATTAAAATCCCTTGTACGATCTTGGTTTGCATGGTCGTTTTCATGGTCCAGCACTATCATGCAAAGTGTGGACTGCCTGTATACACTGCAAGGGAAAGAAGTGG
The DNA here is from genome assembly GCF_027580195.1 of Bos mutus. Classification (NCBI taxonomy): domain Eukaryota; kingdom Metazoa; phylum Chordata; class Mammalia; order Artiodactyla; family Bovidae; genus Bos; species Bos mutus. The sequence goes on along the minus strand of NC_091629.1, from coordinate 74,805,222 downwards.
GTAAGAGAAAATCCAGAGCAGCTGGGCCTGCCCAGAGAGGGGAGTGGAACAGACAGCAAACAACTACTGCCTCTATGTTAACAGCACTGCAGGTAAATAATAATCTCCTCCTTCTCCAGCATGTTTTCCCCACTAAGTCACACACAAAAAAAGCATGGATGAAACAGAGATACCAATTATTAAGAACAGACAATTACTCAGAACTTATTCCTCATTTTTTAATATTATATCATAAACCCATGTATTCTGAAACTGAAAACAAAATGGGTTTTATTTGATTTATGGGTAGATTAGCAGCTTACGCCAGTATTGGTTTGCAGCAACAAGGGACATATTAATAGTGGGGAGAAAAATGACAAAAATAAGTTCTCTGTTCACACTATGCACTATAAATTACCTACCTAATAACCACTCTCCTCCCCTTCCTTTGACAAGGAAAGAACTATTTCGTTGGGAAGATAAGTCATGAGCTGAGAGAGAGTAATTAGGAAAATCCACTCAATTTCTTAGGCTCTTTTGCAGCTGGGAATAGTCATGTGACCAAAATAAATAACTAAAGAGGACTCCATTGAGAGGGAGCCTGGAAAACCTTTGCATCCCAGATAGAAAGGTGACAGACACATCTGGCACCAGTCTCCCCTTCCCCACCCTCCATGGTCTCACTTTCTCACCTTCAATGCAGACGTGACACCTCAAATTAAAGAAACCATATTCCACCCATAAGGCAAGAGGCGTGAGAGAAAAGGCCCAAGAGAAATCCCAGATATGTTGGCTCCAGCATCACTAGAAGCCTGAGCTCACAAAAGCTTGCAACCCACCCACTTCGAAATTTTTTATACGCCAGGGAGCAGGGGGACAAATATGCATTTCCTAAGTCACTGTCAGGTTTTCTGTTGTTTGCAGTCAAAAGCATCCCAGTGATTAACCACTCTTATTTTAAACTAAGTCAAATCTAAGTGTAGACGGTCAGAGACTAAGGAAAATAAAAATACTCTGATTGAGGTAGCAAGCTAATGAAATATGCTTCTTGCTTTAACTCTGATTTCTATTAGTACTGTCCATGGGGTCGCAAAGAATCGGACACGACTGACTGAACAACAACAAAATAATTAGTACTTTGACAAGGTCTGGACAATCAGTCACCGTTTTAAGAAAAAAGAGAAATATCAATGCAACAAAAATCTCCAAATTTATTTCCTTTTTTATCAGGCTTAAAAATATTTATTCTACTGTATACTCCTTTCAAGACAATATTTACATCCTCCAACACTGAATAACCAAGGAAGTGAACATTAGCAAAGTTACCAAAAACCCTATTCTTCTCATTATGTTTATATACCCAGCTCACAGCTTCTTTTATGTAGCCACAACACGCAGTAGTGCTGGGCCTTAGTCAATGCTGGCTAACCAAAACGGTGTGGAATCTATACACACAGAACAGGCAGTGATAAACTAAACACAGGTCAATTTAGAAAACAGCTATTTGCCCTTTCCTGTCACATCTCTAAAAAGTTGCTATACTTCCTCTCAAAAATTGTAATTTCCTGCTCCATTGGCTCCTTATCTGGTAGCCTGTTCTTTCTGGGAGCATTTTTATCACCTCTGCCAAGGTTACGCAGCAAACATCTGTAAGACAAAACCTGTGGCCAGCACCCTTCCCTAAAGACAGAAGCTCGGTCAGAGTCATTTTTGTAGGTCAATGTCAAAACACAGTGCTTCTTAAAGTTTAAACATTCTGAATACTAAAAACATTTTCCTGTCATTTCAGGTGTCTAAACCACGCCATCTGAATCATGCCTGAACTCCAGCTGTGTACCCACCACGGCCAGCATCCCTTAGCACCCTCCCTTCTCCACGGCAAGACTCCGCCTTGCGGAGCAGCTTTCTTTCTCTTCCGGCGGAGCAACATTAAAGACGAAGGTAAACAACGGCAAAGGCAAGATGATGAGGCCTCCGTGAGCGACCATCACCAAGCACGTGATCATCTCTTGACATTTCTGTTTCTCCTAACAGCCACAGAAGCAGAATATCACTATTTTCTATTTTAAATATCGCTATTTTAAAAATAAGTAAACGGAGACTTCATAGGTGAAATTATCACTGAATTCTCAGAAGGTCACTGAAAACAGTAAAGTGTCTCGACCCCGCTTCCAACTCCACAGCAAAACTTCTTGAAAGCATTATCTCCACTGTGTTCTCCGGATGGCGCCTCGGCAGCAGGTCTACAGTCCTCCACGCTAGGGAGACCGTCCTCACCCGGGTCCGCAGTCACCAGGTCCTGAGTCCACAGGCCCGGCCTCCGCCCGCCTCCTGTTTCTCAGCAGCATCTGACCTGGTGACGACTGGCTCTGAGCTGCTCTCTGCTTCCTGGCCGCTCTCTCCTGGGGGCCCTTCTACCCCACTGGCTGCTCCATCTTTTTCTTTCATTGGTTTCTTCTCCTCTCAACATAGACATGTCAGTCTGGCCCGGGTTCAGTTTTCAGACCTCTAACTTCACTCACTCCTCAGTGAGCTCATCTGGCCACATGGATTTATATTCCTTTTATGCCAATAATTTCCAAATGAGAAACTCCCTCCTGACCTACCCCTAAGCTTCAGATGCATACAACCAACTCCACAGTCAGTGTCTCCTGCTACCACATCAAGCTTTTCATTGGAAATCCTCCTAACCAGGTTGATGAGTGGCTGTTTAAAGTTTTCAAAAATTGATTATCCTCTGGGTAATATCCTCTGTACTTACAGAATCATGAAAAAGGACACATATTATAAATACATCCTTTCTTAATTAATACACAAAACCAATTCATTCATTCACTAGCCAATCTTTTTAACATAAGACCAAAGCCCATTCTCTGGATGTAAGCCCACATATAAATGTTCCATATCATCTTTCTATAACACCCTGGATTGTCCTATGATTTCAAATTTTATCTAAAATAGAACAAGAATATAAAGACATTTAACAACACACTCTGAATACAGAAAGCTTCTAGATTTTTATGATTTTTCTCAATCTTTTATAACTGACTTGCCCCAACTTAATTCTATGGCAAAAATAATTCTATTTTTACAGACCCACTCTGCTTTTTCAAATTAGTTTTCAAACAAACAACCCTTTTGATTCTCAAGCAGACAACTCTCTTTTTAAGCTCAATGACCAACCTAGATAGCATATTGAAAAGCAGAGATATTACTTTGCCAACAAAGGTCCATCTAGTCAAAGCTATGGTTTTTCCAGTGGTCATGTGTGGATGTGAGAGTTGGACTGTGAAGAAAGCTGAGTGCCGAAGAACTGATGCTTTTGAAGTGTGGTACTGGAGAAGAGTCTTGAAAGTCCCTTGAACTGCAAGGAGATCCAACCAGTCCATTCTAAAGGAGATCAATCCTGGGTGTTCATTGGAAGGACTGATGCTAAAGCTGAAACTCCAGTACTTTGGCCACCTCATGCGAACAGTTGACTCACTGGAAAAGACCCTGATGCTGGGAGGGATTGGGGGCAGGAAGAGAAGGGGATGACAAAGGATGGGATGGCTGGATGGCATCACCGACTCGATGGACGTGAGTTTGAGTGAACTCCGGGAGTTGGTGATGGACAGGGAGGCCTGGCATGCTGTGATTCATGGGGTTGCAAAGAGTTGGACACGACTGAGCGACTGAACTGAACTGAACTGAACTGATTCATCAGTTTACAGGAGACTCGAAGAACTATGTAACTACAGCAATAGAAAACAAGAGCATAATGAGACTCTTAGTGGCACAAAATTCAACTGAAGAGGGTAGAGGAACAATGCACACTAAAAGAGGTCTATTAGGGTACTTTGGCATCCGATAATATGTTTATGGTGAAAATAAAAAGTATTGGTTAATGTGAGTCTGTTAAGGGGATATGGACTAAGAAAGTTCTTTTTCTCCACTTCCCACCTCTATCACCATGAAATCATACTTTCTCTAACTCCCCTCACCTTAAGAAATGTCAATACCCAAAGGACTAAAACTAAAACCTTTAAATCCCCTCTCTCTCTCACCAATCTTTCAGACACCAGTAATTTCTGCCCTTTGTAGGAACCCTTACAATATATCCTGGATGTAGTCACCTCTCTCCATCTCCATCATCCATGGTCCAAGTCGCTATCATCTCCCAACTATAAAAATTGTGCACCTAGTCTCCTCACTTCTGTTCCGGCCTCCCCTTTCTCCACATAGCAGCCTGAAAGAACTTGGTAAAACCTATCTCTCACTAAGAGAGACAATTTCGTATGCATTCATACGTGAGTAAACCACACACAGCTATAACAGAAAGTGTAAGTCAGTATATAAGCGATTACAGAAGGGCTAATCAAAAAAGAATACTGAGATTCCAAGTTTATCAAATGCTGATGTGACATGAGATCAGGAACTGGGTGCTGACTGACCTTGAAGCCATAGGTGGGGAAGACTGTTACAGCTCTTGTTTCCATTCCCTAAAACACCTAATAAATGCCACACATGGACTCATGATGGCACACAAATGCGTGATATGCAAACAAAAAATGTTTAAGAACAAGAAACACACATGCAATTAGAATATGCAAATAAACCTACATGAATCCAATACACACATTTCCCTCTAACACTCCATCCCCTGAACAGCCATTTTCACCCAGAGCTGCAATGGCCAAAACAGTGGCCAGGAGCCACACAGAGCTACTGAGTGCTTAAAAATATGGGGAGGACAAATAAGAAGTTAGATTTTTAATTTTATTACATTTTAATTAACTTTAATTTTATAACAGATATTCAATTATTGGAAAGTTTTAAGTATGCTTGTAATGTAACCTGTTATATAAACCTACCTTATCAACTATTAATTTTATGATATTAAATACAGATCAAATATTTCGAATGAAAATTTAGTGTCACAATTGAGACGTGCTGTAAGTGTAAAATATACACTACTTTTGAAGACAATACCGAAAAAAGAAAATAGAATAGCTCGCTAATAATTTTCTCATTGGTTAATGTTTTTAAAGCAACTTTTGGGTTCATTGGTTTAAATGAAATAAATATTAAAATTAATTTTACCTGTTTCTTTTTACTTTTTTAAATGTAGCTACGGAAAACTTGAAAAGTACATATGTGGCATGCATTATATTTCTACCGGGTCATACTATTCTGGAACTTATATATCTAAATGCAAGCTAAATATATCATTATGATACATTAATTATTAATATTTCAAACACCTCCTGACCTTTTCACTTGATTGTCTTCTTTTCTTTAGTTGAATGAAATCTGTTTCCACCCTTTCTGCCAGCTCTAGTTTCCTCTTGTTTCTTTTAAAAGCAGCTAAACTGAATCCTATAAAAGAAACATTAAAAATAACATTTGAAAAATATTAGGGCAGTGGGGTAGACAAGGTATCCTGAAGAGCCTTCTCAAGACAAAATCCTTAAGAATGTTGGATAAAGGGTTTTATACGCCTTTTCAAGGTACACTGAGGTGAGAGGAGAATAAAAAAAGAAATAACCTAAGATTAAAAATTAAGGAAAAGGTCAAATCCAGAGAGGGAAGTGCATTCTGAAGGTAGATGCTCTCCAGCAGTGTCTGCTAATGCATGCCACAGCCAACTCTGATTTTGAAGGGCTCTGTGCATAGAAGACAAAAGACACTGGGACAGTGCAGCAGGAGAAACCATATCACAGATCATCCACATAAGAAGGGGAAACCCAAAGGGTGATATACCTGATGAAAGGAAGAACTAGAAAACACAATACACAAAGATTAGGGAACTTGTAAGTTGACTTGGCTATAACCATAAGCAGACTTGGCTATAAATATGAGAAGAAAAGTCATGTTACACTTGGCTGGTTCAGGATGTGGAGATCTAGTGTGTGTGTGTGTGTGTGTGTGTGTGTGTGTATCTCTGCGCGCAAGCACACATGCACACAGGGTGAGCATGGGCTTCTGCTTAGAGAAGAACAATTGGAATTGTAAGGAAAAAATACAGATACATATAACATTAAAATATTTTAAAATATTTTAAAATTCAGACAGAATTAAGAGATTTCATATTACTTATGTGCCCTGGAAAAAACAAACAAAAAACAAATGATTTTGGTGAGGTAATACTTCAAAGACTCATTAAACACAAATGCAAATACTCCCTGGAAAAACCTGCGTTTTTCCTCAAAGAATTTACATGTTCCAATTAACATGAGCCCATCGTTTAAAAAAAAAAAATCATAAAATGAATGAGAAATAAATCACACCAAATGAAAAATAAAAATCAGCCAAACATTAGAAAGTGTAATCCAACCTATGAAGACTTCACATACTGGAATAATCAGTCATACACAGAGTATAAAATATGTTTATGCTCATAGACATAAGAAGATATTGAATGTATAACTAAGGAACAATAGATGATAAAATGTCCAGACAGACTTGAGGAAGAACCAAATAGAACTTCGTAAAAAAAAAAAAAAAAAAAATACAATAATTGGAATTTTAAAATTTAACATACAGATTTAAACAATTAGATTCACCTGATGAGAGAATTACAAACTGGAATATAACATTGGAAAGAATACAAAGTTTTCTGATAATAGCAGACTAAATTATTAAGAGAATTTCTCCCATCAAGTATTATCAAAAATACTGGATAAAACATGAAAATTACCACCTTAAAAGCATTAAAACAAAAACTTATTAAAAATATCAAGCTTTTCTGGGGATAAACTAAGGGCTTTTTAGCATTGGCTAAAACTAGCGCAGTTGAATTTGATTCCACAACATGAAGGACAGCCATAAGTCCAATCCAGAGGAGGGATCCCCCACAGGAAGGCTAGGCTAGAACCAAGCAAACCCAACCCTACCCTCTAATCCAAGACCAACTGCATTTAGGCAAAACGGCTCTCCTCAATGTGCTGAAATACCTGCTCATCCAGAACACCATATCCAGTAAAATTCACTTTCAAAAATTAAAGTGAAATAAAAGTAGCTTCAGGTGAACAGGAATGAACAAATTCATCACTGGCCAGACCCTATACTAATGAGAATACTAAAGGGTGTGCTTCAGTAACAGACAAAATAATACAAAGTGAAAGCTCAAAGACAAAAAAAAAGGTATGGAGACAGGTGGGGGATTAAATGCAAAGGAAAGGGTATATGTGCAGGCAAATATAAATGAAAACTGACTAATTAAAAATGAATAAAGTTTCATCGTACTTTTAAGTACATATTAATTTCCTCCAAATTGATGTAAATTAATCATAATAACAGTGGAAAAATAACAAAGATCCTCTAACATATCACTTTTAAGATTAAACAAGAGAATGTTAAATAAGGAAAAACAAATGTTAGGAAAATTAGGTGGAAAAGGAACCAGAGCTGCCCTCAAAACAAAGTCTAAGAACAATACTGTAATAATGGATTCCCACACCCCTCAAAAAAAAAAGGGTAATGGAAATGACCAATAAGTTTACAAACACATTCATGTATATTCTAAGAGAATTTGAGAATAACACTGATATTTCATACCAGTTGGAAATCTACATGTTACTCAGTAAACTTTCTTGGCACAATATGTTACCTATTTGGGGGAAATGGTACAAGTAAATTCCTACCTCACACTACACACAAAACTGAAATCATATAATAACAATTTAAACATATAAAATCTAAACAAAGAAGTCCAAAAAGATTAAACCATCACACATGAGACATAAATATCAGTCTTTTTATATCAGTCTTTTTGAGAAAGACCTTAATTTTATTTTTTTTTTAACTTTGGAGTATTTTACATTGAATGTGATCAAAGCCAGAATCCATCAAAAAGAAGGTTCACTGATGGGCTTCCAGGTCAAGATGGTGCAGAAGAAGGACAAACACATATCTCCTTCTGCAAGAGCACCAAAACTTCAACTAGCTGTTAAACAACAGGAAGATGCTGGAACCTACCGAAAAAGATGCCCCAAATCAAAAGACAAAGAAGAAGCCAGAGACAGATGGTTGCAATCATGATAAAATCAAATCCCATACCCACTGGGTGGGTGATCCACTGACTGGAGAACAATAATACCAAAGAAGTTGTCACACTGAGGTGAAGGTTCTGAACCCCACGTCAGGCTTCCCAGCCTGGGGATCCACCGAGGGGACTGAGAATCACCAAGGAATCTGACCTTGAGGGCCAGCAGGGTTTTGATTACAGGCCTTCCAGAGGACTGAGGGAAACAGAGACTTCAGTCTTGGAGAGCACAAACAAAATTTTGCAAGCACCAAGACCCAGGGTAGAGGAGCAGTAACCTAAAGGAGACCGAACAAACTACGAGTAGTGTTGGAGGGCCTCCTGTGGAGGTGTGCGTTGGCAAGGGCTCACCACAGGGACAGAGACACTGGAAGTCCTCCAGGGCGTAAACTCTCTTGGACTTTACCATTCACCTCAGTTCAGTTGCTCAGTCATGTTTGACTCTTGATGACTGCATGAATAACAGCATTCCAGGCATCCCTATCCATCACCAACTCCCGGAGTTCACTCAAACTCATATCCATCGAGGTGGTGATGCCATCCAGCCATCTCATCCTCTGTCGTCCCCTTCTCCTCCTACCCCCAATCCCTCCCAGCATCAGGGTCTTTTCCAATGAGTCAACTCTTCGCATGAGGTGGCCAAAGTATTGGAGTTTCGGCTTCAGCATCATCCTTTCAATGAACACCGAGGACTGATCTCCTTTAGAATGGACTGGTAGGATCTCCTTGCAGTCCAAGGGAGTCTCAAGAGTCTTCTCCAACACCACACTTCAAAAGCATCAATACTTCAGCACTCAGCTTTCTTCACAGTCCAAACCTCACATCCATACATGACTACTGGAAAAACCATAGCCTTGACTAGACGGACCTTTGTTGACAAAGTAATGTCTCTGCCTTTTAATATGCTCTCTAGGTTGGTCATAACTTTCCTTCCAGGTAAGCTCTTTTAATTTCATGGCTGCAATCATCATCCGCAGTGATTTTGGAGCCCAGAAAAATAAAGTCAGCCACTGTTTCCACTGTTTCCCCATCTATTTCCCATGAAGTGATGGGACCAGATGCCATGATTTTAGTTTTTTGAAAGTTGAGCTTTAAGCCAACTTTTTCACTCTCCTCTTTCACTTTCATCAGGAGGCTTTTTAGTTCCTCTTCACTTTTTGCCTAAGGGTGGTGTCATCTGCATATCTGAGGTTATTGATATTTCTCCTGGCAATCTTGATTCCAGCCTGTGCTTCTTCCATTCTTCCAGCATTTCTCATGATACAGCCTTGACGTACTCCTTTTCCTATTTGGAACCAGTCTGTTGTTCCATGTCCAGTTCTAACTGCTGCTTCCTGACCTGCATATATGTTTCTCAAGAGGCAGGTCAGGTGGTCTGGTATTTCCATCTCTTGAAGAATTTTCCACAGTTTATTGTGATCCACACAGTCAAAGGCTTTGGCATAGTCAATAAAGCAGATATAGATGTTTTTCTGGAACTCTCTTGCTTTTTCCATGATCCAGTGGATGTTGGCAATTTGATCTCTGGTTCCTCTGCCTTTTCTAAATCCAGCTTGAACATCTGGAAGTTCACGGTTCACATGTTGCTGAAGCCTGGCTTGGAGAGTTTTGAGCATTACTTTACTAGCATGTGAGATGAGTGCAATTGTGCAGTAGTTTGAGCATTCTTTGGCATTGCCTTTCTTTGGGACTGGAATGAAAACTGACCTTTTCCTGTCCTGTGGCCACTGCTGAGTTTTCCAAATTTGCTGGTATATTGAGTGCAGCACTTTCACAGCATCATATTTCAGGATTTGAAATAGCTCAACTGGAATTCCATCACCTCCACTAGCTTTGTTCGTAGTGGTGCTTTCTAAGGCCCACTTGACTTCACATTCCAGGATGTCTGGCTTTAGGTGAGTGATCACACCATCATGATTATCTGGGTCGTGAAGCTCTTTTTTGTACAGTTCTTGTGTGTATTCTTGCCACCTCTTCTTAATATCTTCTGCTTCTGTTAGGTCCATACCATTTCTGTCCTTTATCAAGCCCATCTTTGCATGAAATGTTCCCTTGGTATCTCTAATTTTCTTGAAGAGATCTCTAGTCTTTCCCATTCTATTGTTTTCCTCTATTTCTTTGCATTGATCACTGAGGAAGGCTTTTTTTTAAATCTCTCCTTGCTATTCTTTGGAACTCTGAATTCAGATGTTTATATCTTTCCTTTACTCCTTTGCTTTTCACTTCTCTTCTTTTCACAGCTATTTGTAAGTCCTCCTCAGACAGCGATTTTGCTTTTTTGCATTTCTTTTCCATGGGGATGGTCTTGATCCCTGTCTCCTGTACAATGTCATGAACCTCATTCCATAGTTCATCAGGCACTCTATCAGATCTAGTCCCTTAAAGCTATTTCTCACTTCCACTGTAGAATCATAAGGAATTTGATTTAGATCATACCTGAATGGTCTAGTGGTTTTCCCTACTTTCTTCAATTTAAGTCTGAATTTGGCAATAAGGAGTTCATGATCTGAGCCATAGTCAGCTCCCAGTTTTGTTTTTGCTGACTGTATAGAGCTTCTCCATCTTTGGCTGCAATGAATATAATCAGTCTGATTTAGGTGTTGACCATCTGGTGATGTCCATGTGTAGAGTCTTCTCTTGTGTTGTTAGAAGAGGGTGTTTGCTATGACCAGTGCGTTCTCTTGGCAAAACTCTATTAGCCTTTGCCCTGCTTCATTCAGTATTCCAAGGCCAAATTTGCCTGTTACTCCAGGTGTTTCTTGACTTCCTACTTTTGCATTCCAGTCCCCTATAATGAAAAGGACATCTTGTTTGGGTGTTAGTTCTAAAAGGTCTTGTAGGTCTTCATAGAACCATTCAACTTCAGCTTCTTCAGCATTACTGGTTGGGGCATAGGCTTGGATTACTGTGATATTGAATGGTTTACCTTGGAAACGAACAGAGATCATTCTGTCGTTTTTGAGACTGCATCCAAGTACTGCATTTCAGACTCTTTTGTTGACCATGATGGCTACTCCATTTCTTCTAAAAGATTCCTGCCCACAGTAGTGGATATAATGGTCATCTGAGTTAAATTCACCCATTCCAGTCCATTTTAGTTAGCTGATTCCTAGAATGTCAACGTTCACTCTTGCCATCTGCTGTTTGACCACTTCCAATTTACCTTCATTCATGGACCTAACATTCCAGGTTCCTATGCAATATTGCTCTTTATAGCATCGGACCTTGCTTCTATCACCAGTCACATCCTCAGCTGAGTATTGTTTTTGCTTTGGCTCCATCCCTGCATTCTTTCTGGAGTTATTTCTCTACTGATCTCCAGCAGCATATTGGGCACCTACCGACCTGGGGAGTTCCTCTTTCCTTTTCATACCTGCAGACCCCAGGGCTATGTCGCCTCAGGCCATACAACTACCAGGGAGGGAGAGTAGCCCCACTCATCTACAGACAATTGGATTAAAGCTTTACTGAGCAAGGCCCTGCCCACCAGAGCAAGACCCAGTTTTTCCCATTGCCAACCCCTCCCATCAAGAAGGTTACACAAGCCTCTTAGCCTCAGCCATCAAAGGGCAGACAGAAGAATCAAGAAGAAGCACAGTCTCACAAAACATATTACAGAAAGTTAACCATAATGAAAAAGTAGAAAGTTATGTCCCAGATGAAGGGACAAGATAAAATCCCAGAGAAATAACTAAATGAAGCAGAGACAGGCAACTTTCCAGAAAAAGAATTCAGAATAATGATAGTGAAGATGATCCAGGATCTTGGAAACAGAATGGAGGCAAAGATTGAGAAGATGCAAGAAATGTTTACCAAAGACCTAGAAGAACTAAAAAACAAACAGAGATGAATAATACACTAGAAGGAATCAATAGCAGAATAACTGAGGCAGATGAACGGATAAATGACCTGGAGGACAAAATGGTGAAAATCACTGCTGCAGAAGAAAATACAGAAAAAAGAATGAAAAGAAATGAAGACAGCCTAAGAGACCTCTGGGACAACATTAAACACACCAACATTCGCATTATAAGTGTTCCAGAAGGAGAAGAGAAAAAGGACCTGAAAAAATACTTGAAGAGATACAGCTGAAAACTTCTCAAACATGGGAAAGGAAATAGTCAACCAAGTCCAAGAAGCTGAGAGTCCCAGGAAGGGTAAATCCAAGAAGGAACACACCAAGACACACAGTAAACAAACTGACAAAAATTAAAGACAGAAATAAAATATTAAAAGTAACAAGGGAAAAATGACAAATAACATACAAGGGAATTCCCATCAGGCTATCGGCTGATTTCTCAACAGAAACTCTACAAGCCAGAAGGGAATGGCATGATATATTTAAAGTGATGAAAAGGAAGAACCTATAACCAAGAACACTCTACCCAGCAAGACTCTGCTTCAGATTTGATAGAGAAATCAAAAGCTTTCCAGATAAACAAAAGTTAAGAGTAATTCAGCACCACCAAACCAGCTTTACCACAAATGCTAAAGGAACTAGAGAAGTTCCTGCCTAGAGAAGACAGGAAACACAAAAGAAGGAAAAGACCTACAGAAAATACACCCAAATCAATTAAGAAAATGGTAATAGGATCATACAGATCAATCATTACCTTAAATGTAAATGGATTAAATGCAGCAACCAAAAGACATAGACTGACTGAGTGGATGAAAACATGTGCACATATGCACTTCCACTTACCACATCGCTCTGCCTGACCACCCCCCAAACTGTATGTCATTATTTTATATTATTAAGTTAATCGTGTTCCCATTACGGCTTGCAATTGCAATTATCTTTTATTTTTTGTCTGGCTATTGATTGTGAAAACTGATAAACATCTTCTACTACTGTAATTATGTAACTATTACTCACTTAATACTACTCACTGAATACCATTGTATTAATCATGATTGGTCAACAGAAAAATAATAGAACTCTTTATCATCAGAACTAGGATTAATAGAAAAACCTGTAATCACTTTTTAAAATCCAGATGCATATCAGAATTATTGTGAATTTTTTTTGAAAAATACAAATGCTCAGATATTGCTTTTTTCCTCTGGAGGTCCAGATGTTTCGCTTAAAAACAACTGGAGTATATGATGATCTTTTATCTAGTTTGTTTCATTTCTTTCTATTTTATATTCAGTTCTCCCATTTTATTTAGTTTATGTTCTCTAATTTCTCCATCTTTTTCTTTATGTTCTTTTCCCAGCCTCTATCTAGTAGAAAAACTTTTGTATACATATATATAAATATGTATAATATATATTTTTTGAAAACTAATGAATTTTTGCCTAACTAAAAAATTATGACATTTTGATTCTACTTGTTTGACTTAGTATGACTAGAATGCTAGATTTCTAATTAAAAAATAGATATGAAACTTTGTGATCCCAATTCTCCAGGCCAAAATACTGGAGTGTATAGCCTTTCCCATCTCCAGGAGATCTTCCCAACTTAGGGATCAAACCCAGGTCTCCTGCACTGCAGGCAAATTCTTTACCAGCTGAGCCACAAGGGAAGCCCAAGAACTCAGGAGTGGGTAGCCTATTCCTTTTCCAGCAGACCTTCCTAACCCAGGAATTGAACAGGTGTCTCCTGCATTGCAGGCGGATTCTTTACCAACTGAGCTATCAGGGAAGCCAAATTAAAAAATAGATATGAAACAAACAACAAAGGTTTACTGTATAGCATAAGGAACTATAGTCAATACCTTGTAATAACTTATGGTGGAAAATAATTTCAAATATAATATATGTGTATTTGTATAACTGAATCACCTTGCTGTGTACCTGAAACATTGTAAGTCAATTATACTTCAATAAATATATATATTTTTAAAACATTTTTAAAAGACGGTTCATTGATAAAAACCACATAAAATTTTAAATGTCTTAAGGTGAAAGATATCATATGCAAAAGTAAATGATAAATGACATTGTTTAAAATTTAAAGGTATATGCAAATAGTTATGAGATAAGATTAATATCCCTAAATCAGAATGGTCTAATATAAAATTAATAAGTTGGAGATAGAATTAAGATGGCAGAGTAGGAACCACGAGGAATCTGTCCCCGCACCGAGACAACTGGCCTGCTAGAATCTGTCTAAGGTAAGTATTATGGAACTCTGGAGTCTGTTAAAGAGGAAGGTTTCCAGGGGAAGGCGTGGATACAAACTGTGGTTAATTTGGGTGAATTTCAGCTTATAGCGCAGAAGCCTCTACCAACTCCCCACTCCCAACCCTGTGGCAGGCAGCCAGACACACATTCCTACAGCAGCTTGCCCACAGCTTGTGAGAGCCAGGTGAGCAATAGAGACCCTATCCTCCACATACCAGAATCCATACTCTGATCGCTGGTTCTGGGCTGAGGTACAGACAGAGACAGACAGCCATTGTTGCAATGCCTCTCCCTCCATCTGAAGTGACCTCCAGGGAATTTAAAAGGCTACTGCTTTTTCCTCTTTTCAGAGACAGACATTTAAGGAGATATACAAACGGCCAGTAAGCACAGGAAAAGATATTCAACAGCATAATTATTAGGCAAATGCAAGTAAAAGTCATGAGATACCACCTCATACCATCAGGATGCCTGTTACAAAACAAACAAACGCAGAAAATAACACGGGTTGACGAGGCTGTTGAAGACTTCCCAGGTGGTACTAGTGGTAAAGAGCCCACCTGCCAGTTCAGGAGACTTAAGAGAGACATGGGTTCAATCCCTGAGTTGGCAGATCCCCTGGAGAAGGGCATGGCAACCCACTCCAGTATTCTGGCCTGGAGAATCCCATGAACAGAGGCGCCTGGCGGGCTGCAGGGGGTCACAAAGAGTTGAACACAACTAGTGACTTAGCACTGACGAGGCTGTGGAGAAACTGGAACCCTTGAACACTATTACTGAGAACTTTAAATGGTGGAGCTGCAGTGAAAAAGAGTACAATGGTTCTTTGAAAAACTAAAAACAGAATTGCCATATAACCTGGCAATTTCACTTCTGGGTACCCAAAAGAATCGAAAGCAGATATTTATACACCTCTGTTCACAGCAGCAATTATGCATAATAGCCAAACACCAGAAGCAACCCAAGTTGCTTCAACCCAGTCAGTGTATAAATGGATATACAAAATGTAATGTATACATAAAACAGCATATTATTCAGCCTTAAAAAGAAATTCTGACATGTGCTACAACATGGCTGAACCTTGAGGACATGATGTAAGTGAAATAGGCCTGTCACACAACGAAAAGTGTATAATTCCACTTATAAAAGGTACCTAGAGTAGTCAAATTCATAGGGACAGAACTCAGAAAGTTGGCTGCCAAGGGCCAGGGGGAAGGACACGAGGGAGGAGTTAGCATTTAATGAAAACAGAGTTTCAGTTTTTCAGATGAAAAGCATTTTGTAGACAGATGGTAGTCACAGTTGTACAGTGTAAATGTAATTAAAGCCACTGAAATGTACCATTAAAAATGTTTAAGATGGTAAATTTTACATTGTGTATTTTACCAAAATTTAAAAGAAGATTTACGAAAAAATGTACGTGAATTTTTATTTATAACAGCATTATTTACAATAGCCCCGAACTGGAAACACCCAAATGCCTTTCAGTAGATACAGGATGAAACAAACAGTGGTACATCCTCTGTTCAGCAATTCAGACGGTACAAGCTATTGATAGGCACAATCACCTGGATGGATTGCAAGAAAATTACACTAAGTGATAAAAAAGCCAGTTTCCAAAAACTCATATCCTGTAGGACACCATTTATATAACATTCTTGAAATGACAAAATTATACAAATGGAGAAAGATTAGTAACTGCCAGGTGTCAAGCAAAGGATGAAGGTGGGAGGTGAGTGGGTGAGACTATAAAAGAGCGACATGCGTGATCCCTGTGGTGATGGAAGTGCTGTGTATCTTGACTGTCAATATCTTGAATGCGATATTATACTATCAGTTTGGCCAGATGTTCCCATGGGAGGAAACTGGGCAAAAGGTACATGGAATTTCTCTGTATTATTTCTTAGGATTGCATGTGAATTTATAAGTACTTCAAAATAAAAAATTTGAAACTGGCCATATTAACTAGCCATATGAAATTAAGTGTTGATATATCTATGCTAAAACTGCAATTACAGAATAAATGTTAATATCATGTTATCTTCCAAAGTATCCTAAACAGAGACAGAAAAACTACTGAAATATAAGAACACAACCTAGCCATAGAAAAGAAGAAAACGGGATTCTTTGTGGCAGAATCATGCCCATAAACTGATAGAATAGGATGTCCTTAATCTACTCTTTACTTAATTTAAAGATGTACCACAGGACCTATCAAAGCAAAAAATAGCTGAAAATTAAGGAACAGATGGTAGCAACTTTGTAGCACAAACTAAGGTTGTCTTTTACCAAAGGAAAACAAAATCACATCCCTTTCAACTTCAACCTTAATGAACTTTCTATAAGAATTCAAAAGAATGTACATATTCCATCCCAGACATTCTGAAAACCGAATGCACTGAAATTACCTCCAAAACTTTAAAAACGGCAGATGCCTGGGTCCCGTCTAAAAGCTGCTGTTTTAATTGATTTTGAGTGCAGCCAGGGCTTCAGGATATTTCAAAGCTCCCCAGTGACTGATGTGCAGTCAGAGCTGAAAACCACTGCTCTAATGGTTACACCTAACTCCAGATACGATCAATCACTAAAATCATCGTATCAGTCAGTGCTACAGAGCTAAGCCTATTCAATTCTGGTGAAACCACATCACCACGATCATCTTCATATCCAGCATATGGTGAGGGTGATATTAAGAGTCAACATTTGAGCATTTCTATGGACCAGAAATTGGAGTAGAAATTCTTTACAATATACATTATTTCAAGGAATCACAACATCTCCATGAGAAAAGTTTCTAGGAGATAACTCGCCCCTGATCATAAAGGCCTGCAAAGTATGTGGTCATAGTATGAGCTACTATGTGGTCATCAAAGGCACCAACTGTAAACGGCCAGATTCCTCAAAAGTACACAGTAAACCACTTAAGAATCTGGCAATAGCCAGCAAAATGGTAAATCCACATCCTGTATGAGTCAGTAAGTCTACTTCCAACTATTTAGCACAATAAAACATATATTAAGTGATGTGTACAAGAATATTCATGAAATCATCAATGTTAATGGCAAAAACTAGAAACAACCTGAATGCCTATCAATAAAGAAACTAAATAAATTGGTAAAATGCTATTCAGCAGTTTAAAGTTAATTCATCTCTCTATATATCAACATGGACAGATTTCAAAATACTTCTTGCTGACTGACAAAAAGATATTTTTGAAAATCATATTATACCACTATTTACCTAAAAACTAAGGATACTGCAGTATGATACCATTTATCTACTTATAAAAAGAATACTACTACACATTTCAATACTTCTGTTGGAACAGAGAAAAGCAAATCAAAGAGGTAACTGTGCTTATCAGATTGGGCAGGAGACGGCAAATGGGAATGGAAGTATAAAGGAAGACCAGGTTTACGGAGAATGCTCCAATATTTGAGAACACAACATATTCCTATGCCATGCAATTAAAAAGTAATAATACAATGTTTAGATACATTTATTTATATTATTTTATTATTATAGGGCTTCCCTGATAGCCCAGTTGGTAAAGAATCCGCCTGCAATGCAGGAGACCCCGGTTCGATTCCTGGGTCAGGAAGATGCCCTGGAGAAGAGAAAGGCTACCCACTCCAGTATTCTGGCCCAGAGAATTCCATGGACTATATAGTTCATGGGGTCGCAAAGAGTCAGACATGACTGAGCGATTTTCACATATTTACAAAACATACAGCTTATATCAGATTAACCCACAGATCAACTGTTATAAACTCTGGACAGAATTTTTAAATTTAAACACACACACACACACCTATTTGAAGGCAAGTGATCAAAAGCTGACAAAAATAGGAGAGGATTCAACCACTGAGAGAAAAGAAACACACTGGGTGAGATCCACATTCAAATAGCTTTCCCCACGAGGCACTCCCTACTCTGTGAGACGCACAGAAAATAGAGCTCAGGTAGAAAACCACAGTCTTACAGGTCAGAAATGAAGGAGTGTGGGGCTACTGAAGTCACTGGAAGGGAGGGAGGAATCCTGCAAAGGAGAAACCTACAAAAGGAAGCCCAAAATCTATGTATGTGTCAGTCCCTCAGTCGTGTCTGACTCTCTGCGACCCCACGGACCATAGCACGGCAGGCTCCTCTGTCCATGGAGTTCTCCAGGCAAGCATACATGAGTGGGCAGCCACTCCCTTCTCTAAAGGATCTTCCCGACCCAGGGACTGAACCCTGGTCTCCTGCACTGTAACAGAGCCACCACGGAAGCCCCAAATCTATGTGAAAGTCCCCTCAAATCTTGAATGAGAGCTTAACTGTTCATACAAGATGCAAGATTCCATGAAGTCCACAGAGAAGGGACTTCCCTGATGGTCCAGCTGGTAAGACTCTGCACTCCCAATGCAGGGGCCCAGGTTTGCCGCCTGGTCAAGGGACTAGACCTCACACGCCACAACGAGGATCCTGCGGGCGGCAGCAGAAGAGCCCACATGCCACAGTGAAGACCTGGTGCCCACATGCCACAGTGAAGACCTGGTGCAGTCAAGTCAAAAAAAAAATAGTTCACTGAGGAAAATAATGGCTGAAAAGTGGACAGATGTTTTAGTAAATACCCACTGTATGAGAGACAAAGTTTGAGACTTTCCAGTGTAAACCCCAGAAAGACCATATCTTAGGAATAAAGACCACAGCTGGTACTAAGGGACAACTCTAGGATTAAGAACAAAATTGAAACAGACTCACTTTAACAAAGCCTGAAACGAGGCTGTGACAATATCAAGGTGATTTGCAAATAATTTAATTACATACTAGAACAAGTTCAACATCATTCAAAGGAAGATAAATCATAGTTTCTAAAATGTATCATCGACATGCTCAAATTGTAATTAAAAAAAAAAAAGTTTAAGACATGCAACTAAATGGAAAATTTGTGACCAAGGTCACAAAAAAAAAAAAAAATATCAATTGAAACTGACCTACAGATTACCCAGATTTCAGAATTACCAAATATTTCAAACAATTAAAACATTGTTATTAATAACAATGATAAATATGTCAACAATGGATACAGTGGGTTGAAGATATGGGAAATTTCAAGACAGAGATGAAAGCTGTTTCCTTTTTTTTTTAAGGAAAACTTTAAAACTGAAAAACACAACATCTTGTGCTTGCTTTTTTAAATCATAACAAAAGATTAATATCAAATTAGATACTGCAGGAGGAAAGATAAACAAGCTTGAAGACAATTCAACAGAAACCACAAATAGAAGAAGTGTGATGGTTAGTTTTATTTGTCAAAGTGACTGAGCCAGAGTGCCCAGATACTGGTCAAACACTATTCCAGGCGTGTCTGTGAGTGTGTGCTTGCTGAGGATGAGATTTACACTGAAGTTGATAGAGTAAAGCAGACTGCCCTCCCTAAACTGGTAGACCTCATTTAATCAGCTCAGTGCCTTAACAGAACAAAAAGGCAGAGACTCTCCCCTGAGTAAGAGAGAAATCTTCTTGCCTGACTGCCTTTGAACTAGAATGTCAACTTTTTCCTACCTTCAGACTTGAACTGAAACATTAGCTCTTCCTGCTTTTGAGCATGCCAGCCTTCACACTGAAACTACACAGTCCAGCTGACCTGGTTTTCAAGCCTTTGAACTTAGATTGAAATCACTCCATTGACTCTCCTGGTCTCTAGCATGGTGTCTGATCCTGCAGATCTTGGGACTTGTCAACTTCCACAACTACATGAGCCAATTCTTTATAATATCTCATAGATAGATAGATACTGGTTCTGTTTCTATGGGAATCTTGATTATCACAGAAAGCAGAGAACAAACACTGGGAAAAAAATTAGAGCTTGAATAATACATGAAAGTGTCAAATGTTTACTATAGGTGAAATGCAAGTCCTAGAAACAGAAGAGGGAGAGCAAGAATATGAGGGAGAGTAACTGTTTAAAAACTGGATCCGCAACAAAACCAGCACAAAGAAAACCACACTTTGGCAAAAACAAATAAAAAAAACAATTCTTAAAAACAATCAAAGAAAAAGAAGACACATTATACAGAGGAAAGCAATAACAATCATGTCTGACTTCCTAACAGAAACAATGGAATCCAGAAGATAATGGAATAACATCTTTAAAAAGTGTTCAAAGGATACAATGGAACATTATTCATCTAGTCAAGGCTATGGTTTTTCCAGTAGTCATGTATGGATGTGAGAGTTGGACTGTGAAGAAAGCTGAGCGCTGGAGAATTGATGCTTTTGAACTGTGGTCTTGGAGAAGACTCTTGAGAGTCCCTTGGACTGCAAGGAGATCCAACCAGTCCATTCTGAAGGAGATCAGCCCTGGGTGTTCTTTGGAAGGAATGATGCTAAAGCTGAAGCTCCAGTACTTTGGCCACCTCATGCGAAGAGTTGACTCATTGGAAAAGACTCTGATGCTGGGAGGGATTGGGGGCAGGAGGAGAAGGGGACGACAGAGGATGAGATGGCTGGATGGCATCACTGACTCGATGGACGTGAGTCTCAGTGAACTCCGGGAGTTGGTGCTGCGATTCATGGGGTCGCAAAGAGTCGGACACGACTGAGAGACTGATCTGAAGAAGGAAATCCTGATATATATAGATATATCATCTACAATATAGATGAACTTTGGAAACATACTAAGGAAATAATCCAGACACAAAAGGACAAATATTATGTGATTCCATTTAGAGAAGGAACCTAGAATAGGCAAACTCATAGACAAAGTAAGCAGAAGAGAGGTTGCCAGGGGCAGGGAAGAGGCGTGGTGGGTAATCACTGTTTACTAGATACAGAGTTTCTGTCTGAGTTAAGGAGACAATAGGAATGGACAACGGTAATAGTTAATCAACACTGTGAATGTACTTAATACCACTGAGTCACACACTTAAAAACTGTTAAAATGGTAAATTTTACATTATGAATATTTTAACACAATTTTTTGAAAGTGCTAAAAGAAAAAAAAAAAAACAAAAACCTGCCAACCTAGAAGTCTATATCCAACAAAAAATATCTTTTCAAAGCAAAAGGAAACTAAGGACTTTTTTTCCCCCAGATAATGAAAGCTGAGAAAATTTTTCACTACCACATCTACCACAATTACCAGAAAAGTTTTTGCATTCCAAGCTAAAGGAAATGATGCCAGAAAGAAATTCAAATCTACATACAGGAATGAAATAAGTAATTATATGTGAAAATGTGTAAGAAATTTAGGATAAACCTTAGAAAGACATTCTGAAAGTTGAAGGAGAATAAAAACCTACAAATTATGCCCCCTAAAGGTAATCAAGTATAAAGCATTATCATTAAACAGCACCAAAACACCATTTTATTTATACTGAGGATTAAACAAATGGCTGAATATCGGATGGTATTTAAAATTTCTTTAATCTAAATAATAGTTATAGCTTCTTCTCCTTTTAAATTTGTAAGTCAAAACCATTCTTTTTTGCCAAAACAAAAAATGAATATATCACTTAACTTTCAAACACCTTATTTATTCAGAGATTTCTTGTTGATTGGGTATATGTCATTAAAAAAAAAAAAAAAAAAACCTATGATACCTTATGTTTTTCTTATTCCAAGTATAAAATACTAATATATAGTCAAAAATAATTTTGCCATCTTGCAAAAATCTAGTACTATTTTATAATATGTTTTTATATAAATGTTCTGAAGTAAAATTGGCAGACTGAATGCATGAATTCATCCCCATGCCCTACTAAAAATTTACCAGAAAGAAATGTAAGTGGGGAGGAAGACTGGCATACACAAGGGGTGAGTATAAGAGAAGAGTGATATCAGCAGTTTTAGAAAATAGAAAGCAAGTAACTAATCGAGCAGAAGATGATGAACCCCAATGCCCACTAGCCAGGACATCACAAATCAAACTAATCTCGGCCAAACTAAACTAATTTCTGCCAAAGAAACATCAAGAGAACTTGAAACAGAAGGCACCTGGTGTGTCTGAAAGCCAGGTCGGGACTAAAACCAGGAGAACAGGCAGATGGAGATGCCCAGATCCTTTCCTTGCACTTGCAGAAAACATGAAGCTACCTCCTGGAGAGACTGAACCAGACGGGCCCCAATTTAGCTGACATGGAGCACAGCTGGGAGCAGGCACGGACTCTACCTAAAAAAACAGACTTTGACGTAAAAGTCTGAGGAAGGCAAAGGAACACCTCCAGCCCTTCCCATGTGCTATACCCAAATACGGGATACCGCCCTCCCAGAGGTGGGAAGATGTCTCTCCCTAACCCAGGAGAAAAACTGCATAGAGAAATTACCACGCCTCCTCTCTTGAGGTCAAACAGACCTGCCCTCTCACACAAAGCTGCCAACAGGCCTTTAGGTGCCTCACTCGGGAATATGAAACGGCAGAGGGCCACTAGATAGCTGAGGAAATTAGCAAACATGTATTAGTGTCCAAAACACACAAACACAAAGACAGAGGAAGCAGAAATAGCAGATAAGAGCACGTTTTAAACCATAATATCCCAAGAGAGAAAGCAAAAATGCTGAGTTCATGAAACAAGAACAAGGATCATGTTTTAAAAGTATTAATCATAGATCCATGGATTGGAGCCCACCAGGCTCCTCTGTAAAGCCATGGGATTTTCCAGACAAGAGTACTGGAGTAGGTTTCTATCTCTCCTCCAAGGGATCTTCCCGACCCAGGGATCAAACCCACAGCTCCTGCATCTTGGGAGTCTTTACCTGCTGAGCCATCAGTAAAGCTGAAAAATACTAAAATCAAAATTACAAATTCATTAGAAGTAGAAGATTTGGAAGATAAAATTGAAGAAACTTCCCAGACAATAGGATAAAAGAGATTTTTAAAAGGAGGAAAAAAAAGTAACTGTTGAAAAGGATACATAGGATTAGAGCACAAGATCCAACCTCTAATTCATAGATATTAGAAAAATATAGAGAAGTAGGTGGAGACCGTTATCACAAGATCTTCTACAAAAAATCTCTCCAAACAGAAACAGATGGATTTCCAGATGGAAAGGCCAAAAGTGGACTCAGTAATCATAAATAGAAAAACAGACTTATCCCAAAGTATCATTGTCGTAATAAGAACATAGAATAAAGAACTTCCTTTGAAAGAGGAAAAATACACCACAAAGAACTGGGAACCAAAATGCCAATGGACTGCATATTAGCAAGACTGGAAGTTAGAAGATGGAGCAATTTCTTCAGAAACCTAAGTGTAAGTGATTTCCCATCTTACATATACCAAATGTGGGAGTAAAACAAGGAAAAAAAAAAAAACCCACACATTCCATTCAGGAAGCAGCCACATTGATACTGGAGAGAGGAAAAGGCAACTCCAGAGTGACAAAGCAGTGAGGAGCAGAGGACAGCTGCACAGCAGGCCTAGGGGCAGCACCCAGGCAGAGCCAGGTTGCCAAGGGGCCTGTGTCCAGGGAAAAACAAAACCAACTGGCACAGCGGCTCTACCCCAAGATCCACTGGGGACAGCTTAAAGCAGAATTAGTGACAGGGACTGTGAGAACACAGAGGTCTCATCCTCCCTGCCTCCCTGCACACACACTTCTCCCGCCTGCCTCTCGCCAGTCCAACTTTCAGTGATATTAAACTCATTTTGTGAATATGTTACTAACAGCTGGTCCTTGCTAAACACTTGCTGTGATAGATAATTATCTCTTTTTTCTACAACTTGGTTTCCTTGGAGCCAATGAGTCCTCATTTTTCCATTTGATTATTTAAATTATACTCATAGATTACTTGGAGAAGGCAATGGCACCCCACTCCAATACTCTTGCCCGGAAAATCCCATGGACAGAGAAGCCTGGTGGGCTACAGTCCATGGGGTCACTATGAGTCGGACACGACTGAGCAACTTCACTTTCACTTTTCACTTTCACGCATCGGAGAAGGAAATGGCAACCCACTCTAGTGTTCTTGCCTGGAGAATCCCAGGGATGGGGGAGCCTGGTGGGCTGCTGTCTATGGGGTCGCACAGAGTCGGACACAACTGAAGTGACTTAGCAGCAGCAGCATAGATTACTTAATAAATTTTTTTTTTGTCTATGTTTTTAAACAATTTCTTTGTTTTATGATAAATATGCAGTCATGACTTCTTTCTCAAGATAGACATATGAAACACACAAATATAGATATTTATATCCATTTTTTACTTTTTAAAGTCATTATTAGATTTAATCATGTCTTTATAACAATTTCTAGTTACTTCATAACATTTTATTATAAGAATATGTGACGGTTTATTTACTTACATTCTTCTGGGTTGGATATAAGAGTTTCTCAAAATTTTTTATAATTGTTAATGTTTTTCTTTCTCTTTTTCTTAATTGAAGTATAGTTGATGTACAATATGATATAAGTAGCAGATGTACAGTACAGTGATTCACAATTTTTAAAGCTTACATTCTACTTATAGTTATTAGCTATATTCCCTGTGTAGTACAATATATCCTTGTAGTTTATTTTATACATAATTGAATTTTTTTTACATTTTTAATAATGGTCACTGAGCACCCTTCTACATAAATTTGTCTATATCTCCAATAACAAGTTCAGAGAAGCAGAATGGGTTTAAGGCTTTGGATTTATATTACTCAACAACATCCTCCCAAATTTCTGCCAATCTACATTTGTACCTACAATGTATTATGTTCATCTGACCACACACTTACCAGCAGTAATATATTTTTTAACTCCTTCACCAAGTAAGAGGGATTTAACAAGTAAGATTTATCATGTACTCATCTTAATTTAAATGTCCCTATTAATTGTTGTATTATCTATTTATGACCTTTGACCTTTTTCCTGTTTTTTTGTTTTTCCTTCTCCTACACTTGGTACCTAGATAGGCCTTCTTCGGCTCAAGGATTGGTAAATGTTGACCTATGTTTTCTTCTCTCTCTTTAAGTGGGTGGTATTATGGTTTGACTGTCAGTAATTATTTTAAGTAGCCTACAAAGGATCCTTTAACAATACTTCTATAAAAGCATGAGAGAGCAGGAGTGGGGGGCCCTCAGGAAGATAAAGTTGACTGAACATCAACCAACTTTCTACGTATCTTTTAACTAAAATATTTCAATATACAAGCTTTCTTCCTTAAATACAGGTGCTACATGGATCAAAAGCAATGTAACACTTTCAGGTATATATGCTAATACAGCTTAATTTTGAAAAGTTTTTACTCACTTGTGGTCATGATGCTAGGAGGGCAAGAGGGTATTCCATGATCTACTGCCCATCTGTAGGCTCCTTCTCCAACTAAAAAGCTAACAACAGAAAGATTATTCTTTTAAAAATTCAGTGTCATCTTCTCCTACATGTATATAGGCAATAAATAAATATATTTATTTGTATACATATATTTATATACATATATAATAAAGTAAGATAAGCAATAAGACAACTAAAAATTTTGCAATACCTCAAAATAGCTATATACCAAAAGAATTCATTTAATTTTTCCCCAAGTTAGACATTTTACAGTTGGAAACAGTAAATGGTATGATATCATTTGCAATAACTAATAAGTAAAAATTGGTAAAATGCAACATAAGAAGTAAAAATAGTTGATTTCCCAATGGAAAATATAAAGATTTATCTTGGATCAAAGTGGTTCTCAGTTTTTGTACAAGAACTATTTTAATCATGTTAAGAGTTAAAGCTTAAGCAAGTGTCTTCAGAGTTGGTATTCTTGCCTAGCATAACAGCTGGATCTATCCAAAATGAGTGGGGTACATCCGGAGATGCCCAAACACAATGATATGCACTTACATTTCTAAGCCTCGATGCAATACACACACACACACACACACATATATGATTCAGAACCATATTTTCACTGTGGTAAGGTAGTGTGGTGTGCCCCAGAGGTCATTTTTTAATCCCCAACTGCAGGTTTTAACATAACAGAAAGTGAATAAAAGGATACTGTTAGCTAACTGTAAAAGACTTCTTTCAAAGATTTCAAATAGCATGCAGGATAATTAACCACTCCATTCCCTAACACAGTAATAGCAAGCAGTTACCATAATAATCAATCACTTCATCTCCTTCCACAGCCAACTTCTTAAAGATCTCAGCCAGCCAGTAATGGATTCCTTGAACTAGAGCCTACTCATTAGTTTCCTGCTCCCCATTTTTTGTTTCTATTCCTCTAATCATCCAACAATAAAAACTCAAAGTAATACATATTGAAGTCTTTAGATTTGATTGTTAATAAGATCAATGACAGATCAGAAGAAAGTCAAAGTAGATACTTAGAAATATATTCAAACAGTTCCAAAGAGAAACTACATTGTTAGGCTCAATAACTTTTCCAATATATACAGAGCTTGGAGCTGAGGGAGCTTTTAAAAAGAAAAAAAAAAGAGGAGGGAGAGAGTCCACAAGAATAAACAACTTCACCTCTTCAAACTTGCATTTTTTTAAAAAATTCTAAAGGACTCCAAAAATAGAAAACAGCTCTCCTATTCTTGTATCAAATGAAGACCACTGCAAAGAAACAGCCAAGAAAAGCTGTCACATAAAGGAAAACGGAAGAATAATTCAAGTAGGAACTTGGATGCAAGTTGAACTATCCTGATGGCATTTGTAGCACTTTCTCCTGCTCCAAAAAGACTTTGATATAAGAAATAACTTCTACTCACGTGAAAATGTAAAGGAGATGCTGAAGTAGTGCATAAAATGATCAAGACAGAAGTTTGGAGCTGAATCTAATATCCTCAGCACACCCACTGGTCATTTGGAGCTCGATCCCAGTATCTGGGATCAAAAGCATTTTATAAAATATGCTTAGTGTTATTTTTCATTTCTCAATCATTCATAGATTTGATTCTAAATGAAATCAGTTTGCCACTGTCTGCAATGCAAGTTTTTAAATGTTAGGCATTTTATAATATTTACCAAGAAAGTGAGCATCATGGATGCTTCTGAATACCTGACTTTCCTTACTATCCAAAATTACATGTCCAGTAGTGCAACATCACAAAAAAATGGCATATAACTGCTTTTAAAATCATTTTAAAACACTATAAAATTATGTGAGCTTGGTTAAAAACTATACAATCAAAAGGGCTTCCCAGGTGGCGCTAGTGGTAAGGAATCCGCCAGCAATTCAGGAGATACAAGAGATGTGGGTTTGATCTCTGTGTTGGGAAGATTCTCTGGAGGAGAAAATGGCGACCCACTGCAGTATTCTTGCCTGGAAAATCCCACGGACAGAGAAGACTGGTGGGCTACAGTCCATGGGGTTTCAAAGTCAGACAAACTGAAGCAGCTGAGCACATCCTATAAAAGCAAAAAATCACTTCCCAGAACACTAACTGCAGCACCAACTCAAATTTTTCCCAAATATTCATGATTCGCCAAGGAGAAAGCTTTCATAGAAGTTTCATCTCAATTCACTAGGAAACCCACTGACTCCACCTTGTTAAAACACTCAGAATCTGGCCAATTCTCACCACTCCCCTGCACCACCTGGGTCTGAGCTGCCTCCGTCGCTCTCCTGGATTGCTGCAACAGCCCCTCACTCTCGTGCTTGCCTTGCTCGGTTCCCTGCCTTGGTCCCATCTCAACACACTAGCCACTGATATCCTTGGGAAATGCAAGTCAGGTAATGACACTCCTCTTCTCAAAATCCTGAGAAGCCCCTTGTGACGACACTAGCCTGCAAACTGGAGCCTTTGGCAGAATTTCCAGGCGCTCACGTGATCCAGTCCTCTCTCCCCTTCCTCCCCTCATCTCCCCCACCTCCTGGTAAGGCTACTCCAGCGTCCCGTAAAAACACAAACATGTCAAGGGAGCTCTGGTCTCAGGGCCTTGGCCCTGACTGTGCCCAGTCAGGGTCTTCCTTCTTTCCCAAATGGCAAATTTCTCCATCTGTTTAAACATATCTCCTTGATGAGGCCTGAAACTCAATACTTTAAAACTACTCAACACTCTACACTCCTCTACCCAGTACTCTTAATCTCTCTCATTCTGCCCTTTTTACATTTTTTCCACCTTATGACATACTATACACTGTGTGTGTGTGTGTGTGCTCAGTAGCTCAGTTGTGTCTGACTCTTTGTGACTCCATGAACCAACCCAGGCATCGAACCCAGGTCTCCTGCATTGCAGGTGAATTCTTTACCATCTGAGCCACCAGGGAAGCCCAGACACTGTACAGCTTACATATTATCTCTGTTGTTTACATGTCTCCCTCAAATAAACTGTAAGCTTCATTAGAGCAGGGATCTTTGTTTTTCATTGATATCCACATAGCCACTCAGAACAACGCCTAGAACACACTAATCATAAACAAACAACTGCAAGATACTCAACAAAATAATAAATGAGGGTGTCAAAATTCTCTAAAGGACAGCACTGTCCTTGTGTTATGCTCTCCTTAATTTACACTAAAGCAAGTCTAAAGTGTTACGCAACAAAAGCAACAGTGTACTGAGACCAGTGCTGACCGGGTGACCGTCAGCGAGCTGAGATACTGAAGGGCCAGCACAACCAAACACACAGAGACGCACCGAGGCCGCCTGGGATTCTACGGATGGGAACTGTTTTCAAAAATCATGACGCTATTGTCAGTCTAAAAATGGGTAATTCAGTGACTTTAGAAAGCTCTCAAAACTGCTTAAAATGCATTATGCTAGATAAGAGAGACAGAGAAGAAAATGATAGCTGCTTCTTTGGACTTCAAAACAGATTTCTGCCTGTTTTACCTAGGACTTCTTTGTTTACCACAAACACACAGAATTGAAGAAAGACCATCAATTTGGTGGCTACTGCTTATTTACAGCTTACAAACACAGAAAGTGCAAATAAAGGAGAACCTGCTATACGTGGAAAAAGAAATAGTGAACATATTAAATAACAAGGATTTAACTCTTCTCAAAATGTTATTGTAAAAATTTGTAAACACGTACATTACAGTGAATAGTCTATAGTGAATCCAAAAGGATCCTCACCCTATCTCACCAATGATTAACACACTGCTCGTCTTTACTTCACTCCCATCCAGACCATTCTGAAGCAAACCTCAGACATCACATAACTTCAAATATAAATATTTTAACGTCTCTAAAAAAGCAACTTAAAAAAAATACATAACCACAACATAACAAATTGACACCTTAAAAAATTTAACAATAAATCCTTGGAATCAAAAGTTTATTCAATTGATGTTCACATTTCCCTGATTTTTTCCTAAAAGTTGTGCTATTATTGTTATTTTGCCTTTTAAACTATTTTATTTGAGGGGAAATCCAACTAATCCATCCTTATTTTCTGATTAGTTGATAGGTCTTCTTATGTTTCTTTTAATCTATAGGTCTTTAAATATTCTTTTCACATTCATACAAAAGTACTAAAATCCGAATGAATTTATGAAATACAATAAGTTTAACTGCATTTTCAAATAAACAATGTACCAAAAACTAAATTTGCATCTCAAAAAATCCTAGGGTCTAACGGGCTGGAGGAAGCAAAAGCTGGAATCAAGATTGCCAGAAGAAATATCAATAACCTCAGATATGCAGATACCACCACCCTTAAGGCAGAAAGTGAAGAACTAAAGAACCTCTTGATGAAAGTGAAAGAGGAGAGTGAAAAGGTTGGCTTAAAGCTCTACATTCAGAAAACGAAGATCATGGCATCCATCCCATCACTTCATGGTGAACAGATGGGGAAACAGTGGCTGACTTCATTTTTCTGGGCTCCAAAATCACTGCAGATGATAATTGCAACCATGAAATTAAAAGACACTTACTACTTGGAAGGAAAGTTATGACCAACCTAGACAGCATATTAAAAAGCAGAGACATTATTTTGCCAACAAAGGCCCATCTAGTCAAGGCTATGGTTTTTCCAGTGGTCATATATGGGACGTGAGAGTTGGACTATAAAGAAAGCTAAGTGCTGAAGAATTGATGCTTTTGAACTGTGGTGTTGGAGAAGACTCTTGAGAGTCCCATGGACTGCAAGGAGATCCAACCAGTCCATTCTAAAGGAGATCAGTCCTGGGTGTTCATTGGAGGGAGTGATGTTGAAGCTGAAACTCCAATACTTTGACCACCTGATGCGAAGAGCTGACTCACTGGAAAAGACGCTGATTTTGGGAAAGATTGAGGGTAGGAGGAGAAGTGGACGACAGAGGATGAGATGGTTGGATGGCATCACTGACTCAGTGGACATGAATTTGGGTAAACTCCGGGAGTTGGTGATGGACAGGGAGGCCTGACATGCTGCAGTCCATGGGGTTGCAAAGAGTCAGACACGATTGAGCAACTGAACTGAACTGAACTGAATGAGCATTTTAGGTTAACTCATATTAAACATGAAGCAACAATGTTTTCCAAGCCTTCCCTTTTTCACCAAAAGAAACAAAATTTCCAAAAATTATAACTTGGACTTCCCCAGAGGTACAATGGATAAGAACCTGCCGGCCAATGCATAGGACACAGGTTCAACCCTTGATCCAGGAAGATTCCACATGCCTAGGAGCAACTCAACTGTGCACCACGACTCCTGAGCCCACATGCCACAGCTGCTGAAGCCCAGATGCCCAGAGCCCATGCTCCGCAGTGAGAGGCCACCACAACGAGGAGCCCACGCACGGCCACTGGAGAGCAGATCCCGCCTGCCACAACTAGAGAAAACCCACACACAGCGACGAAGACCCAGCACAGCCAAGATAAATAAATGAATGAAATGAACTATACAGTGAAAAAAGAAAATGCCAAGTCAAACAAAACTATTAAAGTTTATACTTATAAAAAATTATAACTTATTCTATAATAGGTTAGGAGTTAGCAAATTTTTTCAGCTAGAGGGCCAGACAGCAAATAATTTAGGCTTTGTACCCAGATGTCTCGGATGCAACAGCTCCTTTGCAGAGCACAAGCAGCCACAGGCAGTATGCACACAAATGGGAGTGGCTGTGTTCCCAAAAAACGCGACTGACAAAAACAGGCAGCAGACCAGATCTGTCCCATAGGCCGTAGTTTGACAACCTTTGTTCTAGATGGTAAGGCCTATCAAAGTTACACCATATCATCACGGAGGAGAAAAGAGTGAAAATATACTTTTATAAATAAAATCAACTTGGGAAAACATGGCACAGTTTATGATAATCAGTTCAGTCGCTCAGTTGTGTCTGACTCTTTGCTAACCCATGAATCGCAGCACGCCAGGCCTCCCTGTCCATCACCAACTCCCGGAGTTCACTCAAACTCACGTCCATTGAGTCGGTGATGCCATCCAGCCGTCTCATCCTCTGTCGTCCCCTCCTCCGTTCCACCAAATTTATGAAGATATCAAATATTCAGCTAGTCTGACCAAATACCAAAATTTAAATAATGCATCATGTCATGCTGACAATAACCAGAAAATTAAAATATAAAAGATTATCAGCTAATAAAAATACCATTCCTCCTAAAATTCTGCTGAGGGATTTTTTTTTTTTTAAGAAAGAATAAGAGTTTACAAAATTCTAACAACTTTCGATGCAGCTGAAACAGACATACTCCCTGTCTTCCTCAATGAGGTATACAGAGAGATGAACTTTTTATTTGAAGACTTCTTAGAAAACACCCAATGCTCTGCTGCCCCCATAGTTACCTGCCTCTTCAATAGATGACAACAGAAGACCATGGTTTCTAAGTCTTCCATCTGCTTTTGATAGTTTTTATATCCCTATATCTAACACACAGGAATTAAACAATAAATATTTGCTGAATGAAGGAATGGTAAGCGATGAGTAACTAAATGGATGTAAACAGCTATTTCTTACTATTATAAAAGAATTTTACTGCCTTGTTATGAGTTCTAGTCTGCTGCTTCTAATGTGATAAGGAAGGACTCCATAAAATTTTAATAGTATAACAAGTCAAATAAGGTACTCAGTTTCTTCATCTACAAAATGTATGTTATGCTCATAAATCATTTTATGATATTATGAGACAATGCATATGAATCACATAAAACAGTGCCTCTCACAGTGTACGAATGCATAAGGGTCACTATTATCATTACAGAAATTACATAACTAGGCTTATTAGGGTTGCGTGTAAACAAACTTAAAGTAAAAACATGATAAATTTAATTTCATTTATTTAGGATACTCAGGAGGCTTTCCTGGTGGCTCACATGGTAAAAAATCTACCTGTGATGTAGGAGAACCAGGTTCAATCCCTGGATAGGGAAGATGCCGTGGAGGAGGAAATGGCAACCCACTCCAGTATTCTTGCCTGGAGAATTCCATGGAGAGAGGAGCCTAGTGGGCTAAAGTCCACAGGGTTGCAAAGAATCAGACACAACTGAGCAGCTAACGCACACAAAGAATCCTCAGGGAATCTGGGTTTTTTCCACAGTGCAGGTATTTGAGAGATTTTTGCTTTTGGACAAGATGGAGTAACAGGAATACATTTACACTCTTGCCTGAACCAAAGGGGAAAAAAATCAGACAAATACAGAAAACAGTTTTCACACATTAGCCAGTAGGCAGCATAGGACAGTGATCCTTGAGAGAAAGGAAACAAACTGGATAAACCTTATGATGGCCCCGCTTACTGCCTGGAGAGTTTCCTGCCACGGCACAGGAACAGGAACTCAGAACAGGAACCCTGCAGTCTCTGTGAGTTGAAGACAGAGAGCTGGGCATCCAGAGATGCCCAGGTGGCCAGAGTTCACAGGGCAGAAACCCAGGGAAGAGAGTCACACAGAGAAAAGACTCCGGAAATCTGCAGAGTCCCTCCAGTCTTCAGCTTTGTCTTCAGTGTATGTGTAAAAGGAAATTATCAAAGTCTGGGAAAGAATAACATGCAAGTTTTAAAGGTAACAATCCCCAAGTTCACATAGGGCCAGAACAGCTCCTGTTCCCAGTAGTCACACTAAAAAAATAAAACCTCATTCTGGTTACATCTGTTATAGTACTCAGAAGGGTTTTGCCTAGCAGCAAAGCAAAGTTAGCTCAAGGCTAAATGCTTCTCTAGTTCGTGTAACAAAGTATAAAGCAAGGCCTGAAAGGATGACGCTGTCTCTAAATAAATTAACCACATCCTAGAATTGAAGTACAAAAATATCCAACACCAAATAAGGCAAAACTCACAATGTGTGGAATCTAATAAAAAAATTACCAAACATGAAGAAGCAGGAAAATGTAACCTATAATGAGAAAAATCATTCCATTGAAAACCCAGAAATGACAAAGATGATAGAATTAGTAAACAAAGATATTAAAAGTTACTATAATTGTATTCATATGCTCAAGAAGTTACAGGAAATATTAAACATGTTAGGCAGATACACAGAAGACATTTTTTTAAAGATACAAATCAAACTTCTGGAGATTAAAAACTACAATGTCAGAAATGAAAAATAAACTGGATGGGATTAACAGGTGACTAGGTATTGCCACTCAGTGTTCTTCCCTGGAGAATCCCAGGGATGGGGGAGCCTAGTGGGCTGCTGTCTATGGGGTCGCACAGAGTCGGACACGACTGAAGTGACTTAGCAGCAGCAGCAGGTATTGCCAAAAAATAATTAGTAAACAGCAGTAGAAATTATTCAAAATGAAACAAAGAGAAAAATTAATGGGAAAAATAAAAAAATTATCAGTACCACTATGAGAGGTCAAATATACATGTAACTGGAATCCTAGAAGACAGAAGAGGAGGGATCGAGAAAGACACATCTGAAGAAATAACAGCCAAAAATTTTTCCAAATTTGATGACATATATCGCTACATATCCAGGAAGCAAAATGAACACAAACCAAAGACATTACAGGAAAACTACAGACCAAAGTCTCTCATAAACACAGATGCAAAAAGTATTTTAAAAAGTTAGTAAATTGGATCCAGTAACATATAAAAGGATAATACATTGTAACCAAGTGGAATTTATTCCAGGAATGCAACTGTTACTTTAAGAGTCGAAAATCACCCAATCACTGTATTAACTGACTAAATAAGAAAGAGCATCACAAATAGATACAGAGAAGTATTTGAAAAAGTACAATACCCATTCCTATTAAAAATTCTCAGCACATTAGGAAAAGAAGGGAACTTTCTCAGCATGATAGAGAGCATCTATGATAAACCTATAGCAGCCATAATGTGTGTAAAGTGTTAGTCATTCAGTCATGTCTGACTCTTTGCAACCCCGTGGACTGTAGCCTGCCAGGCTCCTCTGTCTATGGAATTATCCAGGCAAGAATACTGGAATTGGTTGCCCCTTACTCCAGAGGATCTTCCTGACCCAGGGATCAAACCCGTGTCTCGCATACTGCAGGCAGATGCTTTACCATCTAAGCCATGAGGGAAGCCCGTCATATCTAAGGGTAAAGAACAAATGCACCCTCCCTAAGATTACAAATAAAGCAAGGGTGTTCACTCTCGCATTTCTATTTCACATTGCATAGGAGGTGCTAGGCAGTGCAATAAGGAAAAAGAAAGTAATTAAAGGAATGGACATAAAAAGGAAATAAAACTATTTTTATTCCCAGAAGACAGAACTATCTATGTAGAAAACTTCATGGAATCTATAAAAACAAAATGAGAACAAATGAATTTAGCAAATTTCCAAGCCAGAATATCAATATAAGGAAATCAATTATATTTCTATATTGGTAAGGAACACTGGTATTTAACTTTTTTAAAGTATGAAATTTATCACAGCAACAAAAAGAAACACTTACGTATAAACTTGTTAAAAGCTGTGCAAAATCTGTACACTGAAAATTATAAAACACTGTTCAGAGAAGTTAAAGAAGACCTTAAAAAATGAATCAAGTTAAAAACCTAATCAAAATTCTAGCAGGTTATTCAAAGAAACTGACAGGATAATTATAAAATTCACATGAAAGTGCAAAATGCCTAAAATGGTCAAATCAATTTTGAAAACAAAAAATAAAGCTGAAGAACAATGTGAGAAAATTAGATCACTAATTCCAAGCAACTATAGGATCACCTTCTGACATTATTTTAATACAGAGATGACCATTGCTTTTTCACATATATTTCATCTTTGTAAAATATAAAAATATTATACATATCCCCTTTGACAACTGCCTCATCTTGTTCCTTCCTTCCTGCTTCCTAGAGGTAATTACGGTCTCGTGACCTTCTTTCCAGAACTTTTTTGTACATCTATGTACGTGTCTGTGTAGACTTAGAAAATCAGAGTGCTAGCATACCTCGGAGATACTGCAGGTTCAGTTCCAGACCACCACAATTAAGTGAACGTCACAATAAAGCAAGTCACACAAATTTTCCGATTTCCCAGTTCATATGTTTACACTACACTGTATTCTATTAAGACTGCGATAGCACTATGCATACAATAATACTGGACACACCTTAATCTAAAAACAGGATATTGCTAAAAAATGCTAAGCATCACCTGAGCCTTCAGCAAGTCATAGTAAACAACACTAAACACCACTGATCATAGAGTACCATAACAACTATCATCATGAAAACATTTGAAATATTGGGAGAATTACCAAAATGTAACGCAGAGACATCAAGTGACCAAATGCAGTTGGGAAAATGGCTCAAAGCACAACTACCACAAACCTTCAATCTGTTAAAATATATATATATACAGTATCTGTAAAGCACAATAAAATGAGGTATGCCTTTGTTGTATGTGTTTAATACCATAAAGGAATAGATGAGAATGAGAAAAGCTTCAATTCTGGACAGCTGTTACCTAGGGCAGGGCCAGAGATGGGGTCGGGGTATGAGCATGGGTCAGCAGAAGGATAAGGATGCCCTTAGCAAGGATCGCATCTACACAGCTTCGAGTCTCTTGGTAATGTTTTGTTTTCTCAACCTGGCTGGTAGGAAATAGGGATACCTTGAATACATTTGGGTAAAAAGATTTCAAGATTTTTCAAAACTATATCATTTTCTATTACTTGAAAGTCAAATAACAGTGATTCCTATAGTACCACTGTCACAACTTCCAATACAGGATATTAACATAACCTTAACAGCCAGGCGTACTGAACATGTATGGTACTGAAGACAGTTGAGTATGAGACAGTACTGAGGCATAATTGTTATATTATTATCCACGTTATCGTGAAGAACAGTATGGAGGTTCCCTAAAAAACTAAAAACAGAGCTACCGTATGACCAGGTAATCCCACTCCTAGGCACATATCCAGAGAAAAAGATGAGCCTAAAGGATACAGGCACCCCAGTGTTCACTGCAGCACTGTTTACAACAGCCAGGACATGGAGCAACCTACGTGCCCATGCATATTTCACTTCAACAGGTGAACTATAAAACATTACATATATTTTATATGTACTGATGTTGAAAAAATCTCTAAGACATACTATTTAAAGAAAAAAAGAAAGTTTCAAAATAATATGTACATTGATTTTTTTAAAATATGCATAACTCTGTTTACAATGGCTAAGGCATGGAAACAACCTAAATGTCCACTGACAGAGGAATGGATGAAGATGTGCGGTGCGTGTGTGATGGAATATCACTCAGCCATTAAAAACAGTGAAATAATGTCATTTGCAGCAACATGGATGGACCTAGAAAGTCATTCTGAGTGAAGTCAGCCAGACAGAGGAGGAGAAACATGGTGTGACATCCCTTCCATGAGGAATCTAAAAGGAAATGATAGAATGAACTTACTTACAAAGCAAGAAGAGACTCACAGACTTAGAAACTGAACTATGGTTGCCAGGGGGAAGGGATAGTTAGGGAGTTTGGGATGGTCAGGGGCACACTGCAATATTTAAAATGGATAACCAACAAGGACGTACTGCACAGGACATGGAACTCGGATCAATTTTATCAGGCAGCTTGGGTGGGAGGGGACTCTGGGGAAGAACTGATACATGTGTATGTACGGCTGAGTCCCTTCGCTGTTCACCAGAAACTACCACAACACTGTTAAGTGGTTGTACTCCAATACAAAATTAAAAGTTCAAAATAAAAAAATTTAAAAAGTGGATTAAATATATCATTAGGCATGTTAACAGGATGTGATTACATTTTGCAAACACAGAAATTTACAGAATGATATAAGGGTGAAATACAATGGTGAGGATTTGCTTTAAAATACTACAGGAAAGAGACAGGTACATGAGACAGATGAAGGGCAAAAATATTAATTACTGGAGCTAGATGATAGGTTTGTGCAGGCTCTTTACAACATTCAAGTTCAAAGTTTTTTAAGGAAAATTATATTTTAATGCTGCAGAAAAGATGAATCTTACTAATGTTAGTGTCACAATGTGCTTCTCCAGAAGAGCAAAATTAAGTACTTTTATTCTGAAAACTTCTCAATAAAATGAGTTTAGACTCTGGACTCAAACATGTAAGATATTTTTAAATTCCTATAATAAAAAGACCCCAGTTAAGCACTTATTAACAGCAAAAGCATCTCTACAATCAATTACAAAACCTAAATTAACTCTGATCTCTTTTGCACATTAATCCATAATATTCTCTTCCATCCGGAGCTCTCTCTCAAAACAAAATGTTTCGAGATCACAGAACAAAGAGTGTCGTCCTCTCAAAGGCAAGCTACTGCTGATGCGTAACCAACAGCATCAGCCTTCTGTGGATAAAAATAGCCTTCAAACACCGCATGCACCAAAGACCAAGGTCCTGGGGGAAGACGGAGAAGAGCAAAGCAGTTACCAGGGAGGAATTCGGCCGGCTGAGAGCTTGCCCTTCTGCCCTTCACACAAGAGTCTGTTTGCAACTGAGACTGGGTTCTTGATTCCTATAAAATAGAATCAGCAGAAAGTGAAATCAGAAAGTCTTCAAGTTTCCCACTCAATTTTGTGGCTGTTTCAATAAGACAACTTTTAAGTATCAATA
This sequence comes from Bos mutus, assembly GCF_027580195.1. Classification (NCBI taxonomy): domain Eukaryota; kingdom Metazoa; phylum Chordata; class Mammalia; order Artiodactyla; family Bovidae; genus Bos; species Bos mutus. The sequence continues at coordinate 74,767,205 of NC_091629.1, read as the reverse complement.
TCTTGGAAAACTGTCTATAAATATACTAATGAAAACTGTTATTTATCATGAACAGTAAGGAGCAAATCAAATATATGAATACCTATAGGTATAAGAACAGAACAAATATAAAAACATACATTCTCATTTTATCATGTGCTATAGCAGCAAAGACTGAATTTGAAATAACACAAATTTAAATTAGGTTCCTTTTTAATAGATTTCAGGATAGAATTAAAAATTTAACTGGAAATTTGCCATCTATTATCAAAACCATGAATTTCCTCTAAGGAATACACCTGAGTACAAACAGCTTCAAATTTCTTTTTAGGGAGAAAAATTAATGGACAAAAATTTTAAATCTCACCTGCAAGAAAGAATAAAGTCCTACAAATGGGGAGAGAGTAGGGAGAAGAGGCCAAAGGTGTACAAGACTGAAATTGATGTGGCTAGGCTTGTTTCCAGGAGGGAAAACAAAATGGAGAGGGAGAAAAGGGTGCTTCTCCAGAGGAAAATAGGACAGGAGGTATTAGCGTGAAAAAGAACTGCCAGGGTGACAACAATAATAACAAGTATGACAATGACTACGACAGAAGCCGGTGACAGTAACAGGATCCAGTATGGGCCAGGCCCAGTGCCAAACCTTAACCAGCATCAGATTATTTAACGGACACTTCACCTCTATCACATAAGTACAGTTATAAACCCTGTATGATTACTGAGCAAACATTTGCAAAGGTTAAGTTACCTGCCCAGGATCACATGCTGAGATTTTAACAGAGGCAGCTAATGACCACACCCTTGACCACTAACTTATAGTCTCAGGACACTGTTAATACAAAAAAAAAAAAAAAACCAGCAGGATATAAAGAGACTGAAAAAACTCAGATTAAACAACAGATTGACTTAAAACTAGATATTTAGCTAAACACCAAAAACTACTGTCCCCCACTAAAAAAGGATAAACTATCAAAAGAAGAAAAACTCAGATCTCTGTACGAAGCTCTTAAAATAAATTTATTTCTGTGTATGATGATTCAGTGGCATAAAGACATCAATTAACTGATAAATTAACATAAATTCAAAGCTATAAATTCACCATCAGAGCTTCAAAAGGACATCTGCTGCTGCTGCTGCTAAGTCGCTTCAGTCGTGTCCAGCTCTGTGCAACCCCATAGACGGCAGCCCACCAGGCTCCCTCGTCCCTGGGATTCTCCAGGCAAGAACACTGGAGTGGGTTGCCATTTCCTTCTCCAATGCATGAAAGTGAAAAGTGAAAGTGAAGTTGCTCAGTCGTGTCTGACTCTAGTGACCCCATGGACTGCAGCCTACCAGGCTCCTCCATCCATGGGATTTTCTAGGCAAAAGTACTGGAGTGGGGTGCCATTGCCTTCTCCGCAAATGGACCTCTATGATATATGAAAAACTGACTCTTAAATTCACCAGGTAAACTTTGTAAAAAAAAAAAAAAATTAAGAGGCACTCATTTTACAAAATACCATTTCTTATTCAAAGCTACTGTAATTGAGTGTGGTTTGTGTACAAAATAGACAAATATATCAATGGAACAGAATAAAGCTAAAGTTGAGATACAGACATGTGTGAATGAGGATATTTAATACGTAATACAGACAGTACTTCAAATGTAGGAAAGGATGGACTGTCTGTGAGAGGCGGACAGAACACAGAGCGATGGGGGTCAGACTGCTTTACAACAGTACCAGCTATCAACAGGTTGCTTTGCAGCTATAAATGCACCCTTGGTTGCCTGATGGGTAAAAGTGGGCATGGGCCATCTAACCATGCAGCTGTGGCCAGCTGGCACACGGCTCAGCTTCGTCAGGAGAGGGCACTGGAGATACAACGCAGCGGCTGGGCTCCGGGAGCTCACAGGCATTCACACTACGTGACCCACACGGCTCTCTCCAGCGCCAAGTGCTGCGGCGTGCAGCTTCTTCCAGCATTTGCCCACCACATGTTTTCCCCAACTCCTGACTCAGGCCATGGCAGCACAGCGGACAGCCCCAGAAAGAAAAGGACTATAGTCATGGATCCCACACCTTCTCCTCAGTCCCACACATAGCAAAGGATCCTGTGGGGCTGGCTGTCTAGAGAGCCAAAACCCTAGTCATCATCCTAGGAACAGAGGTTTACCTCCCACAGCTTCCTGAGCTCTGTGTGCCCACCTGCCAGTCTGAGCCCCACAGGACAGTTTCTGCTCCCACAGGAATACGGCCTGGGTAACCCAACAACCTCTCTGCCAGACAGCAGGCTGCAGCCACACCTTGTTCAGTGAGGTGTGAACTTCCTTCCACATTTCCCTTACATGTGTATTTCCCCTTTGCTCTTTACATTAAGCTTCTCCAGTTCAAACTGCTGTGTAGTATCTGTCTCCTAGCTGGACCCAGTCTGATACAATAAACTTGGACAAATTGCTAAATCTCTCCTGTGTCTCAGATTCCTCAATTATAAAGTGGGGATAAAAGTATTGATCTCAGAAAGCTTTTCTGGGCACTAAATGATTTAACACACATGAACTACTGGAGAACAATCCATGGTAACAGTCATCCAATAAATGGTTGTTGTTATTATCCTTACTATTATTGCTCAATAAACTATACAGGGACAATTTGTTGATCACTTCAGAAACTGATCAACAAACAATGCATTCAAGAAGCCAACAAAAAATAAATTACACATATATTTGAAGAATATGTAAGTGATGGACTTACAGTTATGACTGCGAGCTGACTGTGGCACAGATCATGAACTCCTTATTGCCAAATTCAGACTAAAGTTGAAGAAAGTAGGGAAAACCAAGAGACCATTCAGGTATGACCTAAATCAAATCCCTTACGATTATATAGTAGAAGTGACAAATAGATTCTAGGGATTAGATCTGATAGACAGAGTGCCTGAAGAACTACGGACGGAGGTTTGTGACATCGTACAGGATACAGTGATCAAGACCATCCCCAAGAAAAAGAAAGGCGAGTTGCTGTTGGTTTACTTTTTGTGAAACCATGTCTGGATGCGGCAAAGGCGGCAAAGGTCTGGGGAAAGGCGGCGCTAAGCGCCACCGTAAGGTTCTGCGCGACAACATCCACGGCATCACTAAACCTGCTATCCGCCGCCTGGCTCGTCGTGGTGGTGTGAAGCGCATCTCTGGGCTCATCTACGAAGAGACCCGCGGGGTCCTGAAAGTGTTTCTGGAGAACGTGATCCGGGACGCAGTCACCTACACCAAGCATGCCAAGCGGAAGACGGTCACCGCTATGGACGTGGTCTACGCTCTCAAGCGCCAGGGCCGTACTCTCTACGGCTTTGGCGGTTAAGCTTTCCAGTTTGCTCTCAGGAGCTTGATTTCAACCAAAGGCCCTTTTCAGGGCCAAAAAAAAAAAAAAAGAAAGGCAAAAAGGCAAAAGGGTTGTCTGAGGAGGCCTTACAAAGAGCTATGAAAAGAAGAGAAGCAAAAGGCAAAGGAAAAAAGGAAAGATGTACCCATTTGAATGCAGAGTTCCAAAGAATAGCAAGGAGAGATAAAAATGCCTTCCTCAATGATCAGTGCAAAGAAATAGAGGAAAACAATAGAATGGGAAAGACTAGAGATCTCTTCAAGAAAATTAGAGATACCAGGGGAACATTTCATGCAAAGATGGTCACAACAAAGGACAGACACGTATGGACCTAACAGAAGCAGAAGATATTAAGAAGAGGTGGCAAGAACACACAGAAGAACTGTACAAAAAAGATCTTCACGACCCAGATAACCACGATGGTGTGATCACTCACCTAGAGCCAGGCATCAACGAATCTGAAGTCAATTAGCCCTTAGGAATCATCACTATGAACAAAGCTCGTGGAGGTGATGGAATTGCAGTTGAGCTATTTCAAATCCTAAAAGATGATGCTGTGAAAGTGCTGCACTCAATATGTCAGTAAATCTGGAAAACTTAGCAGTAGCCGCAGGACTGAAAAAGGTCAGTTTTCATGCCAATCCCAAAGAAAGGCAATGCCAAAGAACGTTCAAACTACTGCACAATTGTACTTATCTCACACACTAGCAAAGTAATGATCAAAATTCTCTAAGTCAGGCTTCAACAGTACTTGAACCATGAACTTCCAGATGTTCAAGCTGGATTTAGAAAACGCAAAGGAACCAGAGATCAAACTGCCAAAATCTGTTGGGTCACTGAAAAAGCAAAAGAGTTCCAGAAAATCATCTATTTCTGCTTTTTTGACTATCCCAAAGCCTTTGACTGTGTGGATCACAATAAAGTGTGGAAAATTCTTCAAGAGATGGGAATACCAGACCACCGGACCTGCCTCTAGAGAAACCTGTATGCAGGTCAGGAAGCAACAGTTACAACTGGACATGGAACAACAGACTGGTTCCAAATAGGAAAACGAGTACATCAGGCTATAAATTGTCACCCTGCTTATTTAACTTCTATGCAGAGTATGTCATAAGAAATGCTGGGCTGGATGAAGCACAAGCTGGAATCAAGATTGCCGGGAGAAATATCAATAACCTCAGATATGAGATGATACCATACTTATGGCAGAAAGTGAAGAACTAAAGAGCCTTTTGATGAAAGTGAAAGAGGAGAGTGAAAAAGTTGACTTAAAGCTCAACATTCAGAAAACTAAGATCATGGCATCCAGTCCTATCACTTCATGGCAAATAGATGGGGAAACAGTGTCAGATTTTAATTTTGGGGGCTCCAAAATCATTGTAGATGGTGACTGCAGCCATGAAATTAAAAAACACTTGCTCCTTGGAAGAAAGTTATGACCAACCTAGACATAATATTAAAAAGCAGAGACATTACTGTGCCAACAAAGGTCTATCTAGTCAAAGCTATGGTTTGTCCAGTAGTCATGTATGGATATGAGAATTGGAGTACAAAGAAAGCTGAGCACCGAAGAATTGATGCTTTTGAACTGTGGTGTTGGAGAAGACTCTTGAGAGTCCCTTGGACTGCAAGGAGATCCAACCAGTCCATCCTAAAAGAAATCTGCTGCTGCTGCTGCTAAGTCGCTTCAGTCGTGTCCGACTCTGTGCGACCCCATAGACGGCAGCCTACCAGGCCCCGCCGTCCCTGGGATTCTTGAGGCAAGAACACTGGAGTGGGTTGCCATCTCCTCCTCCAATGCATGAAAGTGAAAAGTGAAAGTGAAGTCGCTCAGTCGTGTCTGACTCTTAGCGACCCCATGGACTGCAGCCTACCAGGCTCCTCAGTCCATGGGATTTTTCAGGCAAGAGTACTGGAGTGGGGTGCCACTGCCTTCTCCCAAAGGAAATCAGCCCTGAATATTCATTGGAAGGACTGATGCTGAAGCTGAAACTCCAATACTTTGGCCACCTGATGTGAAGAACTGACTCCTTTGAAAAGACCCTGATGCTGGGAAAGATAGAAGGCAGGAGGAGAAGGGGATGACAGAGTATGAGATAGTTGGATGGCATCACCAATCAACGGACATGAGTCTGAGTAAACTCTGGGAGTTGGTGATGGACAGGGAGACCTGGCGTGCTGCAGTCCATGGGGTCGCGAAGAGTCGAACACGACTGAGGGACTGAACTGAACTGAACTGAAAACCTTAAGAAATGCAAAAGCCAAAAAAAAAAAAAAATGAAAAACAAACAAAAAAAAGAAATGCAAAAGCCATAAAAAGGAGAATAATAAGTTTGACAAATAAAAATTTAAGTTCCAATATGATAAAGCACATTATAAACAGGGTTAAGTGGCAAGCCACACAAGAAGTGTAAGCAGAGAAATGCTAATGGCCTTGAAAAATATGAAATTTCATTAAATGCTAATAATATCTCATAATAAAAGAAATTAAAACTAATTGAAATGCTCTGCATACCTATCACAAAAATCAGAAGAGATACAGAAGATTACAACAAATGTGTAAGTAAACTGACCTAATTGATATACATAGAAAACATACCCAACAACTACATAATACTGTTTGGAAGTTCATATGGAGCATTCATTAAAATACACCATAAGCAGAGCCACAAAGTAAGTCTCAAGAAGTTTCAAGGGGTTGGAATGTTTCAGACTATGTTCTCTGATGACAGTGACATTAAACCAGAAGTCAATAAAATGTTTAAGCAAACAAAGCTGACAATTCATTTTAAAAAGACAAATTCCTTGGAAAATACACATAAGAAAAATATAGATAGTCATATAACTAGTAAGAAAATTGAAACCCATGTATTTAAAACTTTCCACAAAGAAAATTCCAGTAACTCAAAATAACCAATGAATGCTTCCAAATAATTTTTAGAAATCATTCCAATTGTATGCATACCCTTTCAAAGAATAGAGGAGAAAAAAAAAACCCAACTCATTTTATAGAGCCAGCCAAACATGATTCCAAAATCTAAAGAGAATATTTTAAGTTAAGTAAAATTAAACCTGATCATTGCATGAACATAGATATCAAAATCTTAAACATTAGGAAATCAAACCCAGGGGATGTAAAAAACAAGATAAAAAATTCATACAGGAAGACTTTATGCCAGGAATGAAAAGTTGGTTTAGCATTTAAAAAAAAAATCATAAATTTTATATGTACAAAATAAAGAATAAGAGTCAAAGATGCAGAAAAACACTTAATATTCAATACCCATTTAAAATAAAAATGGGTATTGTAAACTATCAGTAAACTAAGACTAGAAAGAAACGTCCTCAATCTGATGAAGAGCTTTTATGGAAATCGTATAGCTGGCAGCACACAGTATGGTGAAACAGCTCAGAGTCCCCTCTGAGGCCAGGAACAAAACCAGGATGTGCACTACCATCACCTGTGTTCAGTACTGCACTGCGCCAGAGCCAGAGCAATAATGCAGGGTAAAAACAAAAACGTTAAATACTGGAACGGAAAAGGCAAAACTGTCATGATTCACAGATGGTGTGACTGTGTATACAGAAATTATGAAAGAAATTTATTTTTCTAACTGCTTGAATTAACAAAGTTATCAAGACCACTGAATATAAATCCAATACACAAACCTCAACTGTATTTCTAAATACAAAAATAATTGGATACTAATATTTTAAAATATATACTTATAACAGCCATAAAAAAATATCTGGAATAAATCTAATAGCAGATGTATAAGATATCTATATTAAAAACCATAGATATTGCTGAGAAAAGTAAACATTACTTACATAGATGTACACATTCTATGTTCACAACAGAAAGATGCAATATTATTAAGATGTCAGTTGTCCACATATGGTTCTATATATATATTCAATGCAATACCAATCACAGTCTCAGCAGGGGTTTATTATGAACACTGACAAGTTGATCCTAACAATTTTATGAAAATGCCATAAATTGAAAAATAGCCAATACAACTATAAAGGGGAAAAAAGGAAGCTGGAAATCTTATACAACCAGACTATCAAGACACAATGTCAAGCGATAGTAATGAAGATGGTATGGCACCGGCAATAGCACAACAGACAGAACGATGGAATAGAAGGGATAGAGACAAACCACTACACATACAGTCATCTGATCTGCCAACACTCTTTGGAGGAAAGGATTACCCTTTCTACTGACAATGGCAATAAGCCATCTGGATATTCATAAGAGGGAAAAAAATTAATGTTGGTTCCGACTTCACCTACTCTAAAATAAATCCGAACTTCATAAGAAAGCTGACTGCTGCTGCTGCTGCTAAGTCGCTTCAGTCGTGTCCGACTCTGTGTGACCCCATAGAAGGCAGCCCACCAGGCTCCCCCGTCCCTGGGATTCTCCAGGCAAGAACACTGGAGTGGGTTGCCATTTCCTTCTCCAAAGCATGAAAGTGAAAAGTGAAAGTGAAGTCGCTCAGTCGTGTCCAACTCTTGGCGACCCCATGGACTGCAGCCTACAAGGCCCCTCCATCCATGGGATTTTCCAGGCAAGAGTACTGGAGTTGGGTGCCATAACTATGAAGGGTTAAAAACAATAGAACTTTTATCTTCAAGAGGAAGCTATCCTCAAAATTTTGGGTAGACAAAGATTTCTTAAAATACAAAAAAAAAAAAAAATTAGCCATAACATAAACACTTGATAACTTAAACCTCATTAGAAGACTGAAAAGATGAACCAGGCTGGGAGTAGATATTTGCAATACATGTATCTGACAAAGGATTTATATCAAATATATAAAAATTACTCCAACAAATCAATTTTAAAAATCCAATAAAAAGTACACAAAAAACAAAAACACAGTACACAAGGATATCTCGATGGCCATGACATATGAAAATGTTCTCAATCTCATTAGTCATCAGGGAAACTCATATTAAAACAGTAATACCACTACACACATATCAAATGGCTACATTTTAAAAAGAGTGACAATACCAAACATTGCCAAAGATGTCAAGTAACTGAAATGCTCATAAATCGTGGGAGTATAAAAGTAACAACTACTTTCAAAAACTGGGCAGTTTCAACTGCAGCCAAACACATATGTATCTAAACTTACCATTCTAAATCCTAGGTTTATACTCAAAGGAAGGAAGTGCATATGTCTACCAAAAAACTTGTACAAAAATATGCACTGCAGTTTTTTTATTATTATTCATAAGAGTCAAAAACTAGAAATTATTCAAATATCCACTGAGGAGAGCAAATAAGTTATTATATACTCACGCAACAAAATGCTGCTACCACAAAATTTTAAAAACTATTGTGATACAAATCATACGTCATTCTCACAGGTGTAACAGTAAGCAAAAGAAACCAGACACAGAGGGATAAGATTCCATTCATATGAATTTGAGCCAAGGGCAAATTAATCTATAGTGCCTAAAGTCAGAATCTGGGGAGGAGGAGGAGCAGGGGGATGGGAATACCAGCGATATAAACTAAGGAGAGGCATAAAGAACTTGTCTGGGAGTTTGGAAAGGTTTTCTATTTTGACACGGAAATCTTTTACGTCTCGATTTTGGGTGTTGGTTTACAAGGCTATATACATGTAGGAATTCATGAAGCTTTATATTTAAAATCTGTGCCCTTCATGTATATTTCACTTCAATAAGTGAACTACCATACGTTACATATATTTTATATGTAGTGATGTTTAAAAAATCTCTAAGACATCCTATTTAAAGAAAATGAGAAAGTTTCATAATAACTGATATCATTATTTTTAATTTACCATTAAAGTTTCAAAATACATTTATTTTTTTAGAATATGTGCAAAACTGTATTTCTATTACATATAAATACAGATAAATGAATTTTATTTTACTGGTTAAACCCTCCAGGGAGAGTTTTGGAAGGAAAGATTTGGAAGATCAAAGGTAAATTTTATTTATATCATTTGAATTTTTTAACAATAAAAACATATTATTAGTATATTCAAATAATTGCAAAATTAATGGAATATGCCAATTCCAATTTTAAATGTCTGTAATCTCTTGCAGGGATGAAGGAGAATGACCACACTCTAAGCAAAGACTTGGACATATGCTGTTTCACTGTTTTCTTTAAAACTATCTATAGGTAAGATATTATGTTTTAAATTCAATAAAAGAAAAAAATGTTTGTTTTCAACATTAATACAAGCAAGAATGATGAAAACAACTGGGCTGTTCTTTAGGAGGAATGAAATGGTAATATTCAGTTTTTTTTAAGAGTAGAGATAATGTGCTTTAATGTTTACATACCACTCAGTGCCCCAACAGCTCCAAAATTCAAGGATTTTCCATCCATTATACTGGCGTCACATTCAATTTCACCCAAGAGATTTAGATTGGACCCCATTCCTGCATTTGTAAAAGGAGAATCCTAAAAGATAAAAACAAAAATTAAAATACCATTAGTCTTTTTTTTAATTTACCATTAGTCTTAAAGAAAAGTTGCCAATGCTTAAAAAACTCTTCTAAACACTAGGAAGGTAAAGAACACTTCCCAACTCACTGTATGAGATCAGTACAACACTGACTCCAAAACAAGACAAAGACAAGGAGCAAAAACTACAGATCAATATACTCATGAATAGTGATACCAAAATCCTCAAGGAAACAAAATGCAGCAAAATATGGAAGCATTATATACCATGAACAAGAGGGATTCCAGGAAAACAAGTCTGGTTTAATAAACTCACTGTAATATACCATGTTAATACAGAACAAAACCAAAACCAAAAAAAAAAAAGATCATATTAATAGACCAAGAAAAAGTATTTGACAAAATTCAATATGCTTTCATAAGAAAAACACTCAACAAACTAGAAATAGAAGGGACTATACTTAACATGATAAGGGCATCTATAAAAGTAAGTCCAGAGCTAACATCATAATTAATGGTGAAAGACCCTTTCCCCTAGCATCAGGAACAACACTGCAATGCTTGTCTCACCACTTGTATTCAAAATTATAGTGTATATTCTGGACAGAATAATTAGGCAAGAAGAAGAAACAAAAAGCATCCAGATTAGAAAGGAAGAAGTAAAATTACCTCTTTTGGAAGATGACATGAACTGGTATACAAAAAAAATCCTAAAATCTCCATTAAAAAACTATTAGAACTAATAAAAAAAAGTTCAATGGGGATATAAGCTCAATATGCAAAAACCAACTGTATTTCAGTACATCAGCAATGAAAAATCTGAAAGTGAAATTAAGAACACAATTCAACTTACAATCACATCAAAAAGAATAAAATACTTAGGAATAAATTTAACAAAAGAAGTGTAAGATTTGTACATGTACATAAAACATGGTTTTAAAAAATTAAAGGCCTGAATCAAAAGAAGGACCCATGTACATAGAACAGAAAACTTAGTATCTTTAAGATGGCAATACTCCCCAACTTGGAGAGTATGGGATTGGGGAGTATGGGATTGGGGAATATTTGATATGGGATTCAATACAATCCCATATCAAATCCTCACTGCTGTTTTTTTTGCAGAATTTGATAAACTAATTTTACAATTCATATAGAACTACAAGGAATTAAGAACAGTCAAGACATTAGTGTTGTGTAAAGTTCTAGGAAGCTTTTCCCACATGCCAGAAAGGGGCTGGATAGATGGCAGTTTTAAACTTTCAGCTTCCTTAGCATCCTCTCACATGAGGACCCCGACTGAGACAGATACTAGGAGTTGGACAGGGGCGGGGGGGAAGGGGGGTGTCATCTCATTGTCTCTGGGGATCCCCACGCCCCTAGCCCCTGTTTCTCTTTTCTCAATATTGATTAAAGGTGAGCTTTCAAAGACTGCCAAACCAAGAGTTACGCTTTTAGCCCAGGCCATTGTGCCTTCTGATGTTTATGGATTCATGGAAGTAGAAGCTAAGAGCAGTGTGGACGGGCTAGTGGGTAGCAGAGAACATCAGGGAAGATGAATGTTTGCTTCGTTAGGGTCCCTGAAATGGCCCAGGCCTGGTGGGTACCAATTAAACTTTGCAAGGCCTAGAAGTCCTAGGCTATCTATCCAATGCTTCATGCTATATCACACAAGCCCCTTTGCCAGGGTGGGCCCAGATGCCTTTAAGCTAGACCACATGTGGACAGTCTGGTCCTTGCTGACTGGCAGGACAACTCCTAAGAAATGTCCTAGTGCAAAGTCAGAAGTCAGCAGATGATGTTGAGTTTCTGTCCCTGAAAAACTACGAATGGGGTTTAAGGAAAAACTGGGGCTTCTTTTTTAAATTAAAACAAAACAAACAACAACAACAAAAGAATAGTCAAAACAATCTTTCAAATAAAAAAACAAAATTGGAGGGCTCACACTTCTAGGTTTTATAACTTACTACAAATTACAGTAATCAAGACAGTGTGACATGGACATACAGCTAAGGACAGATATATAGATCAATGCACTAGAAATGTCCAGCAATGTCAACCCATCAGGGTTCTCATGGAAAGAATACTGGAGTAGTTTGTCATGACAAAGGTCTGTATAGTCAAAGCTAGAGTTTTTCTAGTAGTCATGTACGGATTTGAGATTGGACCATAAAGAATTCTGAGCAGCAAACAACTGATGCTTTCAAACTATGGTGCTAGAGAAGATTCTTGACAGTCCTCTGGACAGAGGGAGATCAAACCTGGAAATCAACCCCGAATATTCACTGGAAGGACTGATGCTGAAGCTGAAGCTCCAATACTTTGGCCACCTGATGCAGAGAGGGCGACTCATTGGAAAAGACCCTGATGCTGGGAAAGATTGAAGGCAACAGGAGAAGGGGGCAGCAGAGGATGAGATGGACGTGATTGATTCAACGGACATGAATTTGAGCAAACTCTGGGAGATAGTGAAGGACAAGGGAACCTGGTGTGCTACAGTCTATGGGGTAACAAAGTGTTGAACGTGACTTAGTGACTAAACAAGTTTTCTCCAAAAATGGTGATGGGTCAACTGGACATCCAATGCAAGAGAACATCTGAGTCAGAAATCTCAGTCAGTCCAGAAAATTAACTCTGTTCTAAGCTAACACAAATACTATCCAGGAAATCAGCGAAATTCTTAATCCACCTAAAGATCACCAAATGTACAAAATCAACTACAAATGTCCCCAGTTTCTTGAATTTCTGCCAGACCCAAGGAAAACTGACCACAACACAAAGATCTCCATCATGTGTGTTAACACCTATAACTTGAGTAAAGGGGTCAGGGATTTGAGACCAGGGCTTTTGTCCTAATGCAAATAGAAAACCTAACTGTCCATAGGATTTTACAAATAAGCGGACAGGGGAAAAAACCACAAAGGGATTGTAAAATTAAATAGAAAATGAGTGATACAGACAGTAAGTATTTTGAGAACTCAAAAGGAAACGGGCCAGTATGAGATGAAGACGTTAATAGCAGTCTTCCTGAAGAAGGTATAACACAAAAGCAAAGACTGGTCAGAAAATTCCACTTGGTGGATATGCTGGAAGCAACATGTAGGCAGCCATAAAGTGTCAGAGTCACAGAAGACACATTTAGGGAAAACAGTTGGCTGGAGCCAAAGAGACAGACCGCTCCATGTCACTCATCAGAATCTGGACTTGACTGGGAAAATGACGAGAGGCTCTTCAAGCTTTCTGTAGAAACAAAGGTCAAGTATATTGATCAAGGAAACATTAACTGATATTCACATATTATTTGAAAAGGAAGAGGAGGAAACTGAAATGAGAGAGACCAAACGGAAGGCCTTTTGACAACATAGGTCTGAAATGATTCCAACAGGGAAAAGGAAGAAGAAAGAGAAGGAAAGGACCATAACTTCCAAACTTGGGAGACAAATAAAACCATTATTAAGAAAAAGCACTTTCTAAGATGAAGGGAAGAAAGTGGGTAATTAGGTGTAACGAGTTTGAATAAGGCCTTCCAAGTAAATAGTGTACCTAAATCATTTCACAGCTTAATCTTGGGAAAGAAATCCAATTTAGGACAGACTATGGTTTAGAACAGATAAAGACTGAGTTTTTACCCTAGATTATTTCCTTTTTCTCTTTTCTTTTTTTTTTGAGCAGAGAAAGGGTTTAATGCAGGGTCAAGCAAGGAGAACAGGTGGCTTGTGCTCAAAAACCTGAACCCATATATTAAAAAATATAAAAACCTAAGTCAGAAACCTCTATGACACTGAACAGAGAAACTGTACAAGTAACACAAGTAAATTACCACAGTGTGTGTGTGTGTGTGTGTGTGTGTGTGTTAGTTGCTCAGTCATGTCTGACTGTTTGTGACCCCATGGTTGCATTCCTTCTCCAGGAATACCACTGTATTTCAAGGTTTTTTTTTTAACTCTACATAACCTCCTTGCCAATTACATATATCTTTCAAAATATGTGAGAAAGGAATTGAAATGTGAGAAAACTTTAAATTTAAATTTATGGATGCTTCAGTAATTCCCAAAATACACATATAACATATAACAGTACATACACAATTGCAACAATCTTTAAAATGAATAAGCTCTATAAAATTAGGGTTTTCCAGGTGGCTCAGTGGTAAAGAATCCGCCTACCAATGCAGGAGACGTGGCTTCGATCCCTGGGTTGGGAAGATCCCCCAACTCCAGTATTCTTGCCCAGAGAATTCCATGGACAAAGGAGCCTGGGGGACTACAGCTCCTAGGGAGTCACAAAGAGTAGGACATAACAGCACAGATGCGCGTGCACACTACAAACTTAATTTGAATATAATACTGAATATAGTATAAAAATATAAATACAAATATAACGCAGGAGACACAGGAGGAGAGGATTCAACCCCAGGGTTGGGAAGATCTGCTGGAGGAGGAAATGGGAACCCACTGCAGAATTCTTGCCTGGAAAATTTCATGGACAGAGGAGCCTGGTGGGCTACAGTCCATGGGATTATAAAGAGTTGGACATGACTGAGAGACTGAGCAAGGATACAAAGTTATAAATCACAAAGTGAACAAAACCAAATTATTCTAAAAATGACTCTTGCCTGATGGCTTAAATTTGATATCTTAAAAATACACAAGAAAAAACAATATAAGCAATTTTTTTCAAAAATATTTCTCCTACTTCAAAATACATTTATAATGTCAAAAGTGTGTCTACTAAACCTCTGCTTCTGACCCTGAAGCCATAATAGGGATCATATGTGTCCTCCTAACTAGGAAAATCAGACAAAACATATGAAATACACAGACTCCATTCAATAGGTGGCACAGGACTATAATCCTGAGAAAAAGACACAAATCAGGTGCCTCCAATTAATCCCTAGAGATACTCTTCAGGCCACAGAAGAAAGAAGAGGAAGCCAAAAAAGAACCAAAATTCTTCCAAAGTTGAGGAGACAAAGTTAGAGGTTCATGGAGGCCAGTAAAGTCTGACTATGCAGTACCGGATGCAAAAAGGAGAGAGACCCAGAGAGAACGCCAGACGCCCAGAGGGCCCTGACCGTCCAGGCGCACTAGCTTACAGAGCCCGAGAGGGCTGCCGAGGCCAACGCAAGAACCTCAGAAAAGAGGAAGCCACACAGTTCCCGGCACTCACAGAGGGGAGAGTAAGTCAGCTCCCACCAGCCCGAGTGAGGACACCAGGAAAAGTCTCAGAAGGTAACGGCAAGAGTTGGGCCAAATCAGCCCTAGAAAGGAGGCAACTCTAGACGTGCACTAGCAAGGTTTTAACGATGCCACAGAAGGATCAAAACAATCTAAACTAACACCAGTGTCCCAGAACAAAGTCCTACAATATTTGAAGAAATACTACAATATCCAACTTCCAAAGATGTAAAACTCACCGTGTTTAAAAAAAAACAAAGATGACCAGCATGCAAATAAGCATAAAACTATGGCTCATAACCAGAAGAAGTTATTAAAACAATAAAAACAGACCTAGAGATGACAGTTGATAGAATTAGCAAACAATTCTAATGTTAACTAACAATGTTAAACTGTATGTTCAAGCAGATATAGGAAAACAAGAAGAAGGGAAAAAAAGGAAGCCATAAAAAAATAAACACCTAGAGATGAAAAATATAATAATCAAAGGTAAAAACTCTGATGCAAAGAAAGATTTTCACATTAGGTATAAAGGAAATCTGAATAAAGTATGGACTTTAGTTAAACATAACGCGTCAATATAGGTTCATTAATTGTTAAAAATGTATCATACTAATGTAGATGCTAATCAGGTATTGGGTATACTGAAATTCTCTGAACTATTTTCTCAGGTTTTCTGTAAATCTAAAACTGTTCTAAAATAAAGATTTATTTTAAAAATATCAAGCCACAGTCTGGGAGAAAAATTTTATAAAACATAAAGGTAACGGACTTGTATCCAGTACATAAAAAAATCATACAACACAGTAAAACAATCCAAAATTTTTAATGGGCAAACAGTTTCATCTACAGATTGCAAATAATACATTAAAAGATGCATAAGAGCATTAGTCATTAGGGAATGCAAACTAAAACCACAAAATACCACTAAAATGGTTAAATTTAAAAGGCCAACAATAGTGAGTTTTGGCAAGAATGTAGAGCAACTGTAACCCTCATACACTGCTAGTGAGAATAAAAATAGCAAAGAGTTTGGCAGTTTCTTTAAAGTTAAGCATACATTTACCATAGATCCAGCAATTCTACTCGTAACTATTTATCCAAGAAAAATGAAAGCATATGTCCACATAAAGACTTAAATGAAAATGTTCATATCAGCTTTAATCAGAACAGCCAAACACAGGACAATACAAATGCTCATCAACTGGGAAAGGGATAAACAAATTGTGATATACCAATACAATGAAATTCTGTTCAGCAACAAAAGGAACAAATTTCTAATACAGCCAACAATTTGGAGGAATCGCAAAAGCATTATACTAAGTGAAAGAAGCCACTCACAGAAGGCCACTTAATGTATGATTCTATGTATACCAAATCCTAGCAAAGGCCAAACTGGGATTAAAAGGAGAGATAGTAATTGTCAGGGGCCACTGAGAGGAGGGGAATCCACTGCAGATAGACGTTATGAGAAAACTTTGCAGGCAATGAAGATGTTTTATGTCAAGACTGCATTGGTAGTTACATTGGTAGCTACTTTTGTCAAAACTCATCAAACTGTACACTTAAAAAATTGTTGAGTTTTGTTGTATGCAAATTACAATGAAATTGACAAAAACGTGTACCTATCATTCAGTATAAACTGATCACCACATATACTAACCTTCCCCTTATAATGTACATAGGCTTTCTACATGGTCATTTGTTGTTGATTTTCTGAGCTGAATCACTTTATACAACTAGCAATCATATCCAGTGAGTAACTAGAGAACCTTTTTTAAAATCCTGTTATTCCCCTATTCAAAAACCTACAATGTCCTGTCACACTTGAGAATAAAATCTGAAGTCTCACTTTCCAAGATTTACCAGGGCCTGCATGACCCAGGCTCTGCCCCTCTTCTCTCCCTGTGCACCACACAACCGCAAGACCTCCTTGCACCTCCCGGAGCACAGGAGGAGCACTCACACCTGCAGGCTTTTCCATTTTGAAATGCTGAGCTTAGTGAGGAAAAAACCCTGATGCTGGGAGGGACTGGGGGCAGGAGGAGAAGGGGATGACAGAGGATGAGATGGCTGGATGGCATCACCGACTCGATGGACATGAGTTTGGGTAAACTCCGGGAATTGGTGATGGACAGGGAGGCCTGGCGTGCTGTGATTCATGGCATTGCAAAGAGTCGGACACGACTGAGCAACTGAACTGAACTGAACTGATAGCAAGGGAAGAATCAACAAATAAAGACTGCACACGTGTGTGTATAGAAACATATGTGTGTACCATTTGTACTCATGTATAAATAGCTGATACCCCACGTGATAAGTACCAGAAAGAAGAATAAAATGGGGTGGGGTACTTTCCCTTCAAACCCAAGACTCCATTCCCCAAACTCTCTACATGGCTTTCTCCCCTATTTTGTTTACATGACATCTTCTGGGCAAGTGAAGTCGCTCAGTCGTGTCCAACTCTTTGCAACCCCATGGACTGTAGCCTATCAGGCTCCTCAGTCCATGGAATTTTCCAGGCGAGTGTACTGGAGTGGGTTGCTATTTCCTTCTCTAGGGAATCTTTCCGACCCAGGGATTGAACCCAGGTCTCCCACATTGCAGGCAGATGCTTTACTGTTTGAGCCACCAGGGAAGCCCATGCAAATCTGGGCAGGTAAGTCCCTGCAAATCTGACTTAGCATTTCCCTGACCTGACCTAACAATTTTTTCTCTGATTTTTCTTTAGGGTACTTTTTACTTGTTGACATTATACATAATTGTCTAATTCTCCCCATAGAATGGAAGCCCCATAAATACAATAGTTTGTCTTTTTAGGTATTTTATCCCAATGTCAAAAGTAATACTTGGCACACAGTAGGTACTCAATAAATATTTGCAGAATGAATAGGAGTTAATTACAAACATAAATAAATAGAATAACTCATCGCTGTGAACTATAATCCCTAAGGAAGCTGATACTCATTTTTGCAGGTTACTCTATAGAGAAATGACAGAAAAAAATGTCATAGAGTGTTAAGAATCCATCCCTTTCACAGTTTAAACAAGAGAAGTGAAATAACTTTAGGAAATAGAATTTCACCTCCTAAAAGATAACATTTAAAAGCAAAATATTTTTCAAATTTACTTCTAACTTTCAAAGGAGACAAAGCTATAAAAAGCAAGATCCCTTTGACTGCTTAACCCAGCAGAGAGAGGACGAGAAGGCCAAGAGGCAAGTCAGGAGCTACACCCCACCATGACATGGAAACCCTGTCTGAGTAATGAAATTTGGAAACACCAAGCCAAGGCAAAGATCTGCAAAGCATTACTCTTTCACTATAAACCACAACCTGTATTACCCATTTAATGTCCTTTGCTGAAAGCATAAAATAAGAACTGTTTGCAGGACTATGGGGTACACTCAACCTCTGGGGATCTATTATAAGACCTCTATTAACAGTTCTCACAGATGCAAACAATTTAGTTTTCAAATGCTGTACAAAAACTAGACTGGAACATTATAAAATAATTTTTATATAAAATGATTTATGTTTGTCCAATTTCCAATCTTCCTTTAAGGAGAACTTAGACATTTACAGGAAATTACTAATATGTTAGTATTCATACCCTGTAATCCAAGGGCAAATTCAACAGCAGAATGAAACTATGTGATAATACACTGTCTTATTCAAAATTAAGTTATGCTAAGACATCAAAATCATTTTTATGACAACCTTCATTAGTAAGCAGGTAGCAGCATTATTAGTCTAATGCTGACGAGAAACAGAAAAAAGATGAAACAGCTTCTTAAACAAACTATTCCTTGAAACTTTTAAAAACAGAATAGTAAAAACAGGATGTATACTGTGTTGTTATAGTGGTTTTCAAACTAACACTTGTAAAATTTGTACAATAAGCCTACCCTACCTGACACTATCCTAAAAATTACAAATTCCTTGGTATTTCATCATCAATTCTCATTATTTACAGAATGAATGGAAGCCAATGAAAAATGTATTACAAAAAAATCATTTGGGGATATTTTTATTAAGCAGCCAATTAAGCTCAAATTTTCAAGACTGATTTGTTGAAAGATTTCCAATTTGGATTCCTCTGTGGTAGTACAGGCTAAGATTCATTCATTCATCCAACAAATATTTATTGTTCCTTTATGTGCCAGGCAAATCTTGCTGTAAAGAGTCAGCTCTGTTACATAGCTCAGGCTTTGCAGGCCACACAGACAACTCTACGACTACTCAACTCTGCCTCTAGAGCATGAAAAGCAGCCAGAGAAAATACACAAGTGAATGAACTTGGCTGTGTTCCAGTAAAACTTCATTATAAACACTGAAATTTGAATTTCATATAATTTTCTGGTGTCAGGAAATATTATTCTTCTTCTGACTTCATTTCAACCATTAAAAAAAAAAAAACAACATTCTCAGTTTTCAGACCATTCAAAAACAGGCAACAGTCCAGATTTGGCTTTCAGGTCATGGTTTATTAATCCTTGACCTAACCCACGGTGATATGGCAGTGAGCGTAACAGAAAAATTTCCTTGCCCAGATGGAAGCTCATTCTAGCTGAGACAGACTATAAGAAACTAAATAAATTAGATGGCATATGAGCAGTAAACATGATGAAGAAAAACAAAACAGGACAGGAGATAGGAAGTAGTTGGTGGAGTAATTACAATTTATTTTTCAAGTGTTCATTTTGATGTAATTTCAGACTGACAAATAGGCAACAGCAGTACAGCATCAATAATATATGAAAAACTCCTATAATTGTCAACAATATTAACCAAAAAACAACCAAATTATAAAATGTGAAAAGGACTTAAATAGACTTCAATAGACATGTATACGAAGATATACAAATGGTCGGCAAGCACAGAAAAAGATAGTCAACATCATTATTCATAGAGAAAAAAATCATAATCACAATGAGGTACCACTTTGTACCCATGAGGTTTGTTATAATCACAAAAACAAAAACTACGGTACATCGTTGTGGGCAGTGTAAAATGGTTCCGCTGTCATGGAAACAGTTTGGTGATTTCACAAAAAGCTAAATACAGAATTGCCGTACGACTCGATAACTTGACAAATACACACTTGTATGGGAATGCTCACAGTAACACTGTTCACTATTCATAGCCAACCCCTTTTACAGCAAAAGAGCGGAAACCAATCAAATGTCCATCGGTGGATGAATGGATAAACAAATCGTGGTATACACATGAATAGTGTTGAATAATACTGCACAAAGATGAATGACACGCTGATATGATCCAGGCCATAATGCGGAAGAACCTTGAAAACACGCTAAGTGAAAGAAGATCCAAAAAGTCCCATATTGTATGATTCCATTTACATGAAATATCCACAACAGGTAAATCCAGAGAGTTAATGAAGATTAGTGGTTGCCAGAGGATGGGGAGGAGGGAATACAGAGTAACTGTTTAACCGGTATAAGATTCCCTTTGGGGAGAGAAAACTATTTCAAAACAAGACAGACGTGGTGGTAGCACAATATTATGAATGTCTTAATACCACTGAATTATTTACTTTAAAATGACTAATTTTGTGTTCTATGAATTTCACCTCAATTAAACAAAAAAAGCAGACACAAAAGGATACATACTGCATGATTCCATTTCAGAAAAGGTTTTACCCCAGAGTTCTCCATGAGACAGCAGACAGAAAACCACAATCACAAAAAACTAACCAATCTAATCACATGGACCACAGCCTTCTTTAACTCAATGAAACTGTGAGCCATGCCATGTAGGGCCACCCAAGATGGATGGGTCATGGTGGAGAGTTCTGACAAAATGTGGTCCACTGGAGAAGGGAACGGCAAACCACTTCAGTATTCTTGCCTTGAGAACCCCATGAACAACATGAAAAGGCAAAAAGAGAGGACACTGAAAGATAAACTCCCCAGGTCACTAGGTGCCCAATATGCTACTGGAGATCAGTGGAGAAATAACTCCAGAAAGAATGAAGAAATGGAGCCAAAGCAAAAACACCCTCCATTGCAGATATGACTGGTGATGGAAGCAAGGTCCAATGCTATACAGAGCAATATTGCATAGGAACCTGGAATGTTAGGTCCATGAACCAAGGCAAAGTAGAAGTGGTCAAACAGGAGTTGACAAGAGTGAATATTGACATTTTAGGAATCAGCAAACTAAAATGGACTGGAATGGGTGAATTTAATGCAGATGACCATTATATTTACTACTGTGGGCAAGAATCCCTCGAAAGAAATGGAGTAGCCATCATGGTCAACAAAAGAGTCTGAAATGCAGTACTTGGATGCAATCTCAAAAATGACAGAATGATCTCTGTTTGTTTCCATGGCGAACCATTCAATATCATGGTAATCCAAGTATATGCCCCAACTGGTAATGTTGAGGAAGCCAAAGCTGAATGGTTCTATGAAGACCTACAAGACCTTCTAGAACTAACACCCAAACATGATGTCCTTTTCATTATAGGGGATTGGAATGCAAAAGTAGGAAGTCAAGAAACATCTGGAGTAACAGGCAAATTTAGCCTTGGAGTACACAATGAAGCAGGGCGAAGGCTAATAGAGGTTTGTCAAGAGAATGCACTGGTCATAGCAAACACCCTCTTCCAACAACACAAAAGAAGACTCTACACATGGACATCACCAGATGGTCAATACCAAAATCACACTGATTATATTCTTTGCAGCCAAAGATGGAGAAGCTCTATTCAGTCAGCAAAAACAAGACCAGGAGCTGACTGTGGCTCAGATCATGAACTCCTTATTGCCAAATTCAGATTTAAACTGAAGAAAGTAGGGAAATCCACCAGACCATTCTGATATGACCTAAATCAAATCCCTTAAGATTATAAAGTGGAAGTGAGAAATAGATTGAAGGGATTAGATCTGATAGAGTGCCTGATGAACTATGGACGGAGGTTCATGACACTGTAACAGGAGACAGGGATCAAGATCATCCCGAAGAAAAAGAAATGCAAAAAAGCAAAAGGGCTGTCTGAGGAGGCCTTACAAATATCTGTGAAAAGAAGAGAAATGAAGCACATAGGAGAAAAAGAAAGATATAAACATCTGAATGCAGAGTTCCAAAGAATAGCAAGGAGAGATAAGAAAGCCTCCCTCAGTGACCAACGCAAAGAAATAGAGAAAAACAATACAAAGGCAAAGACTAGAGAAATCTTCAAGAAAATCAGAGATACCAAAGGAAATCATGCAAAGATAGGCTCAATAAAGGACAGAAATGGTATGGACCTAACAGAAGCAGAAGAAGAAGAGGTGGCAAGAATACATAGAAGAACTGTACAAAAAAGATCTTCACAACCCAGATAATCATGATGGTGTGATCACTCACTTAGAGCCAGACATCCTGGAATGTGAAGTCAAGTGCGCCTTAGGAAGCATCACTATGAACAAAGCTACTGGCGGTGATGGAATTCCAGTTGCTGCAAAGTCGTGTCCAACTCTGTGCGACCCCATAGAGAGCAGCCCACCAGGCTCCTCTGTCCCCGGGATTCTCCAGGCAAGAATACTGGAGTGGGTTGCCATTTCCTTCTCCCAGGAATTCCAGTTGAGCTATTTCAAATCCTGAAAGATGATGCTGTGAAAGTGCTGCACTCAATATCCAGGCAAATTTGGAAAACTCAGCAGTGGCCACAGGACAGAAAAGGGTCAGTTTTCATTCCAGTCCAAAAGAAAGGCAATGCCAAAGAATGCTCCAACTACCACACAATTGCACTCTCACACGCTACTAAAGTAATGCTCAAAATTCTTCAAGCCAGGCTTAAACTGTACATGAATCATGAATTTCCAGATGTTCAAGATGGTTTTAGAAAAGGCAGAGGAACCAGAGATCAAATTGCCAACATCCACTGGATCATCAAAAAAGCAAGAGAGTTCCAGAAAAACATCTATTTCTGCTTTATTGACTATGCCAAAGCCTTTGACTGTGTGGATCACAATAAACTGTGGAAAATTCTGAAAGAGATGGGAATACCAGACCACCTGACCTGCCTCCTGAGAAATCTGTATGCAGGTCAAGAAGCAACAGTTAGAACTGGACATGGAACAACAGACTGGTTCCAAATAGGGAAAGGAGTCCGTCAAGGCTGTATATTGTCACCCTGTTTATTTAACTTCTATGCAGAGTACATCATGAGAAACGCGGGGCTGGAAGAAGTACAAGCTGGAATCAAGATTGCCGGAAGAAATATCAATAACCTTAGATATGCAGATGACACCACCTTTATGGCAGAAAGTGAAGAACTAAAGAGCCTCTTGATGACAATTAAAGTGGAGAGTGAAAAAGTTGGCTTAAAGCTCAACATTCAGAAAACGAAGATCATGGCATCCGGTCCCATCACTTCATGGGAAATAGATGGGGAAACAGTGGAAAGAATGGCAGACTTTATTTTGGGGGAGCTCCAAAATCACTGCAGATGGTGACTGCAGCCATGAAATTAAGAGATGCTTACTCCTTGGAAGGAAAGTTATGACCAACCTAGATAGCATAGTAAAAAGCAGAGACATTACTTTGCCAACAAAGGTCCATCTAGTCAAGGCTATGGTTTTTCCAGAGGTCATGTATGGATGTGAGAGTTGGACTGTGAAGAAAGCTGAGTGCAGAAGAATTGATGCTTTTGAACTGTGGTGTTGGAGAAGACTCCTGAGAGTCCCTTGGACTGCAAGGAGATCCAACCAGTCCATTCTAAAGGAGATCAGCCCTGGGATTTCTTTGGAAGGAATGATGCTAAAGCTGAGACTCCAGTACTTTGGCCACCTCATGCGAAGAGTTGACTCATTGGAAAAGACTCAGATGCTGGGAGGGATTGGGGGCAGGAGGAGAAGGGGACGACAGAGGATAAGATGGCTAGATGGCATCACCAACTCGATGGACATGAGTTTGAATGAACTCCGGGAGTTGGTGATGGACAGGGAGGCCTGGCGTGCTGCGATTCATGGGGTCTCAAAGAGTCGGACACGACTGAGCGACTGAACTGAACTGACTGGAAAGGGCAGAAGGGGCTTTCTGAAGGGCTGCAAATGTTTCTTGATCTGGGTGCTGGTTCCCTCTGAAAATTCAAGGAGCTGCTTCTGTACCATAAATATGTATGCTTTTCTATACGTATACTACACTGCAATGTCTTAAAATAAAAGATTAAGAGCAGCTTTTCTAGAAGCAGTCATCACTGTGGGTGGGGCTCCAAGGGCTGTCTCCATGTTGTTTCTTACAGCTGCATGTGAACCTACAATTATTCCAAGATTAATTTTTTTGTTTAATTCAGAGAAATGAACATTTCCAGAGTCCTGTCCCCAAAGATTCTAACTTAGGTCATGTAAGGTGAAGGGAGAAACTGTTCTTTTTTTTTTAACAAGCTCCCTCAAGTGAATCCGATCCAGTCAGAGCATGGCCCTCACCTTGAGAAACTCTAACCTGGATGAACCGCTTATCTTCGCTTTCTCCTCGAACCCCACGTTGAAGAGGTTTGTAAAGGTATCTATGAGCAACAGAACAGAGAACGTGGAGAGAAAGAAAGTAAAACTGAATCATGAGAAGCTACAAGAGGTAGCCACTCTGGGAAGCGGGATTCAACCTCACCTGGAGAGAAATGAAATGAATCAGGAAAAGATTAATAAAATGTGACAGAGTCCCTGATAAAAAGGATGTACAAAGGCTTCTGGGTACTCACCACAGATGCAACCACAAATATTATGCACAAACCAGTGATTTATCTTAGTGTTCTTTCCATCCAGAAGTAGTGGAATCAAGATTGGAAGCTAACTATCCTTTAGGTTCAGAAATGGGTGCAATATGCTTGCACTTATGGTCACTTCTGGTACGTTCTTCACTACAAACACTGAAAATAATATTTTACTTCAGGGACTAGAAATAAATGAAGGATTCAGCCAGGTCAGCTCTAGCTCAAACTCTTTGGAGTGATGTATTAATACTTTGGTTCTGGTTCAAACTGCTTCTATGGGAAATTTTTTGAAAAGTCTTTAGCTTGAAGTTCATTTTCAAAGTAATAAGTTAATACCTTAGTCCAATTCCAATTTTAAAAACTCAAATCAAAACTCATACCACTCTTATTGTTGGTAGAAATCCCTGTGGTAACAATTTGCAACCTGGAGCAAAAAACTTAGGCCAATTAAATCATCAGTTCATTCCCTCAGGCCTTCCAACAAGACAAAAGTTGGCATATCTGTCCAGGCCTTATTTTCAGCTGTACCTTGAGCTGAAATATAGTCTAGTTACACAGCTTCCTATCCTGAAAAAGGGGCAGCTGTCACTCTGCTTTGGCAGACTGCAACCCTGAAAGAATACATGTGACCAGATCTCATTTTTCTTTCAAAAGAAATCAGAAATCCAGATTTTTATGAGTCTCCTGATTTTAAATGTTTCCAACAAATTCCAGTTTTTAAGAACTAGTCTATGGGCCAATCAACATACATCTGTAAACTGTCTCTTCTGGACCCTAACTTTGTAAAGGTTAATAAAGCTTCATACTTCTCCAGATGCAAATTCAAAATCTTCAGTTTTCCCCACAATAGAGATTTCAGGCAAAGCAGCTCTTTGACACAAATGCCAGTCCCAGCAACAAATCATGATTTCATTGGATATTGAAAATACTGAATATGTGTACTTCTTGCTACTTACAAATGATAAACACAGTAGTTGTTCAGTCGCTCAGTCGCATCCAACTCTTTGCAACCCCATGGACTGCAGCACGCCAGGCTTCCCTGTCCTTCACCACCTCCTAGTTTGTGCTCAAACTCATGTCCATTGAATCCGTGAAATACAGAAGTAGGCTATTTAATCTGTGCTGCAGACTAACTACCCTGCATCAAAGCACTTTACTAAGAGCTAGGTTAGAAGTCAGAAATGCCACATATCTTCTGATTGTGATAATTAGAATCTGTAATGCTTTTTTGCATCTCCAAAATGAGACATAAGCTTTCTACTCAGAATCCACAAGAATGATGAGACATCATAATATTTTTCTCAAGACTATCTTGATCACCATTAGTATAGACAACTTCATCTACAACTTTACACAGTGGTGAATTGTCATTGCCAACATGATGAAAGAAAACATGGTATTCTCTTTGGAATTAGCAATTTGAACCAAAACAAACCAAAAAAAACTCCAACTGAAAGTATCAGTCATTCAGTCATGTTCGACTCTATGTGACTCCATGAACTGTAGCCCACCAGGCTCCTCGGTTCATGGAATCCCCCAAGTAAGAATACTGGAGCAAGTTGCCATTCCCTTTTCCACGGGATCTTCCCAACACAGGAATCGAACCCAGGTCTCCTGCATTGCAGGCAGATTCTTTACCATCTGAGCCACCAGGGAAGCCCCATAGAAATCAACAGACAAAAAAAAAAAAAAAAAAAATCAACAGACACATTTGCAAATTCATTTTCAGGTCACTGAAAATAAAACCCAGAAAAACCTATTTTGCTTCATGTGTTGAAAACAAAGAGATTACTCCAGTAATGGTGTGCCTGTTCTGAGAGTTACTCTCTAAAACAGGGTCATATAAGAATATTTTCATCCAAATACCAGCCATAAACAATTAAGACATGATTTACTGAGATACGTGCTATTGTTTATATTTAAGTTTTTGGCCAATTAATACTAAATACATTAATAAAGACTGGAAAGTTTAAGAATTAATGAACTCTAACCATTACGTTTCAGCAGAGTTAGTCGGGAAAACATTTTTACTAGGCCCAAACGAAGTATCTTTCATTCATTAATACAGAACCACAGGGCATACTTAGACATCAGAGGCTCAATTATCTAAAAAGAGTTCCTAGGGAAACAAAAAAACTTTCCATTTTCATTCTGTAACTGGTCCTTTACAACAGAAAGTATTCTTTCCTTTTTGGCATTCCCTCTTTTCTCTCTACCTCAGGACATATTTACAGATGCACTGGCTGCTTTACAGACATGCTAAAAGTCCATGCTGTGGTTGATCAAAGTTGGAATGCCTGAGGAAATTACTCAACTGAGACAGCCCGGAACTGTATCTAGCCAAAGAGTTACAGTGCTCCACTTCTCACATGTGTTAAAGTAATATTTTAGCCATCCTGGATGTAAGTTAAGAGAACATTTGTTTGCATCACACTCTGTGAACAGTTGAGTCAAATATACTATGCTGAATATCCAGTTTGAGTATCTCTGACAGTTCATTTTTTTAACTGTTCAATTACACACAAAGAAACACATACTTTATATTTTTTTAAAACAGTCACTCACAACAGCCTATGTATTAGGAACTAAGACTTTTAAATGATCTTCTTGAGCATCGAAGCTCTTCTAGGAAAGTCAGAATAAATGCATCAAATACATCTTTTGTTCATTTGAGCATTTGTTGACCTGGCACACAATATTCTGTCAAAAATAGAACCAGATTTTTTCTCTAATTTATTATTAAAAGTATCTTAATTAAAAAGCACTGCCCATCTGTATTCACCTTCTTTCCATTATTAATCTGCCTAATTTGCAAATAAACGGATAGCATAATTAAGCAGAAAAATGACATCACAGCAGTTTATTTTCATGGGTTTTTTCATTGCAAGCCACCGAATTCTGGTACAAAGAGTTACTTGTCAAACATAACACAAATCTCTGAAATAAAATATTGGCTTCAACAGACCTGCACATCTGAAATAGTTTTAAACTTTGTTTTAGTTGGAGTCTTTACGATATCCAGGAAGAGGTTAGCACACCCGGTAACTGAAATTGTCCTTTCCACATGAGCTACAATAGAAAAGACAAATGGAGCTGTTTCTCTGGTAAAGCCAACTTTGGCATCTCCTTATACTTCCCTTTAACCTAAACAACAATACCTTTTAACCATGTTGATGATAATGTGAAAATATCGCCAAAAAGAACCTAACAGACCACAAAATTATAATAATGTAAACCATCCTTCTGTCAAATGTGAAGTGAGGACATGGCAGACTGGAGGGGCAAGGAAGTGCCACTAACTTGTAAGTATGAACTGATAACTATGCTTTTAATTTAAAAGATGTCCAGCCCACTAGAAAATGCTAACATCTGCACACACTTCCAAAAGAGGAAAACAAAATAAGTTCCCCACTTGGAATTTTCTGAGAAGCCTAGTAAGTGCAGCAGTGTTGATACCCAGTGCTATATGCGTGTCATAAACTGTCAGGAAACATGATTACCATGCAGGATGCTGGGCCCTGAGCGGGAACGACTGCCAGTAAAAACTCCCTGGCAGGCGGAAGGGCCAAAGCACTGCTCTCAACTGGGATGCCTAGGACTCAATTTTAAGCTATTTGCTCCACTACCATGAGGTGCAATCCTTCATTATTCTAACAGTTAAAGTCTGCTATACATATAAAAATTAGATGGCAGGTATACACCGAGAATGAATGGGAGGAAAAAACAGAAGTAATGCTTTGTTCTGCTTTGTAGCAGGGTTTAGGATATGATCTTGATGAGACTCCTAAAAATTATACAACAAATTTCTTTCTCATGCCTTTCCAGATTCTGAATAAAGTCCCATCTTTGAGAGAGAGATTAAAAACTTAAAATCAAAGGCAGTCTTTCAGACTGACCTTCATGATTATCAGCCTGTGACTTTGCTGAACACAGAAAAACCTTCTTAAGCCTAGTCCTTCATTACCAAAAGCAAAAAACAATAGGTGTTAAATAATAAAATTGATGTCCCCAAATGATACAGATCCAAACACACACACATACCACACACACACATCACACACACATACAAAATGATTCAATAATTGCAGTACTATAAAGGCAAGGGCCAGTGAATCTAATATCTCTAGTAATTTAAAGGAAGATATTTTATACTCAACCCAAAAGTCTAAATTGCTGCCCATAATCAGAACACAAATTATCACCAATTCCATCATATTACCAAATGTAGCTTTTAGTAGTTCAAAACTGAATTCTAAAATGTAGTATATTCTTAGAGAGTGATAATTCCCAGAGGAAAACAAGGACTTATATATAAAGCTACAAGCTCCTTGACAGTGAAGTCACTCAGTCGTGTCTGATTCTTTGCGACCCCATAGACTGTAGCCTACCAGGCTCCTCTGTCCATGGGATTTTCCAGGCAATAGCACTGGAGTGGGTTGCCATTTCCTTCTCCAGGGGATCTTCCCAACCCAGGGCTCAAACCCGGGTCTCCCGCATTGCAGACAGACGCTTTACCGTCTGAGCCACCAGGGAAGTCCACTAGCTCCTTAGACATTGCTAAGTCTGGTCTTGGACTGTATTTTCTACCACATTCAGCCAAGATGAATTCATGTGATAAGGTGCACACAGCTCATCAAGAAATGGCGAGAAAAAGGTGAAACTGTTTCCATGTTCCCATCAGTAAAAAGCTCTGTAACACAACAAGCACTGTACTTAAAAGCTTTGACTCAGCCAAAAACTAATACACAGTTTTGATGCTGTATAAAAATTAACCTGGAATGTAATCATTGATTCAGTTTTCTTTTTATTCTGAAAAAATTAAAAGAATAAAAAAAAAATCACTGCTTTTCGTTAATTAAGCAGATACTTTGTGCTAAAGAGCACACTTAATGTCTAGGGTCTTAGAAAAAGAACAGATGCACCTAATGTGTGAACACAAACAGTAAGTTACAAGTTGCCCCTTATTACTAAAGGCAAGAATCAGCATCAGTACTCAAAAACAGTGTTTTAGAAAGAGTGTAACTTACTTTTACTGTCCCAGGCTAACTGGGCTGTGTCTGGTGCTTCTTTGTCTGCACTTGGCCACCCACAGCCTGTCTTCTAATTAACTCAATGCTCTAGCAGCAGAACAAGCAAACAAGCTGCCTCCCATCTGTGTACAGCTCTTCAGGACACATTTGCCTTGGTCAGAAGGTGGAAATTCTTGGGAGAGGTGATTTTCTCTGCCTCTTCACAAGAAGAACATGGACACTTGGCTGGATGCAACTCCATGAAGTGTAACTGTGTGTGTACACCTCAAAAAATAAAACAAAAAATGCAGAGAAACATAAAGACTCTATAAGCAGATGGAATACACAGAAATACTGAAGCACCCCTGGAAATACTGCTAAACAGACAGCAAAGTAGAGTCTTTGACTGAAATAATCAATGATAACCAAGTTGAAAAAAATAAAGGTACAAACAGCATCTGAAGTCAAAATCCAAATTTCATGCAATGAAAACATTTGAAGTACTACAAAGCAGAAAAGGTAAAACTCCTTGCTTCACATACATAAAAACAGGATCTCCCCCACTCCCCATTACAGACAATAAAATATATGGTCAATGGAAGAGAAAAATGAGACTTTAGGGAGTTGTGGGTCTAAAATTGGACTCC
The DNA here is from genome assembly GCF_027580195.1 of Bos mutus. NCBI lineage: Eukaryota > Metazoa > Chordata > Mammalia > Artiodactyla > Bovidae > Bos > Bos mutus. The sequence goes on along the minus strand of NC_091629.1, from coordinate 74,736,863 downwards.
TCAGTCACACAGTTGAGGGCATTTGTTGTATCTGTGAGCTAGATGCACGGAGCTATCTCTCCGGCGTGTTCAGCCCCATAGGGGCGTGAGGGGGAGCGGGAAGCAAGGAGCTACTGAAATCCTCAGCTCCCTTCTGCTTATGAAAAGATCGTTTCTTAAAAACAAAAAATGTGCAGAACAGAGATGCTCACTTATTTTAAATAATTGTTGAACTCACAAATAAACATTAATGACAGTAATGCAGCTGCCCCTATGTTTTTGCAACAAAGACTAAACACCAAAGTGGGATAGGGAGCAGGTGTGGTTAAGCTTCTAATCATAAAGAAACCCTAAAAGCAAATTTGTTACAGGCTTGGCGAGAGAAAGGCAGTTATATCAGACCTTCCCAGTATTCCCTCTCATCCAAGATATGCCCATGCGCCAGCAGCAAGCCACACCGTCTTCCTGACCACGAAGCAGCCCAAGGACTCACAGGCCTTCGGGGCTCTCTCTCCCTTCGAAGCACACACACAATTCCAGCTAGAAGAATAAAGCCAAAGGAAGGATGTATGGCCTAATCCTATAGCTGCGCAGAGCCCTGGGCTGTGGTCCACCAACCACAGGGAGGACATTCTGGAGATCCTTGCTTTTTAGACATGCATGCAGAGCTGGCTCTACAGCTCAGGATGTAGAGGTCAGATAAATGCATAAAAGCATTATATATACTCATATAAATGTACAATAACGCAAATATCTCCTTTTTTTCCCTCGCACCCCAAACTTTGAGCCGTCTGGATAAGAAGTTACTTCTATAAAGGATTTACCAAGGTTTACAAGCAAGCACCACATTGGATTATATAGAGATCCAAAGACAATGGTCCATTTTTAGCAGACAGCTGTGCACAATATAATCTGCTCTTTAAATGCTAAAGCATCTGGACAATCAACAAGCTTCCACCATGAAGTACCATCTCCTCTGACCACAGGAAGATATAAAGAATGAATCAACTCAACAAAAGATGGCAAGGTCCACTTAGAATAATCTAAGTTCAGCAAAACATTTTTAACAAGGAGGCCTGTACAATTTACCTTTCACCATATGAAATTCAAAGGCTATACTTATCACTATTGTTAATGCATAGTATTCTGCTTACCAATATAATCAGCTTTCAAAACATATTAACCAAAATCTCTCAAAGGATACACCCAGCCAACCATCCATTAGTTTCCTCACAAGACTACAAGTAACCTCACATCAGTTTGCCAGTCATATTTCACCTATTATTCCTTATCAGAACTTTTTAATCCTCATCTTAATACTTTCAAAATAAATTTTTTGACGTGCAAAGAGTGCTTCAGTAAGCATTTTATGAGCTCATTTTCTATCAGAATCTATGAAACACTCTTTACTTAAGCAGAGGTATTATGACTTACCCAGATCTAAATCCAGTTTTCTCACAGAAAAAAATTCATATCAGAAGCTGTACATGTGAAATGTACAAATTATGTACCAACTATGGTCTAAAATTTAAAATCCACTGTCGTTATCCAAACCAAAACTATTTCAAAAGCAGGCATGAAAGCAACTGTCTTCCAAATGCACAGCCCAGGCATGAAGATCAAGTTGCTGCACAAATTTATCTTCTCTGCTGGGAGGGAAATCAGAAGTGTACTACCCAATGGATAGGAGTCACTTTCCCATCAGTTACAAAAAGAATCTTTAAAAAACAATAATGAAACAATGGGACCAAATCACTTTAACAATAAATTATTAAAATATGATCTATAAAACTGACCTTTTCATTTTCTTCACCACATTGTGAAGACAAGCAAAATGCACACTGGCATCCACATCTCATTTTCACCCTCACACTACCGAACACCTCTCATACGAGTGGCCACCTTCCCTCCCAAAACCCGGGAGAAGCTAGTCAGCTTCATAGGCAGGAACTTCCACACTCACCCTCCCAGCCCTCTGGCGCTTTGCAGTTGTCTGTCTTGGTGGGTGAGAAAAATCAAACCACCCAAGGGAATAAGATTCTAAGAAAAGCTCAAAAATGATTCGTTGAGGTGGACTGTATAAATTATAGAGGCCACCAAAACCCAACTTTTTTTATTATAAATTTTATTTCACATTGTCTCTTTCTCTTCTGGCATCAAGTTGAGGTCAATGTACTTTTCACTATTTAGGTAAGTGAAAATTTTCATATTTTTCAAAATACAAGGCCAGACATCCCTTCTGGCCAATAAGGACCATTAAACCCATTAAACCATTTCAATCCACAGTTAGCAAAGTCCTCAAGGAACTCAAACCCAGTGTAGCCACCTACCTAAGTGATAATGTAACAAGCAAGTTTAAAAAGTATGGTTTTCTTGAAGTCAAAAAGTATATCCCAAAGTCAAAAGACAAAGGTATGATGGTTGCCCATATTTATTTGATAATTAGGACAAAACTCAGCTCTGCTAAATAGATTGACCAGAACTAAGGATAAGTGGTTACTCTCAAATTAAACATAACAGTATAAGTGAGATTCTGGAACTTTTCAGTTGACTGAAAGGACTTAATATTGTTACTCTTATTTTTCTAAGTACAGAAAACATAAGAATCCAATTTTTATATACCCTTTCATTGATTCAAACTATTAGAATATGTCTTCAGTTAAACTCTTTATTTGAAGACCACCCTGTTCAAAGATGACGAATCACAATTATCCAAGGTGACAGCAACGGCAGGAGGCCGTATATGCATGACTTCCAACATAATTCTTAAGGTTCAGGAAAATTCCTCCAGTTAGTGGACCCTTAACCTTTAAACTACTAACATATATTTCAATCAAAGATTCCACATAAAAATGAATTTTTAAAGATAATTCATTGAAATTCTTCCACACACTTAATAATTAAAGGGAGGAAAATACACTAAACTCATTCAGGCCACAGTCCAGTCAAAATAATAGAACACATTTGTTTTTTAAAAAATCTTCATATCCACACTCTTAAAAACCACAGGTCATCGTTCAAAACTGTAAAGCTCATTCACATGTAACTCATTCCAAAATGTATTCTAAATCATTTTTAAGTATACATTAGTAAACTCTTTGAAAGTAGGATTGATTCATCATGGGGAAAAAAATGTAACAAAATATTCAGCATAAGTAGGACTTGAGAAAATTAAAGTTATTCTAAGATGAAAAGAAAAAGGAAAACTTAATTTTACTCAATTTTGTATTCATAGTTGCCCTTAAGGTATACACCCAGCTATGCATTAATCTCTCCCCAGGCCCACACTGGCTCCATGTACCTGTAACTTCAGGACACTGTCTTCTACACAAAGAAGTCATTTGCAATTAATAATTGAATTAAGTTAGATGAAGCTTCCTTTGTGTATATGCTTTGAGTAAAGGTAAGATTTGGTGGTAACCACATCAACCTTCTTCCTGGCACCACTTTTCCCCTTTTATCCACAACATACAATTAACTTTCCACAAATATTCACTTCACATATATCATTTCCAAAGCACCTCACAATAGTCATTATTGATAACAGTTATGAGTAGATTACCACATGCCTCATACTGTTCTAAGTGATTATCATACATTAAGTCCGTAAACCCTCACAACTCTGTAAAGCAGAAATTATCATCCTCATATCATAAATGTGTGAACTGAGCCAAGGACAGGCTGGGAGGTGCCCAGCGCTTTGTGGCTACCAAGTGGTAGAGAGCTAGTGTAGGATCAACCAGTCTCAACAGAAAGGGACCACATGCCCCCAGTCAGATGCCTCAGGCACCAAACTACATGCCCACCATCTGTATTCCCCTTCCGTGACCACATACCCTAGGACCAAGCTCAAAGTGTTAGCAAGAGAGTGTACAATCCACAGAGCATGATCCAAAGCAATGAATCAGGGAAACAAGGCTAGCACTTTTGGTAAACTCTGGGCAATCTTCACCGGTAAAAAGCAAGGCCTGGCATGACAGAGTAGGTGCCCTGCTAGTAGGAGCCTAATCCAGTCAACTGGGGACAGTCTTCTCTATCACCTCCTTCCTCAAACTCTTTGTTTTATCTTTAAGTCTCATTTGATTCCCCTAGCAATCTTCTCAAGCAAAAAACTATTCACTCACTGCCCTCTAAACTGACTTAACACTAATCTACCTTCTAAAAATTTGAGAAAAATAAGTCAGGCTTCTGAAGCCCTCAATATCTCCTGGACAAACTTATCCTCAGGGTCTAGATTAAGAGAACTGAGAGACCCTCATTCTGAAGTAGCAAGGATTACAGCAAACTTGAGAAACTCTTCACTGAATTCCTCAATGCCCACAATTAACTAGAGACCAACCTAACAATCACACTGGACAAGACACACCCAGCAGAGCACAGCTTCAGTGTATACATAGCCCACTGATACATTTGTGAGGAAACCTCTCCTTAAACTTGGGATACTTCTAGACAGTTGGAATTTTTTGTTTTCTAAACAACAGAATATATATTACTTTGAGAAGGTGTGAACTTCAGGAATTTTTCTTCTGAAAATATTAAGGAAATTCAAGCATCAAGCCACCAGTAACTTGTATTCATGAATCTCGCAAACCCAGGGGAAAAATTGAAATTTAACCAACTTCTTTATATGACTCAGAGAAGTCTCCAATAAGACAACCTAACAAGATTACAGACTGCTTCTTCATTCTTCTTTGTTAATACTGCTGGGAAACACTGCTCGTGTCATTGATGGCTGACTAAACAACAGTTTCATGTCATTTAAGAATAACGGACACAAACTCACAACTATTTTAAATGAAACAAATAGAGAAAAGAAATACCTCAAGCTCCACCAGGGCTGCAGTCACTGCATCTGTTGCAAGAGCACCAGCCTGTAGCTTTTCAATTGCCTATGAAACCAAGGAGCAAGGTTATTCATTGTGAAACCACAGCTTCTCAAACACACTCAGGAACTTTTCAAAGGCTTAAAGAAGTGTAAGAGACATTTAGAGTTAACAAAAATTGATCAGTACAGTTCCATTCCCTACTCCAAGAAATAAACTACTTAGATTTAAAGTAAGCAATTATTCAGGAAAACTAATGATATACCTAAACACAAACTGCAAGGAATTTAGTAAGTGAAAGGGCTTCATTCATCACAGGGCTGTTCACATAGCCTGAGAAATTATATGAATGCCATTTTGAAATCTGAATTCATATTTTATTAGACTAAGCTAATAACTTCTTATTCCACCATTACTACTCTCCCTGTGTGTGTTAGGTGCTCAGTTGTGGCCAACCGTTTGCAACCCCATGGACTGTAGCCCACCAGGCTCCTCTGTCCATGGGATTCTCCAGGCAAGAATACTGGAGTGGGTAGCCATTCCCTTCTCCAGGGGAACTTCCTGACCCAGGGATCGAACCCAGGGCTCCCACACTGCAGACACATTCTTCACTGTCTGAGCCACCAGGGAAGTCCCTGCTACTCTCTCTACTCCAACTATAAAAAATAGTGACTCAGTCTCAAAGGCATTTCAGAATTCTTAGATGGAAGCATACTTTTGACAACAGCATTTGTGATTCCATAAGGTATTTTACATTGAGATTAAACATATAATATTATTTTGTAATATAATCTATAGAGAGTCAAGGTCACAAAATCACCTTGCTTCTTAGGTATAAATAAGACAGGAAAGAAAGAGAAGAAAAACTGATTTTTAAATGAATTATTGAAGCTCCAACTTAGTCAACAAAGATCAGAAACTAAGAACTGTATTCCTCAGGAAACTTTTGAGAAGTTCATTTATTGTATACATTAAGGAGTCTGGTTACACACTCTAAATGTATTATATACAGAACTATATTCCTATAAAGGTAATCCATTTCTTTTCAGATAACAAAAAGATTTTACACTTTGAAAAATAAGATTAAAAATATAAAATAGCTTAAAGAATATTTACCTTTATTATAATTTTTTAAAAGACAATGCAATCACTGTAACAAAATATTCTCATCCATTTATGAGATTTCATTCATAAGAAAAACCTTGGATCTCTAACTAAATATAATCCTCTTTAAATGGTAATAAATATAAATGAAAAGAGTGAGAAAGACCCCTATTTACTTGATACGCAGTGTCCAATTAACATTCGATTTGCATAAAAGGTAATGGAAGGTTTGCCTACAAGAGTATATAGTCAGGATCAAAATAAAAACAAACAATATTTCTTCCGAGTCCATTCCTGCCTCCACATTTAGCATTCAACAATTTAGCAAAACCTCAAAACCCAAAGATGAAAAAAAAGCACAACTGAGTACAAAGGCAAAGTTCAACTTCAGAATGATAATGAATTTGCTATGATACAAACTACGTGATGAGAAACAGAAGAAAACGATAATCTCCCTAAGAAAAACACTCATTTTAATTTTTTTATTATTTTTTTCTTCCCTTCATAGAAAGCCACATTGGCTGCCTTTGAGCTGTTTTCCCTACTCCTCCTATAGAGCTCAACACCGCTGCAAAGATTAAAAGGTATATGATTATGTGCCCACAATGCCAAAAATACGGACTTTGATCTGGGAAAGGAAAGAAAAGATCTAAACATGATTTGGAGAATAAAAAACACAAAACAAAACAAAAGACTCCACAAATATGAGCAAAATTATTTTGTGGTCCAAGCCAAAGTCTGTCTTATAAATCAAACCTTAAAATTCTGAATTTCAAGGTAAAGCTGCTTTATGGTCAAAACTAAAATGTTTCAATCAGACAGAATACATTCTCTCCATACCTTTTGACAAGCTCTTTTGCATACATGCTTATATTCCTTGGCTTTGGATTCAGAATGATAACCTGCACCTGTAGTGGGGAAAAAAAAAATCAATGGTTAACTATCATTAAGATATCAGAGACCTTGCTAACATTATACAAATAGTTCATGCAAACTGATGCTTTCTGAGTAACAAAAAAACTACTATCCTAAGTGTATGGACTCTTAATAACATAATCTTAAAAATCTTTCTACACCATAAGCGTTTTCAATACCATGCCTTATCTCCTTTTTCAAAAGCTATTTTCCTACCAGAGGCACCAGAAATAGCTTATGTTCCCAAAGAGGCTTCGCCAAGGTGACCTCTCCTCCTTTTGAAAACTTCCCCAAAGTTAAGAGTGTTTTTTAGAGGGAGTTGATAACCTAAGCAGTGTCAAGGGCAGAGTGCCTTTAATTTCCTCCCTGTTGAACTTTGGAAAGTCCTTGTCAGAATTCTTAAGAGTAACTTCAGAAAACTAGGTAGTTTTATTTAAAACTTGAAATGGACAGGTGTTACATCCTATCCACAACCACCACCAATATCACCTCTCCTACCCTAACTTCTCCATTCTTTCACCCCTGGAATGTAGCTCAGAGTGTCTGAAACACCAGGGATGATATATTCACCACTGCCTATCCTAATCACTCAGCAACTTCAAGAGAAAGGCTCTGAAATTTATTTCCCTAAAAGGATTAATACTTGCTTAGTTAGGGATCTGAGAATAAACTAGAAAGAAACCAAGAAAAGGCCTTTCATCAAAGTTCCTTAACTTGCTCTGAACCTCCGCCTCAGACCCCACTCCCAGTCCCCTTCTGGGCCCCAGAGGAGTACAACACAGGGAAGGTTAAAGAACTACATCTCTAATCTTCAGGCCTCCTCCTGTGAGGCTGCAGACTACAACACACACTTAGCCCATCTTTCCTCAATGCAGACAAAGAATGGGCCCAAGAAGCTATGGTTAACAGGCTCGAGGGAGTAGAAAATAAGTCCAAACAAGAGTCCATAAAACACGCAAATTCTAGTCCCATTTCTCAAAAGAACTCAAACTTCACAGAACCTGTGCCAATGTTTATGAGGACTCTCTTCATGGTTCTCTAATAAATGCCATCTTAGATCTCAGACCCCAACCTTGCAGCAGTTATTTCCCACATGGGATACTGCAGCCAAATAGATAACTTTAGTGTGTGGATAGCAGCAGTAATGAACTTCCCTGATGGCTCAGTGGTAAAGAATCTGCCCGCCAATGCAAGAGACACAAGAGACACGGGTTCAATCCCTGGGTTGGGAAGATCCGCTGGAGGAGGAAATGGCAACCCGCTCCAGCATTCTTGCCTGGAAAATTCCATGGACAGAGGAGCCTGGTGGGCTACAGTTCACAGGGTCACAAAGAGACAAAAGTGAGCGATGAGCACAAACATGAAAAGTATAGGCAGTATACAGATCTAGGGAAAAAGCAAGAATCTACTATTCAAATGACTAAAATTTGGGCAAGTCTCCTTTAATATGAAAAAAAAAAAGCAAAAGTTTTAAAATCTCTACACTGGAATTGAAATTTTGTCCCTTAAATGTGGAAGGTATATAATGCTGCATAATCAATCGTTCTATTTGACCTTCTAAGAATTTAGAAGGGGAAAGTCATCCTTAATCCACACAATTTCCTGCCATAACCCAGACTTCCTCCTATTATAGCTGGTCCCAGCACCAGCTGTAAGAGTCACTGCCATCAGGTATGTGTCTGACATAGGAGGGAGTCTGCAATGACTGCCACAGAAGGCAACCCTTTCCAAATCATCAAATGTTCCGTGTTGTTACTGCTTACATATCTTAGGGCTTTCTTGCACATTTTTCAAACACTCGTCATGAATAAAATAACTCACTGGGTCCTGTGAAAGATGCACCACCAGCATGATGCAGTAGAAGGAACACTGGCCTGGGAATTTCAGTTGTTTCTATAAATTTACCTCATTTCTTTGAAAAATCATTTGAAAGAAAAGAAGACTGAACCTTTTGTTTGTTCACTGTTTGATTTTCCTGGATTCGATTCTGTAAGACTTCCCAACTTGTCTGTTCAGTTTAGCTATAGCCAAAGGTTAATGATCAGACAGAATGCCAGTCTGACAAAAAAGAAACAATGCCACTCACCCCACATCAAAGAAAAAGGGAGAGGAAAAAAAAAAAGACCGGGGCAGAGCTGCACTGCCTGGAAACCCTTGATGTATCATTGGTGGGGAGTCGGGGGTTGAACTTCACTGTGTCGTCTCAAGGTCCTCTGAAGCAGAAATCAGAGGCTGACGGAGCGCCAAAAGCACTAGAATGGGACTGGGGCCCACCTGATGGTTTCTCAGCCTGGCGCTACTGATTAGCTGTGTGCCTGAAGCCACTTAACCACGCTGGTTTTACGGTTCCTCATTTATAATATTAAGAAGGCAAAAACTACCTTTAAGATTGTATAAATTACACTCTAAGATGGACAAAGTCAAATATGGGGTGAGTAAAATTTTTTCCAACAGCTTTATTTTTAAAAACACAAACCAGAGTTTAAACAATTACTTTGTCTGGTTTTAACAACATCTAAATATATCTACTATATGGAGTAAAGGGCTTCCGAAGTGGCACTGGTGGTAACAGAATCTATTTGCCAATGCAGCTAAACGAAAAGATACAGGTTCGATCCGTGGGTGACGAAGATCCCCTGGCCGATGGCACGGCAACCCACTCCAGTTATGCTTGCCTGGAGAATCCCCAGGGACAGAGGAGCCTGGCAGGCTGTAAGTCCATAGGATCGCGAAGAGTCAGACATGACTTGAAGCGACTTAACAGGCACAGGCACACGGAGTAAAAGCACTAGAGGAGGTGAGTGACGGGGACAAAGGAGGTGCCGTCACTGTAAGACCCTCCACGCGGGGAGCTCAGGGGAGGCCTTCACTCTGTGCAAGTCAACCTGTGGTTCCAATTCCTCCTGCGGTGTCCCTCCCCCAAATAGGAAACTCAGTTCCTGGTGTACTTCAAGGCAAAGGAAAGGAAAGCATTATTCTCATCTTCCGGCTCAGCTGCTCACAGCTTACCTGCATGCACCAACACAAAGCCCCCTCGCTTCTCTCTGTGGGACTGCTTCGCTTCCAACTCTTTCACTGCTGTTTTAACAGCCGAAACTTGAGATGATCTGGAAGGCAGCCCTTCTCCAGAACTCATCCCCTTCTCCATGGTCATTCTCCAAGATTACCATCTTCTACTGGGAAAAGTGCATACTTCCATCCGAAAGTAACTGCAGAAGAGGAATTACCCTAAAGGAAAACAGGCAAAGACGGCATGCATTTCTTTCCACTAACACACACGTATACAGATTTGCGCTCAGATAACTTTCAAGAAAACCCCTAATTTTAAAGTTATTTAACTGGGTAATACAAAGAATATAAAAAGGTTAGAATTTAAATCCCTTTATACACTGACAGGCCTTGAAGTCGTATAAACAAAGAACTGTTGTAAAAAGATTTCATGTTGAGTCCAAAAGATATTTTATCTTTCATTTTATCTACATTGAAGAAAACCTCATCTTAAATATCACTTTCTACTCTCTCCAAACCAAATGCTAATAACCTCTGGGACATTCTAGAACCATAAGCAGTGCTGGCAACATCACTGAGCCTTGATTTAAAGCCTAGATTGCTGCTTATTTCTTCCTCCAGCTTTATTGAGATATAATTGACATACACCCGTGGATAAGTTCAAGCAGTACAACCTGAGGATCTGATACACATATATACTGCAAAATGACTGCCACAAGGTTAGTTAACACATTAATCACCTCACGTAAGTACAATCTTTTGTGTGTGGTGAGAACATATAAGAGCTCAAGATTGCTGCTTGCTTAAAAAAATGAACCAACATACAGATTTACTTCTGCCTATAGAGACCTTTTTATGAAAAACAGTTTAATGCTTCAGAGTTCAATGTAAAACAAACACTAACAAATTTATAAGACTAAAGCACAAAATTAAAATAATACTTGTACAAATACTTATTCATTTTCATAAAGGCATTATTTCTGAGGTTCTCAAAAGATAAACAATAAAACAAATTACAAGCAACATATGCCACAAAGCTTCTAATTTTTCTCACAAGTTCACAAGCTTCTCACAATCTTGACTTAATAACAATAATGACGGTAAAACACACTTCAGACTGGGGAAAAATGAATCGTTTGAAAAATCAACAGAGATTTGAAGAAAAACAAAAACAATCCCAAAGTCACGTGATTGAAACTACTTAAACACCTAGATTCACACTCTAAGGTAAAAATCTGTACCTTAGTCTAAATTGAGGAACGGGGAGGGACACAAGGCTTTAAGAGTGACAGCCAACCAGTTCAAAAGAATAGTGTCACGCAAAGTGTGGCCCACAAACTAGTGCTGGTGACCAGTCTGCAAGAGATTATTTTTTATTCATATACCAACTGTCTTACATCCACGTTTTCAATAAACAATGACAGTGTTTGTAATTCTTTTCTATTTCCCCAAGTTTTGTTTACAATTATGTATTTTTATAATCTATTTAATAAAACAATTAAAACCATCTATAAAAACTGGAGATTCACAAGGAAAAGACTCAAAGTACAAAAGGCACATTAATTCACTCTAAAACTTACATCTTCCAGTGGTATACTTTTGAAATAATTTTATCTGCTACATCAGATAAAAACATGAGCTTTTACTTTTATCTTTCACAGTTTTCTTTTGAGATTTTTGTGGTATTCTGTTTTGTTTTTGCATTTTATGAAAGTAATGGTCAACAATGGATTGAAAAAATTTTAAGTTGGTTCTTCACACAGGAGATGGTCTGGAAGCACTCTGTGTGTGCGTGCATGCATGGTAAGTCACCTCAGTCATGTGGGACTCTTTGCAAGCCCATGGATTGTAGCCCGCCAGGCTCCTCTGTCCATGGGATTCTCCAGGCAAGAATACTGGAGTGGGCTGCCATGCCCTCCTCCAGGGGATCTTCCCAACCCAGGGACTGAACCCACATCTGTTATGTCTCCTGTATTGGCAGGCAGGTTCCATACCACTAACACCACCTGAGAAGCCCAATATTGTATTTTAACTTCCTTTAATTCCTGGTTAAAAAGAATCCATTTAATTATTATTATGTATCACTTATTTTAAAGGACAAATAATTTAAAATCATATATATATAATTTGCTGTTGTATTAAAATGTTTACATATATCATAAATTTTTATTATAAAAGAGTACTGAAGTTTATTAAATAACAGTAAGTTATAATGCCTGCTTTTGTTTTGTAGTGATAAGTATCTCTCTGAGGATGGATTTTCTTCCAACTGCTTCACAAGGGTCTGCCTCAATTACCTTTACTTGACTTCGGTTATTTCTCTGAGATAGGTTACTATTTATTTCTGTGTCAGTTGACAAAGTCAGTTTAAATGATTAGCAGTTTATCTTCCAGTCTATATAGGCCATGATGCCTGACCAAGTCATGAAATGAGCTTGGGCCCACTAGACCCACAAACAGCTGTGTGAAAACTCAGGCTTCGGAAAATTCAAAGCTTCAGTTCAAATGAAAACACATCCAAGCCGTATGAGTTATAAAACCTTCTCTGACTCACTGTCATCAGATGCATTTTTTTTTCATGAATAACAAATTAGAACATCTACATATTATAACAAATAACGTTTGATGTAATAGGCATTTTTAATATATGTGAGAGATTTGCTTGCTTCTCAAGCTTGTCTGAAAAAAATTAAATGTGGAAGATGAATAAATATGCTGTTTCTTGAGCAATCTACCATCTCTCAGAGACTAGTTGAAATTTATTTATTTAACAAACCATGTCATCTCTCTAAACTCCTCCAAAACTGCTGGCCCCAAAGTTCTGCAGCACTGGGAAAGGAACTCAAGTAGACAGGCTAGCCAATGTACAACTCTGGCCTCCAACTTCCAATGGTTACTGGAATATTTTTAATTCAATTAGAAATGAAGCAATTTCTACTCCAACACCAGTTTTTGTTTAACTCAGAACCCATTAAAAGTCTGACATTCATAACAGAACTCCAGCAAATGTCCCAAAAAAGACACAAAAGGCAGAAGGGGGCAAGTGAGCAAATCCCAGTTCACAGAAGAACTATATAACAACTTAAACAGATCAAAAGATGCTAAACCTCACTCAAAAGAAAAAGGCAAAATAAAACTACACTCACGTATCAGCTGGACTGGCCAAGTTAAAGAGTCATTCTCACATGTTGCAAGGAGTAGCACAGAATACAACAACAAGGTCAATTTGGTAAAATCAACCAAAATTACAAACATACACTGAAGGATAGTCTGTAATGGTAAAGATATAGACCAACAGTATGTCTTGATAAAAAAGTAGTTAAAAATAAAAGCAGCTCTTAGAAAAAATGAGAACTTTATTGATACACAAATATGAAATAACCAATGTTGAAGATATTTTGGTAAGCAAAAAAGGCATGGTACAGAAACGTATGCAGTACCATATTTTGAGGGAGACAAGAAAAAAAAATACAACTAAATATATACACAAAGTGCAATCTGGAAGAATACATCAAAAATTAGCACAATAGTAGTTACCAAAAGACCTGGGTGACTGGTGGACAAAGGTGAAATGCAAATTCCACTATTCACCATTGTGCATCTTTTGATTTTGAACAATCTGAATGTATTACTTAAAAACAAAAAATGTTTTCATTCATTTATTTCTTTATGAGAACACAAGATAACTAGCCAAGTTCAGGTCTCAAAATAGGGCAAGCCAGTGAGATCCCACTTTAGTAAGAGGAGAAATGTCATATTCTGAAGGTTCTCAACACTCAACCCACCTAGAGAAGGAACAGACAAAAACACGGCCCGTCAACAATACTGGCTGAGAGGTCAGTATTTTGGTTTTGTTTTTTTGGATCTTGAACTTCTAGGGCCACATAAACCACAGATAACCCTAAATTAAAAAAAAATAAAACTGTTATTTGATCTCTACAGTTGAAACTAAGGAGTAAAAAATAAATCATGTAGATTGACATCAGATATCCCTGTGATATTTTTATCACATTTGTAGTCATTATTACAAATAATTATTTGAAATGGATGAATCATATTCACACCAATACATTGATCCATAAAGAAAATGTTTAACACTTCAGCTAAGTCTTTGAGATAACAGTCAACACAAAAAGTTTCCAATCAAAGATGCATAAGCATGTTATAGCTTTACACAACAGAAAACAATTTTATGCATCATTTTTATAATGCCTGTGTTCCTGAATGATAAGTCTGAATATGGACATTCTGCAACTTCCTATCGGTGATGGTAGTAAAATTCATTTTATTATATCTAAAAAACACTGGCATCATATGTGAAATGAATCGCCAATCCAGGTTCGATGCGTGATACAGGGTGCTCAGGGCTGGTGCACTGGGATGACCCAGAGGGATGGTACAGGGAGGGAGGTGGGAGGGGGGTTCAGGATGGGGAACACATATACACCGTGGCAGATTCATGTTGATGTATGGCAAAACCAATACAATATTGTAACTAGCCTCCAATTAAAATAAATAAATTTATATTAAAATAAGTAAAAAATAAAAAACACTGGCAATGTGTCCATCCTCTGCAACAGTAGCTTGAAAAGTAAACATAAAGTTACTGTGTGTGTGTGTGTGTGTTAAGTTGCTTCAGTAGTGTCTGACTCCTTGTGATCCCATGGACTGTAGCCCACCAGGATCCTCTGTCCAGGGGATTCTCCAAGCAAGAACACTGGAGTGGTCTGCCATGACCTCCTCCAGGGGATCTTCCCGACCCAGGGACTGAACCTCTATCTCTTACGTCTCCTGCGTTGGAAGGCAAGTTCCTTACCACCAGCACCATTGGGAAGCCCAGAGTTGCCACATGACCCAGCAATCCCACTCCTAGGTATACATTCATTAGAACTGAAAACACATCCACACAAAAACTTGTACATGGATGTTTATAGCAGAACTATCCATAACAGTCAGAAAGTGGGAACAACTCAAATGTCCATAAGCAGACCTTGGTTAAACAAAATGTGGTATATTTAGACAATGGAACATTATAGAGCCATAAAAAGGAATGGAGGGTTGATACACACTATGGCATGAATGAACCATGAAAACAATGAAAGAAATCAGACAAAACCGGCCACATACATTTCACAATGAAAGAAGTAAGACACAAAAGGCCACGTATGTTTCCATTTATATGAAATGTCCAGAGTAGGCATATCTAAAAAGATAGAAAGTAGATTAGTGGTTGCCTTGGGCTGGAAGGACAGAGGAGAATTC
Source organism: Bos mutus (assembly GCF_027580195.1). Lineage (NCBI taxonomy): Eukaryota > Metazoa > Chordata > Mammalia > Artiodactyla > Bovidae > Bos > Bos mutus. The sequence continues at coordinate 74,721,771 of NC_091629.1, read as the reverse complement.
AGGAGTGACTGCTAATGGGGGCAGGATTTCTTTGGGGGAGGGGCAATAAAAATGTTCTAAAATTGGCTGTGGTCATGGTTGCATGGTATTTAGTCTCAATAACTACCAATGAATTGTACACTTTACATGGGTAATAATATGATAAATGAATTTTATCTTAATAAAACTGTTGCAGGGGGAGGGTGTATTTTTTTCTTCCCAATAAATTGTATCTTTACCTGTAAGATGTATCTTCTCCAAGTTACCAAACCTAATGGTGTCTTTGAACATAGTCTTCAGCTTGCAGCCTTTGATTCTCTAGATGTCCTGTTCTCCTTGGCAAGCATGCCAATTGACTATCCTAGCTCTTCAAGGCCCCTCTGATGACCCCTCCCAGCTTTGTTTTCTTGCCTGACTTTCAAACAGAATGTCCAAACGCATAAGTCTAAAATGCCTCCTTCAGCAACTTCATTCAGTATCAAGCTTTCAAAACGATCCCTTCGGTAAACCAGATGATTCCTAACTCTGTCTCTTAAGCTCTAGCCATAAGTCTCCTGGAGAGCTCAACCTGGATCCTCCAAACTCTTAGCCTACCAAAAACAAATTCACCTTTCCCCAGAAATCTAATTCTTTCTACATTACACCTTACTTTTAATAGCCCAATCCTTTCCAAACTCACCTTATTGGCATCTTGGACTCTGCCCAGTTTCCAAATCCTATAGATTTCTTCTCAAGCATTTAACTTCCTTTTTCCTACTGCCTTGACCTTTGCTCAGCTCACATACCTCTTAGCGTGTTACAGAAAGCATATTAACTTTTCTCCCCAAATCCATGCTGTCGTAAAACAATCATCTACAAAAGGCTGCCAAAGTAAATCTCATAAAGGACAATGCCAATTAAGACAAATAGCATGCCAAAAGACATGAGCAGGCAATACATAAAAGAGGAAATATAAACTGGATAGCCAATATTAAAGAAAGAATATTCAAAGAAATACAGAAAAAGATAAAAAAACTAACTAGCACTGTACTGCCATCAAAAACTGATGTAACCAGTTTGAAATGGAATGTGTCAGAAAGCATCAAGAGCCTTAAAATGTATGATGTTGTATATACCCTCTCCAGAGATACTTCATATATGAACTAGCCAACACAGACACAAATAATAGTCTCGCAAATCCCTCTAAGAGTACTGGGAGACTAGAGAAGAGGGAGGGGCAAGGATGAAAGGGAAACTTGATTTTTCTCTATCTAATAACTTTTTATATTTGATTTTTTTTTTTAAACTGGGTACCAGTAATGCTGAAGAAGCTGAAGTTGAACAGTTCTATGAAGACCTACAAGACCTTCTAGAACTAACACCCAAAAAACATGTCCTTTTCATTATTGGGGACTGGAATGCAAAAGTAGGAGTCAAGAAACACCTGGAGTAACGAGCAAATTTGGCCTTGGAGTATGGAATGAAGCAGGGCAAAGGCTAATAGAGGTTTGCCAAGAGAATGCACTGGTCATAGCAAACACCCTCTTCCAACAACACAAGAGAAGACTCAACACATGGACATCACCAGATGGTCAACACCAAAGTCAGACTGATTATATTCTTTGCAGCCAAAGAAGAAGCTCTATACAGTCTGCAAAAACAAGACCAGGAGCTGTCTGTGGCTCAGATCATGAACTCTTATTGCCAAATTCAGACTTAAATTGAAGAAAGTAGGGAAAACCATTTGACCATTCAGGTATGACCTAAATCAAATCACTTAAGATTATAAAGTGGAAGTGAGACATAGATTTAAGGGACTAGATCTGATAGAAAGAGTGCCTGATGAACTATGGAATGAGGTTCGTGACATTGTACAGGAGACAGGGATCAAGACCATCCCCATGGAAAAGAAATGCAAAAAAGCAAAATGGCTGTCTGGGGAGGCCTTACAAATAGCTGAGAAAAGAAGAGAAGCGAAAAGCAAAGGAGAAAAGGAAAGATACACCCATCTGAATGCAGAGTTCCAAAGAATAGCAAGGAGAGATAAGAAAGCCTTCCTCAGCGATCAATGCAAAGAAATAGAGGAAAACAGAATGGGAAAGACTAGAGATCTCTTCAAGAAAATTAGAGATACCAAGGGAACATTTCATGCAAAGATGGGCTCGATAAAGGACAGAAATGGTATGGACCTAGCAGAAGCAGAAGATATTAAGAAGAGGTGGCAAGAATACACAGAAGAACTGTACAAAAAAGATTTTCACGGCCCAGATAATCACGATGGTGTAATCACTCACCTAGAGCCAGACATCCTGGAATGTGAAGTCAAGTGGGCTTAGGAAGCATCACTACGAACAAAGCTAGTGGAGGTGATGGAATTCCAGTTGAGCTATTTTAAATCCTGAAAGATGATGCTGTGAAAGTGCTGCACGCAATATGCCAGCAAATTTGGAAAACTCATCAGTGGCCACAGGACTGGAAAAGGTTAGTTTTCATTCCAATCCCAAAGAAAGGCAATGCCAAAGAATGCTCAAACTACCACACAATTGCACTCATCTCACCAACCTAATTAGCATATTCAAAAGCAGAGACATTACTTTGCCAACAAAGGTCTGTCTAGTCAAGGCGATGGTTTTTTCAGTGGTTATGTATGGATGTGAGAGTTGGACTGTGAAGAAAGCTGAGCACTGAACAATTGATGCTTTTGAACTGTGGTGTTGGAGAAGCCTCTTGAGTCCCCTGGACTGCAAGGAGATCCAACCAGTCCATTCTAAAGGAGATCAGTCCTGGGTGTTCTTTGGAAAGACTGATGCTAAAGCTGAAACTCCAATACTTTGGCCACCTCATGCGAAGAGTTGACTCATTGGAAAAGACTCTGATACTGGGAGGGACTGGGGGCAGGAAGAGAAGAGGACGACAGAGGATGACATGGCTGGATGGCATCACCGACTCGATGGACATGAGTTTGAGTGAACTCCAGGAGTTGCTAATGGACAGGGAGGCCTGGCGTGCTGCGATTCATGGGGTCGCAAAGACTCGGACACGACTCAGCAACTGAACTGAACTGAACTGTACTGTACTCATCTTACACGCTAGTAAAGTAATGCTTAAAATTCTCCAAGCTAGGCTTCAGCAATACGTGAACCCTGAACTTCCAGATGTTCAAGCTCGATTTAGAAAAGGCAGAGGAACCAGAGATCAAATTGCCAACATCCACTGGATCATCAAAAAGCAAGAGAGTTCCAGAAAACATCTATTTCTGCTTTATTGACTATGTCAAAGCCTTTGACTGTGTGGATCACAATAAACTGTGGAAAATTCTGAAAGAGATGGGAATACCAGACCACCTGACCTGCCTCTTGAGAAACCTATATGCAGGTCTGGAAGCAACAGTTAGAACTGGACATGGAACAACAGACTGGTTCCAAATAGGAAAAGGAGTACATCAAGGCTGTATATTGTCACCCTGCTTATTTAACTTCTATGCAGAGTACATCATGAGAAACGCTGGGCTGGAGGAAGAATAAGCTGGAGTCAAGATTGCCAGGAGAAATATCAATAACCTCAGATATGCAGATGACACCACCCTTATGGCAGAAAGTGAAGAGGAACTAAGGAGCCTCTTGATGACAGTGAAAGAGGAGAGTGAAAAAGTTGGCTTAAAGCTCAACATTCAAAAAACTAAGATCATGGCATCTTGTCCCATCACTTCATGGAAAATAGATGGGGAAACAGTGGAAACAGTGTCAGACTTTATTTTGGGGGGCTCCAAAATCACTGCAGATGGTGATTGCAGCCATGAAATTAAAAGATGCTTACTCCTTGGAAGGAAAATTATGACCAACCTAGATAACATATAAAAAGCAGAGACATTACTTTGCCAACAAAGGTCCGTCTAGTCAAAGCTATGGTTTTTCCAGTGGTCGTGTATGGATGTGAGAGTTGGACTGTGAAGAAAGCTGAGCACTGAAGAATTGATGCTTTTGAACTGTGGTGTTGGAGAAGATTCTTGAGAGTCCCTTGGACTACAAGGAGATCCAACCAGTCCTTCCTAAAGATCAGTCCTGGGTGTTCATTGGAAGGAATGATGCTGAAGCTGCAACTCAATACTTTGGCCACCTCATGTGAAGAGCTTACTCATTGGAAATGACCCTGATGCTGGGAGGGACTGGGGGCAGGAAGAGAAGGGGATGACAGAGGATGAGATGGCTGGATGGCATCACTGACTCAACGGACATGGGTTTGGGTAGGCTCCAGGAGTTGGTGATGGACAGGGAGGCCTGGCGTGCTGCGATTCATGGGGTCGCAAAGATTCGGACATGACTGAGCAACTGAACTGAACTGATTTACTAAAAGAGAAGATTTAAGTTCGCTGTCTCTGTGAACAAGATGAATGTACGTTAACTTGATTATCAAGGCCAGAAGAGAAATTCAGAATAAAACACTGTTTTTGCTTCAGGGACTTTCATGGCACTGATTTAAGGTCTAAATCTTGACTCCATTTCTCTCAAATATTGTTTCATATTCCTACAGCATATGATGACACTATTTCTTTTTTTTTCAGCCATTTAGAAGACTTCCACATGTCGTGTTTGCCTCTGGTGTTGAAGGTTTTCACTCTAGGTTTACTGAGCCTTTTAGAAGCAGTTGAAGGAGGAAGGAAGTCATGGAATCCATTCATCTTACAGCAAAGGCTTTTAGAGAAATCCAGCCCTTAAGCTATAGCAGCTGATGAAGCGATTTGTTGCTCTTATTATGAGACTGAAGCTTTAATTCCTCATTAAATAAGCTCCAAAACATACTTATTTCATCTTTAACCCAGTAATTCCACTTCTGAGGACACTTTCTACCAAAATAATTTTAAATACAGAAAAAGCTTTATGCCTTTTAAGCTGTGTTTAACATAGGATAATTTAGAAAAACAAAAATCTCGGAGTGACTTAAATACCTAACTTAGACAATCTATGTATTTATGGTCAACTGTTTGTTTTTTTTTTTTTTTAAGGTGCCAAAGGTCATTCAATGGGGAAAAGACAGTCTTTTCAACAAACGATGCTGGGAAAACTGGAGAGTCACATGCACAAGAATAAAATTGGACTCCTACCTCACACCATATACAAAAATTAACTCTACATAGATCAAGACCTAAATGTAAGAGCTAAAACTACATAAAACTTACGGGAAAAAAAAGAGTAAACCTTCATGAACTTGGATTTGGCAATGATTTTACACATAACACCAAAAGCACAAACAACAACAAAACCCACAGATAAACGGGACTGCACCAAAATTTTTAACTTTTGCACTTCAAGGAACACCATTCAAGGAAGTGAAAAGATACTCCACAAAATGGCAGGGGGTGGGGGGATGGAATGGAAGAAATATTGCAAATCTGAAAGGGGACTTGTGTCCAGACTATATACAGAACTCATACAACTTAAAATTTTCTTTAAAAAAAATTTTAATTCAATTTAAAAATGGGCAAAGGAATTGAATGGACATTTCTCCAAAGACATATAAAAGACCAGTAAGCACAAAGAAAAGATACTCGACATTATCAGACATCAAGGGTATGCAAATCAAAACTACAAGATGCCATTTCCCAACCAACAGAAGGCTATAATCAAAAAGACAGAATAAATACCAGCAAGGATAAGCAGAAATCAGAACCCTTATATCCCGCTTGTGCAGGCCACCCTGGAAGACACCTGGCAGTTCTCAAAAAGATAAACAGTTCCCACATGACCCAGCAATTTCATTCCTAGGTATACAGCTAAGAAAACTGAAGACACGCGTTCACACAAAAACTTGTACCTGGATGTTTATAGCAGAATTATTCATAACAGTCAAGAACTGGAAACAATCCAAATGTTCATCAACTGATGATGGATAAACAAAATGTGGCATATTTATATAATGAATATTATTCGACCATAAAAAGAAGGCTAAGTCCTAATACATAATACAAGTGGATGTACCTTGAAAACACTATGCTGAGTGAAAGAAGGCAAGACAACAAAAAGCCCCATATTGTATGATTCCATTTACATGAAATGTCCAGAATAGGAAAATCCATAGACACAAAGTAGACTCCTGGTTGCCAAAAGATGGGGGAACAAGGGGAAAGGAGATCTAATGAGAAGCAACTGTAATGTGTACAGAGTTTTTTTGAAGGTGATGAAAACGTCATGGAATTAGATACTGATAATGGGTGCACAACTTTGTGAATATACTAAAAGCCACTGAAATTTAAATTTAAAAGGGTGGAATTTTATAATATCTCAAAAAATTCATGCAACAGACGCAATGTACAAAACATATGCTTCTTAGCGATAATCGTATTTTATATACACTATAATCCTAAGTGGGCTTCCCCTGTGGCTCAGCTGGTAAAGAATCCACCTGCAATGTGGGAGACCTGGGTTCGATCCTGGGTTGGGAAGATCCCCTGGAGAAGGGAAAGGCTACCCACTCCAGTATTCTGGCCTGGAGAATTCCATGGACTGTAGAGTCCATGGGGTTGCAAAGAGTCAGACAGGACTGAGCGACTTTCACTTTCACAATCTTATGTAGGTTAAGTATATGCAACTTTTTAAAACGTAGAAAGATCAAAATGCTGGGCTGGTGGAATCACAGATGATCTCTTCTTAAATATTTCTGCATTTTCCAAATATTCGTTAATAAGCATGCACTGCTTTTTTATAAGTGCGGGGGGTGGGGAGAGGCGAGCTTTATTCAAACACAAAAGCAAATTATTAAACTCCCAAGTGTATAAAAATTCCTTAGTTTCTTGTACAGTGATCCCAGTCACACGGTCCCCAAAAATACTTGGCATTCCCCTTCCCTCCCCTCCAGAGGCGAATGAAGCTGATCTCCCTCCTCCCGGAAACACGATGCCCTCTATTTCCAAGGCACCTCCAATTCCTGTTCCCCACCCTCCTCTCAGGTTACTCCTGCTCCATCCTCTAGGTCCTTTCCTCTCCCTTCTCCAGCTAAGCAGTAAACGCTAACTTCCCGCGGGGCTCTAACACACTACGGGGCTGCTCCGCCCCGACCGGCTACACACGCCCGGGGCGCACACTCCCGGCTCTCCCGGAACCTGGAACTCGGAGAAACCGCAGCCCGAGACCGCACCGAGCGTGAGGGACTGCCAAGACCCCCTCCCCCAAAACAGCCGGCCCCTTCCCCGCAGAGGGGAGGAGACCGCCGGGCCGCAGCCGCTGGGAGAGGGCGCCGGGACGGGCCCCACGCGCGACCAGGGCTCGGAGACGAGGCACGCCTCGGGTCCCGTCCTCCGGCACCGCCCCCGGCGAGGAGCATCCTGCGCGCCGCCCGCCCCCGGCCCAGAGAGCACGTCCTGGGGAGCGCGCGGCGCCGGGGAAGAGAGAGCGCGCGGCGGCCGCAGCCGCGCGGACAGCGTGAGGAGGGACACTCACCCGCATCAGCCCAGAGCCCTCAGAGCACCGGAAGTAGCCACCCGCCCGTTGCCAGGGTGAGGAAGCGGGGGTGACGTCAAGCTCCCCCATTGGGTCCGAGCGCAGCCACGTGTCCGGAAGCAGCCGCCCACAGGCGGCTCTGCCCCGCCCCCTATTCTGGCGCGGCTCACCTGGCCGCAGAGGTGCCGGGAAGACCCCACCTGGAGCCGCCTTTTGAGCTGCGCAAGCGCCCTCGCCTGTCTCTCCCAGCCCCTTAATGGGCCGGAAGGCTGTGATCTTCTGATCAGAGTGGTCGGTATCCTAGCAACGTGATGTCAAATTAAACCAGTCGCCACTTACTGAGGTGTCACTGACAAGCTTAATTTCATCCAATCCTTGCAGCCCTCCCCTCCCCACTACACCGTAGGGATATCTAGAGTTCTGCCTGAATTACACGTGGGAGACAGTGGCTAGCCTTGCTCTGGGGAGAATGAAAGTGGGAGTGGCCTTTCTTTTACCATCTAGCATCTAAAACCAAGACCTATTGATAGTAACATGTAATCTCTTTCATGTTTCTTGTAACTATTAACATGAATCATCTACCATGTAACCACCATTAAACCTATTCTGTACTTAATAGTTTTCAAAGTGTGGCCCTCACCTGAGCAGCTTCAGCATCACATGGAATCTTACCAAAAATATGGATTCTTGAGCCACACCTCAGACTTCCTCAGTCAGAAACTTTGGGTTTTCTACGGGCGTAACAGGGCCCTGCGGGGCTCCTGGGCATGGAGGACTTTTTGTCCCCCATTCTGTACCTAAGACTCTCCTCCATGACCTTCTCCGAGTTCAAAAGGGCAGGATAGTTGCTGATCAAAGGAGAAACAGCAAGGAAACCACCTGAGGCAAGGTTAAAGAGACCAGAGGGGGTCTTCAAGATTAGGAGAGGACCACCTAGGACCCTGCACACACCCTAATCTTGTCAGCAACCCCACCCTTTTGAAACTGCAGAAGAAGAAAAGAAGACTCTATTATCTTGATCCTTATCACATACTCTTTCCTGACTTTATGACCTCTCCCTGCTCACCAGTGAGGTGGACACAGTTCTTGAGACCTACTGGGTTTCCCCTTTGCCTGACGATGTAATAAAACCACTCTTTCCTTCCCCTCTATAATTCTATTTCTATATTTCTGTTTGGCATTGATGCACAGAGAGCCAAGATTTGGGCAATAGTTTAGGACCCAAAGATCTGTTTTAACAAGCCATCCAAGTGATTCAGACGCACCTAAAATTTGAGAACCACTGAACCAGAGGGACTTTCTCTTTAGCCTAACTGCAGAGGTGGAATGGGGAGAGTGATGGAAGGAGTACCTCCAGAAAGGGGAGCCATAAAGACATGTACTGCCAGCAATCAAGAATGGAAGTCGGGAAGACAGTCTGGGGCTAGTATGGGAGTGAGACAGCAGAACGGATTCCCCTGGAATTCCTAGATGAAAGTATGTGTTAAATGTACAGGAAAGACTTCTCAACTTCCAGTAATTCCAAATCCATTTTATTAACTTTTGTGTTCTCCAACATATTTTTCTGCTAATATTCTTCTCTACAAACAAAAATAAAATAGTATTTAAAAGGTCTATTGTGAAAGTTATCTATAAAGACAGAATTTTGGACTTAAAAGGAAATGTAGGGCCCTATATTAAATGGTTTAAATAAGAAGAAAAAGAAACAGTGTTTATTGCAGAATAGATAGTGGTAGTGCAGTGCTTAAGAACAAGGATTCTAGAACCAAGAGAATCTGGGTTGGTATCTCAACCCTATCACCTACTAATTGAGTCACCTTGAACGATTTACTATCTTTCTGTGACTCAGTTTCCACAGCTGTAAAATGAGGATAACAATAAAATCTCTCATAGAGTTGTTCTGTGGACTAAACTAAGCTACATGAAGTACTTAGGAAAGTAGTAAGTAATAGTAAGATCCATAAATGATACTTGGAAAAAAAAAATTACATTCAGCTTGTTACCTGAAAATATGTGAAGACTCAAACTTCTTTCTCAAATAAATGACACATGGTATGAAATAAACCAAAAATGTCCAGTTTGCTCTTGGAGTAACTGTTATTGAAATTTAGAAAATTCGTGCTGTATAGTCAGCGAGTCAGTCAGTTCAGTTGCTCAGTCATGTCCGACTCTATGCAACCCCATAAATTGCAGCATACCAGGCCACCCTGTCCATCACCAACTCCCAGAGTTCACTCAAACTCACGTCCATCGACTCAGTAATGCCATCCAGCCATCTCATCCTCTGTCATCCCCTTCTCCTCCTGCCCCCAATCCCTCCCAGCATCAGAGTCTTTTCCAATGAGTCAACTTTTCGCATGAGGTGGCCAAAGTATTGCAGTTTCAGCTTCAGCATCATTCCTTCCAAAGAACACCCAGGACTGGTCTCCTTTTAGAATGGACTGGTTGGATCTCCTTGCAGTCCAAAGGACTCTCAAGAGTCTTCTCCAACACCACAGTTCAAAAGCATCAATTCTTTGGCACTCAGCTTTCTTCACAGTCCAACTCTCACGTCCATACATGACCACTGGAAAAACCACAGCCTTGACTAGACGGACCTTTGTTGACAAAGTAATGTCTCTGCTTTTGAATATGCTATCTAGGTTGGTCATAAATTTCCTTCCAAGGAGTAAGCGTCTTTTAATTTCATGGCTGCAGTCACCATCTGCAGTGATTTTGGAGCCCAGAAAAATAAAGTCAGTCACTGTTTCCACTGTTTCCCCATCTATTTCCCATGAAGTGATGGGACAAGATGCCATGATCTTAGTTTTTTGAATGTTGAACTTTAAGCCAACTTTTTCACTCTCTTCTTTCACCTTCATCAAGAGGCTTTTTAGTTCCTCTTCACTTTCTGCCCTAAGGGTGGTATCATCTGCATATCTGAGGTTATTGATTTCTCCCAACAATCTTGATTCCAGCTTGTGTTTCTTCCAGTCCAGCGTTTCTCATGATGTACTCTGCATAGAAGTTAAATAAGCAGGGTGACAATATACAGCCTTGATGTACTCCTTTTCCTATTTGGAAGCAGTCTATTGTCCCATGTCCAATTCTAACTGTTGCTTCCTGACCTGCATATAGGTTTCTCAAGAGGCAGGTCAGGTGGTCTGGTATTCCCATGTCTTGAAGAATTTTCCACAGTTTATTGTGATCCACACAGTCAAAGGCTTTGGCATAGTCAATAAAGCAGAAATAGATGTTTTCTGGAACTCTCTTGATTTTTTGATGATCCAGTGGATGTTGGCAATTTGATCTCTGGTTCCTCTGCCTTTTCTAAAACCAGCTTGAACATCTGGAAGTTCATGGTTCACATATTGCTGAAGCCTGGCTTGGAGAATTTTGAGCATTACTTTACTAGCGTGTGAGATGAGTGCAATTGTGTGCTTAATTTGAGTATTCTTTGGCATTGCCTTTCTTTGGGATTGGAATGAAAACTGACCTTTTCCAGTCCTGTGGCCGCTGATGAGTTTTCCAAATTTGCTGGCATATTGAGTGCAGCACTTTCACAGCATCATCTTTCAGGATTTGAAATGGCTCAACTGGAATTCCATAATCTCCACGAGCTTTGTTTGTAGTGATGCTTTCTAAGGCCCACTTGACTTCACATTCCAGGATGTCTGGCTCTAGGTGAGTGATTACACCATCGTGATTATCTGGGCCATGAAGATCTTTTTTGTACAGTTCTTCTATGTATTCTTGCCACCTCTTCTTAATATCTTCTGCTTCTGTTAGGTCCATACCATTTCTGTCCTTTATCGAGCCCATCTTTGCATAAAATGTTTCCTTGGTATCTATAATTTTCTTGAAGAGATCTCTAGTCTTTCCCATTCTCTTATTTTCGTCTATTTCTGTGCATTGATTGCTGAGGAAGGCTTTCTTATCTCTCCTTGCTATTCTTTGGAACTCTGCATTCAGATGCTTATATTTTTCCTTTTCTCCTTTGCTTTTTGCTTCCCTTCTTTTCACAGCTATTTGTAAGGCCTCCCCAGACAGCCATTTTGCTTTTTTGCATTTCTTCTCCATGGGGATGGTGTTGATAACTAGAAGGTAAATCCTTTATAATATAGGCATTCATGTATTAAACATATAATTAGATCCTATGCATTATACATGAGAGGTACTGAGAGTGTGAAGGCTTGGAAGGAGGGTTGGAGGACCAGAGAGATCAGTAACATGAGCTCAGCACATGCATCCCTGAAGGCAGCACACTGAGAAACAGCTGTACCGGCTACACGTGAACACATAGAAAGACAAAAGAACCCAACTTACCCTCAAATAATGTTCAGTAGAGATCTTATGTACACACAGACATGTGTGTGTATATATGTGTTGGGTCCACACACCGTGTCAGGGGATCATTACCATCAAATTGTTGTTTTATAATAATACTAAAATGCTTATTTATCTTTCTATTCTCATTCTCTTATGAGCATGAAATATACAAAAAGTTTATAGATGGGATTTCAAATTTCATACTGCCATTGACTTTTAAATGCCCACAAGTTGTCCAGTGTTGGTATACTCTCACAGTATATACACAATTATCCGACAAGGCTATTAAAATACCCTTTCCTTTTCCAGCTACAGTCTGTGGGAGGCTGAATTTTCTTTATATACTTCAGCCAGTACAACATATAACATCAAATTGAATGCAGAGGCAGTAAGGAGAATAGAGCCAGCTTTTTTTAGCCAGACAAAAAAATTTGCAGTAGCAAAAATAACACTTTTCTACTATTTTTTGTTTTCAAAAAATATAATTACTTACTAAAAATATGTCATTTATGCAACATGCAATGGATTTATTTTATTTTTAAATAAAAATACTATTTTACATTTTGGGTGTATCTTGAGTATAGTAAATATGAACAAATATAACAAGTATCTGGAGTATTCTCAATTATTTTTAGGAGCACAAAAGTGTCCTGAGACCAAAAAGCTGAATAACCACTGATACAATTGTTATAAATTTAGTCTGTATAGGATAGTAGTATTTAGAGGGACTTTGAAATCAAATAAACCTGGGTCTATCTCCTAGGTGTGCCACTTACTAGGTGCCTAATATTGAACAAGTTACATAATCTTTCCTAACTTTGTTTTACTTATCCAGAAAATGGGAATAACAATACCTAATTCATGGAATTGTCCAAGAGTAATTAATGTAATGCATGTAAAATATTTAGCATATTGGCATTGTAGTAACTGCAATGAGCAAGCACTTAGTGAAAGTGAAAGTGAAATCGCTCAGTTGTGTCTGACTCTTTGCGACCCCATGGACTGTAGCGTACCAGGTTCCTCTGTCCATGGTATTTTCCAGGCAAGAGTACTGGAATGGGGTGCCATTTCCTTCTCCACTTAGTACTTGACTATAAAAAATGTGACATATAAGAGTATTTGAGAAAGCACAAGAATAGAGAAGAGGCTGGAAAGAAGAGACAAACATTTCAAGCTGAGAGAACAGAATACGTAAAAACACAGAAGCCTGCAAAAGACTGAATTCTGGGAACTCTAAACAGCTTATTCCTGGGATCATAAAGTAGAAGGAAGTGCTGGATATTATGTGAGAATAAATTATGGAAGCCTTACACCATTCTGCAGAGTTTGAATTGTAGCCTGTAGTCTGTGGGCAGCTAATCATTTTCTAACTCAGTAGTGACGATGGTCATATTTGCCTATTAATATCTCTCCCCTCTAAACCTATGTCCATGTTCCTCATTTTGAATCCAGGCTGGCTTCTGACTTGTAGGAAAAGTGACTCTAGGAGAGGTCACAAAAGCAATGCAGCTTCTTTGTGGTTCTCTCTTAGAATGCTTTACCCTTGAATCCCAGCCAACATGCTCTGAGGAAGCCCAAGCGGCCTCATGAAGAGACCACATATAAGATGACCAACAGCCCCGGGTAAGAGCCCAGCCAGCAGCCAGCACCAAGTGCCAGTCCAGCAAGGGAATGGGCCTTTGGAAGACTCCAGAGCCTAGTCCAGCCTTCTGTTCTTACTGAAGGTGGTTTGTGTGTTTCCCAGTGTAGATTTTAGTCATCAGAGGCAAGTCAAGACACGTGTCCTTTCCAAATCCTGACGCATGGAACCCATGAGTATAATCAAATGGTTTTTGTTTTACACCTCTGGGTTTTTATGCTTCCACCAGTACTTGATCACAGGCTCTAACAGTACCACAGTTTACAGCTCCTGAGTAGCTTTTTTTCTTAGTTACTTTTCTACCACTGACTTCTAGGAATAGGATGGAAGGTTTATTACATAGTAATAGTAACAGTTAATTACATTGCAGGAGTAACTGTAACAGATTTTGTTACTTGGAAGTGAAATCTGTCCTAACAAAATAACATAATAACAAAACAAATGGAATCTGTCCTAATAAAATAACATAATAACATAACAAAAGTAAAGCACATGGCCTAGGCTTTGAGACTCCTCGAAGACCAAAGGTGGGAGCGGATCCTACCAGAGAATGTTAGCAGACGCCTGTAAGGCCTTGATCCCCTGGAGAATGGAATCTTGCACTCTTCAAAAGGCCTTGAGAATGCTGCAGTAGGGCTCAAAAAAAACCAAGGAGAATATTGTTGGAAGACAGAGGAAAGGCTCTCTCATTGATAGTGCCAGAAAATTGGCCCAGGCTTCACAGACAGGAGGAGCAGACACCACGTAACAACAGAGCCAAAGACTGGAGTGATGATGGAACTGCAAGCCAAGGAACGCCAGAAGTCAAAAACGAACACCGGAAGTTAGCAAGGATGGGTTCTACCTGTTGTGGCAGTCCAAGTGCAGGTTGGAAAATAATTTCCAGGCACAGAGTATTTTAGAAGAGAGAGAATTTATTGAGAACAAAGGACTGAAGTGGTGAAGGCCACTGCAAAGACAGCAAGCCACCATCCTGATAGACCAGGGAGAACCAGCCCCTTTCATGGGCTTGCAGCCAATTTTTATAGTCTCAGGACAAAGAAAATTCCTATGGGGAGGGGTGGGATTAAGTCATTGATTGGAGGTCTTTTGGTGCCCACTTTGCCTAATATGGAGACAAGAACTGGCTGGTTAGAGGGGCCGGATGGCTCCTGACAAACAAGATGGATCATGACAATGGTTGCCATGGAACGTGACTAATTCTGGATTTATTGCCCTATGACCTCCACGTAGGGCTCCATACTACCCAAGGTCTTAAAATGAATATGGCTCTGCTGACACCTTAATTTTGAATTTCTATCCTCTAGAACTATGAGAAAATAGATTTTTCTTGTTTTAAACCACCCAGTTCATGGAACTTTGTTACAGCAGTCCTGGGGAACTAATGCACACAGTGTTGCTAAGAACATTCTAGTCTGTGCCTGTTTAAAAAATATTGATTTATTTATTTGACTTGTCAGGTCTTAGTTGCATCCTGTGGGATTTTCCTTGTGGCACATGGACTCTCTAGTTGAGTCACGCAGGCTTAGTGCTCCATGACATGTGGGATATTAGTTCCCCAGCCAGGGACTAAACCTGATTCCTCTGCATTGCAAGGTGGATTCTTAAACACTGGATCACCAGGGAACTCTCTAGTAGGTGTCTTTTCTTGAGTTATGTTGGGGCCAGTGTGAAGAAAGCAGGAGAGACTCCATCTTGAAGCCTGTCATCTGTCTTAAAGACAGGATATAAACTGGGCCTAAACCCTGCCCAAGAGTGAGGAAACCATTGCTAGTGAAAACCAGGTCTCCTGGAGACTTCCCTCCCTACAGATGACAAACGGAGGTTATAGTTGAGGTCAGGCTGCCCCTGTTAGATTAACCATGGAGACATCCCCCCTTGGTGTATAATCATTGTTCCCCCCCCCCCGCCCCCCGCCCTGTAACCTTAATTGTTGGTTTCCTAGCACCTACTTGTAAAACTCAATCATATACAACAAAGAGGTTGCTAGCATATAACCAGTCATGTATAAAACTGGGCCTCTGAGAAACATCAGGGGCCTTGTTGGGAACTGATTGCCCTTGGACTGCTGGCATAATAAACTGTATTCCACTGTCTTGAGTGCCCTCTGAGGCGTGTTTTGTGATTCCAGATTCCACAACATTTCCACCCACATTTTTATGCTCACAGTACTAGAGGTTGACTGGGATCAGTGAGCAGTTTTCACTCAGGGGTCTCTTGCGCTATTGTAGTTACAGGACATCTAAAGCTAAGTCATCTGAAGACTGCTTCACTCACCTCCGATGCCTGGGCTGGTGTAACCCAAACAGCTGGGCAAGAGTGGGGCCTCTCTCCATCTGCAGCCTCTCCATAGGACTCGGGCTCTCTTGCAACGTGGAGGTCACAGTCCAGTTGGACCTCATACATTGCAGCTGACTGAGCCCTTGCATAAGCATTCTAAGCATAAGTGAACACCACCAGTCCTCTTAAACTAGACCCAGAACTAGCAGAGTGCCATTTAACACCATACAGAAGGCCAGTCAAAGGGGAGGTCCAATTTGAAGGAGTGTGTCCAGGGGAAGAGAGATAGCACGTGACATCCCTTGTATGTGGAATCTAAAAAGATACAAATGAACTTATTTAATAAAACAAACTCACAGACTTGGAGAATGAACCTACGGTTGCCAAGGGGAAAGATGGGGGAAAGCAATAGGGAGTTTGGGATGGACACGTATACTCTGCTATAGTTAAAATGGATAACCAGCAAGGACCTAGTGTATAGCACAGGGAACTCTGCTCAATGTTATATGGCAACGTGGATGGGAGGGGAGTTTAGGAGAGAATGGATACCACACATATATATGGCTGAGTTTCTGCTGTTCACCTGAAACTATCACAATATTGTTAATCAGCTATACACCAATGCAAAATAAAAAGTTAAAAAAATAAAGGAGTGTGTCATTCCCTCCACGTGTTGATGGGGACAATGGCCCATGCCAGTAGAGAGGGCTGGGGGACTGAGGACAGCATTCTTGGAGACAAGCTGCCATGCTCAGTAATGGTTCAGTGGCTGCATATGACCAAGATCTCCTTTGCTAAGTAAAGCCAAAATATGAATGTATCGAATGAATGGGGTAACTCACAGAAACAAAGGGAAAGCTCTCAGAAAAGAGAAGATCCAGAGAAGTTCTAACTATCTTGCAAGAGCTGATGGGCAAGATTTTCCAGATGCAATCATGGGATGAATCGATGTCATCTGTTTCTGCTACTTGTATCTCTTTGTTCAATATTTAAACTCCAGGATTAAAAATAATAATACTTACTATTCTCCAAGGCATGAAAGTACAAAGTGAAAGTTAAATCACTCAGTTGTGTCCAACTCTTAGCGACCCCATGAACTGCAGCCTACCCGGCTCCTCCGTCCATGGATTTTCCAGGCAAGAGTACTGGAGTGGGGTGCCATTGCCTTCTCCGATGTGTGTATATATATGTATACATTATATATATACATGAACACTAGGCTATGAAAACTACAGATGTTCACTGTCCAGGGAGCTTTGAGTGTAACTTTGCCTAAAATAGGGGTTTCCCTGGTGGCTCATATGGTTAAGAATCTGCTTGCAATGCAGGAGACCTGGGTTTGACCCCTGGGTCAGGAAGATCCCTGCCTAAAATAAGAGGATCGGTCAGGATCTTCCCCTCCCTATGATTTTCCCTTACTATCTACCCATACAATATTGCTTGTTTCTGTGAATTCAATGCTGTTTCAGTAAACTTAAAGCATATCGTTTGTTTGGAACTGTTAACCCTTATACTTTTATATAGTCTAGAACCGAGACCATTTCTCCTTCCTTATAATCTTTTCAAAGAAGAGTGTGCCTGATGTGCGGGGAAGGGTGGGGTGTGTAATGAATGTATTTAGCGTCTGTTTCAATGTTTCTTTTAAGAATGAGGATGATGTTGAAGGAAATTTCTATATTAAGCTATAACTTTTTAAACTTCTTATAGAAATTTTCGAAGATTTTTTTTTAAGTAGAGAGGATAATACCATGGCATCCCATATTCCAATCACTAATTAATCTGTAGTTTTTTTGGATTTGTTCTGCCTGCGCACACTTTATTAGCTCACCCCTGTTTCTGGTGTCTGTACGTCATCTCCTTGGCCGCTTTGGATTCCGTCTCTGGTAGGCAGCTCCCACTTGCTGCATCTGGCCCAGCATCACTTCTGACGCTACAGTCGCTTGCTCTGCCTTAACACCCAAGCCTTGCCCAGAAGTGCTTGGGCAGTAACACCCCCTCGGGTGCTCCAGCTTCGGTCCTTCAGGCCAGTCTGAAAGGCATTCTGTAAGCTTCTCAGAGTTCTCAGGGTCGTCCACAGCAGCAGTTGATGAAGCATCCTCTTCTTTTCTTCTTCCCTGCCTCACTCTTCATAATCCCTTACTTCAACTTCCTTAAACCACCTGCCAAAAACTTCCTCCACCTGATCCTTTCTCAGGGTCTGTTTACAGGGGGATGCAAATGAAGATTGGCTGCCTTCATTCAGTTATATCTTTTGGTTACCATCAAACTCTAAAGTGCATTCCTATGAAGCTCATTTTACAGACGGACTCAAGATATTTTTCAGGACACCGGCCAAGGTGGCTAATTGCTGGAGGAAAAATTAGCAGCAACGTAATTCTGCTTTTCTACAAAAAAAAATTAAGGATAGTCTCTTTCAATATTCCTGCTTAGCTGAAAAGTGGAAGGAAGGAAGAGAAGGGACGGGAATGGAAGGGAAAGAAATAGATAACCTGTTCTTTCTGACAGTTCCTACTGCAGAATTAAAATGTGCTTTAAAGCTGAATATAAATAATTTGACCCATTCAACCTGAATTCTGAGCTTTCCCTCCAAATCCTAGACTAGAACCTTCTAACCCATGAGTGCCCTTTGGATGTGTTAGCAAGTGAATTGGCTGTCAGCACCTTGAGACCTGGGAACACACCCAGGCCTCCAAGGAAGCAAGGCCCAGGGGTCAGGGGACAGAACTATCGTAGCCTAGGGTCTCTGATGGGAAACAGATGCTTCCAGCTGTCGCCTGCCATCAGCCTGCTCACTGACTGTTTTCAGCCCTGGCTCCTTCTGGATAGATCCAGCTGTACAAACACACTTTTATCCACAAGCTGACTGTGGGGGCAGTCAATGAATCTGTCTTCTTTTCTATTACGGGAGTCTGCTTGTGTTGAATCCAAGGCTTAACTCATCAGAATAGCAATTAGACAAAGGTGGATTTTTTTTTCTTTTCTTTGTAATATTTAGCCCCTATTTTCTTTGCTTTCAGGATGCCTGGGTGGTATTTGTTGATGCTTAATCTATTAAGAGTTGAAGGCAAAGGAATCTGTTTGAAATAAGAATTCTTTAAAGAGAGATAGGGTGGGGGTTCAGAATGCTTGAGTATTAGCTGTAACCATATGTCCCTGTGAATAGCGGTTAACCTTTAAGTGATATAAGTGTCTCATTTCCCTTTATCTGTGAAATGAATGCATTAAGCTAGCTGAGATTTCCCATTACTAACATTTTAAATAATTTGTCATTTTTCTGTTGTTTTTTCCTTCTGATTTTATTTATTTCTTAATTGAAGGATAATTGCTTTATAGAAGCAATTAACAAATGTTTTCTGAACAGTCCAGTCAGCACTTACAAAATATTAGCACGAGAAGATTCCTTAGAGAACCCAGGCGCTAGTAGGCATTTCTTTCCTTTTCTCTCTCTAGCATCCCTTCCTTTTTCTCTCAGTAACAACATCCCTTGGACTATGAAAAGTGACCCCCAACCCCACTTTAGGTAGCCTTGCTGGGTGTCCCAATCAGTCTCCTGGAAGCCTGGCCCAGGTATGAGCAGGTGACCCGGGTCTAGCTAACTGCACACCATCCCTGGGACTATTAAGTCTGGGCTCATGATTCATTTCAGGCCAATCCAAATTCTTCCCTAGAACTGTATAGTATTGAAGAGAGAATCCTCTTTACATGTTGGGTTATTCAATTGAGAGAGGTGAAATCTGTGGTCATTCCCTTTTACCGTTGCGCGGAGAAAATCCGTTGAAGCTGGAAAAGCTGAGAGCAGTGCATGGAGAGAAGAAGAGTAAAGAGATAGGGAGAGAGTTCAGAAGGTCTGGTGTGAAGCCCCCCTCTCTCTCTCTCTCTCAGTTTGAGATAGCTTACTGTGACTTCCAACCGAAAGAGTCCTGACAAATACATAGTCAATTTTTTAAATATAATTCTCATAGTGTTTGGGATGTGTCCAAGGCACTGGGGCCCGATCACCTCCTGACTTCTGATTTCCAAGCCAGTTCTTTTATTCTTTGTGTTTCTTCCAACTTTGTATGATGAAAATTTCCAAACACACAATACACTTGAAAAATGAAAAAAGCAAGCACCTGTATATCTACACTTCACAAGACTTGCTTTATCACATATCTAGCCATTTCTCTATCTGGACATAAGCCTGTCTATTTTTTCAAAATAAAATACATTTCAGGGACTTGCCCAGTGCTCCAGTGGTTCAGACTCCATGCTCCCAAAAATTAATAAATAAATAGATTTCCAAGTCAGTTGCAACCAGTTATCTTTTTGTTGTGCCCTACCTCAGCCCTTACAGGCATGGTGGTGTCTTGGGTGGGGATTGGATGGGCAAGCTGGTTTGTCCACTTGCTTGCACAATGGTCCCTTGTGGTGCAGGATGGAGCCAAGGATGGGAAAGGATGTAGCTGTTTTGTGAGTCAGAAGCCTCCCTAAATGAGAGTGGTAAGCCTGGAGGAGACCCACAAAAAGTAAAAACACAAGTGGACAACATAACATCATTAGCAAAAAGCGCTGTGAAGGAAATAAAGCAGAGATGGTCATAGTGCGTGTCTGCGTGTCAGGGAGCACAATACAAGATCAATCTTAGGAAAGCCTCATGGAGGAAGTGACTTAGCTTGTACCTCAAGGAAGAAAGGAAACAACCATGACATAAGATTGGAGGAACAAGATTCAGGCAGAAGCCAGAGCCAGTACAAAGGCCCATGGGGGTACTCCAGCATCAGAAAGAAGCTAGGCAAAAGTACTCCCCATCTTCTCCTATTATCCTTATCATCAGCAGCATCTTCAATAGGACTAGCAGTACTGATGATCTGTGTAATTGCTAGGTCATGCCCAACTCTTTGCAACCCCATGGACTATAGCCTGCCAGGCTCCCCTGTCCATGGATTCTCCAGGCAAGAATACTGGAGTGGGTTGCCATTTCCTCCTCCACGGGATCATCCTGACCCAGGTTCGAACTCACATCTCCTGCATTGGCAGGCAGGTTCTTTATCAGTGAGCCACCAATGAAGCCCCTAAACCTGAATTTGTTTCTGTTTTGCTTGTGTATTCATTTGTATTGTTTTTAAATTGCACATTAGAGATATCATAGAGTGTCATACAAGTCTCTTCTCCACTCTTGGCTGCCCTAAACCCAGTGCAATGCTGTGGCATGGAGGTGGTGGGGACAGAGCATCACCATGTAGTTAATGGGATCATTCACAGGAAAGCCAGGAATGTTGCTTCCCAGCAGATACTCGTGACCACTGAGTATGGAGGGCAGTGTATGAGCAGGACTCTGGAAGGGGTGGGGGGATGGGACAGAGGGTGGACTAGGTATTCTTTGAGTTCCCAAAGCTGGGTTGGAAGGGAAAGAGGATTACAGTAACCAGACTCCCCCTGCCCTTATCATCATCAGCATCTTCAATAGGACTGGCAGTACTGATGATATATTTATTTAATAATCAATCATTGCCATTTCTAGATGAATTGAATTATTACATGTCATTGTAACTCTGTTAGCCAAATGGTATCTCTGTAACCCTGCCTGTCACTTTCAAGACAAAAATAAACAGCTCCCGGAGTAGTTTTGACACACAGAAGCCGCATAAGCCTACAGAAACAAGCTGGTCCTAAGGCCGAACATGCTGGTCTTTCACAATTTCGCTAGTCCAGAGAACAGTTTCAAATTACATCCCAAACAGCTCAAGCTTTCTTGGGCTTGCTCTTTTAACATCATAATGGGCAGGCCCTTGGCCAAAAAAATTGTTAGTTTATCTAGTGTAAATGGCTTAAATATGTGTTTTAGCATTAAAATGGTCCAAAACCAACACTTTGCATTGCTTTCAAGAGCCTTTTTGACCTGCCCTCAGTGGAAACCAGATTAACTTAAAGCTTTGTAGGTGAAATGTCAATCTGCTGGGGGACTGATCTGCCCTCAGTGGTTCCAGGTCGTGAGGAGATAGGCCTCTTTAGTTTCTTTTTTCAGTAATTGTTTTTCTTTAATTGTGGAGATATTTGTTCAGAACACATGCTTCAAGTTTTATTTTTATGGCTTTTTAACCATGCCGTGAATAATGTCCAAAACATCCATATTAAACCAAGTTAATACCATAACCAATCGGGAGGACATTTGGATCGAGCGTGTAGTCAGCTGCATTTTTCTAGTCCAATTCTACAAGTATAGCATAGTAGAACTGGAATAGAAAAGTCCAAATATCCCTAGAAACAACTGCATGGAATTTCTTAAATGCAGCAATTATATATACCATGGTCATTGAAAGCCAGATTTACCACTGGAAAAATTTATTTCCTGGGAGCAAAGCCATATTTACTAAAGACAAATGTATGACAAGGGTGCCCCTCAGGATTCTCCAAATGTGAATTTTTGCATGTGCAAATGTGGACACATGGTCACATTTCTACAGCTGCAGAGCGGGAAGATGCTGGATGCTGTTGGTGTCCTCAGATGTCTGTAGCCATTTCTGGGCCTCTCCCCTGGTTTCTGTGTTCTTACCAGTCAGTGTGCCCCCACTCTCTTCAGGGCCTAGCAGCTGGAGCCACTGCCGAGAATGCCAAGTGCTGGGGGCCATAGCCCCTGGGGGGGCCTTTGGCCAACGAGGGCTGGTACAGAAATGCGAAAGCCCGGCTTCTTCCCCTGAAAAAGTACAAACTCAGAGGTGTGGTTTTGACTCTAAAGCTTCCTTGTATGATCAAGCAGAAGCTGGGGCTCTGCTGAAAATCACTCCTTCACTTAGTTCTCCCCTTCCCCAGCCTGTCTCCTCCACTCCTCCACCTGTTTCTTTGGGAAATCCTTCCTTCACATCCTGTGGGCCCCAGAGCTGAGTCATTCAGTCCTGTCCTACTCTTTGTGACCCTCTGGACTATAGCCCACCAGGCTCCTCTGTCGATGGGATTCTCCAGGCAAGGATACTGGAGTGGGTACATGCCCTCCTCTGGTGGATCTTCCTGGCCCAGGGATTGAACCCAAGTCTCCTGCATCTCCTGCATTGCGGGTGAATTCTGTACCACTCTGCCACCAGGGAAGCCCACTTCACATATTAATTGCATGCAAATCCTCAACTCAGGGTCTACTTCCTAAGAGCCATACATACCTGATAGGAAGTTCATCAGCTCCAGTCCACTCAGTTCACAGATGGTTAACCCCATCCATCAGCCCACAGATATGTGTGGAAGGCCCACCATGTGCCAGACCCACGGTAGGCATGGAGAAGACGCTCTGGCTAAGCGTAAATCACCAAGTCTTCTGACCAGGGCCCACATTATCTTCTGTCAGGTCTGGTGTGAGAGTCCCACGGAGGGTGTCACCAAAGACATATGCATGAATTCTCTCCTGCATGTCAGTGCTTATTAAGTTATTAAAAAATGTACATGGAAGCTGGGAAAGAGAAACCTAATGACCATGCATAGGAAAGTTATGCAAATCAGTTACACCCATGGAAAGTAGCCCTGTAGAAAACTAAACTATAAAATTTCCCATAGTCCAGCAACATTCACTGAGAAGCTAAAACACTGTGATCTGATTACTGAATCATTTTCTTCTAGTCTCTATTACTTGTCTTTAAGGTTTGCAAATATTAAACATAACGACAGATAGGAAATTGTAGGAAGTGGTCTTATTTTGCCCAAAAGATCCTAAACACTCCTGTGAGAAACTGCCTGTAAAAGTACTTCTAATCTCACCCTACATTCTAGTCATTCATCCAATAAATATTACTGAGAAACCGGGATAAAGAGCATCTGTCCAGGCTGGCATTTGTTTTTTTCCTAGTCAAAACAAAGGCCTAGAAATTGATTAGTCATTTCTAATCAAACAAACAAACAAAAAAAAACTGTTGTGATTCAGATACCATCTGTGGTAGGTACAATGTCTAATGTACTATTCCCAGGAAGCTGCGAAGATGTTCTTTTATAAGATGAAGTGGTCTACACCCCATCTATACTTCCAACATGTAAGTGTATGGAGGTGTGGTGTTTCCCCCGCACCAACAACCAGAGCTCCAGACACCAGCTGGATCCTATCACTGAACTCAATTCTGGAGACACAATCCACCTGGAGACTGCATCGAATCCCACAGGTTAAGGGCTCAGTCCAAGACTGCCCCCAGCGTTAGATGCCCAACCCAGGCCAGGCTGTCACCTGTGCTTCTGACCAACGTGCTAGTGACAGGAGGCTCCTATGGCCCTCCTCAAGCTCCATTAACTCGCTAGAGTAGCTCACAGAACCCAGGAAACACTTTCCTTACTAGGTGACTGGTTTATTATGAAAGGCTATAACTCAGGAACAGCCGGATGGAAGAGATGCCCAGGGCGAGGTGTGGGGAAAGAGCCCAGAGCCTATCCATGCCCTCTCCAGACAGACAGCGGGCCCCAGACCCCAACCCGGAAGCTCTCCAAGCACTTCCCTTTTGATTTTTACGGAGGCTTCACTCCATAGTCATGCTTGACTAAATCATTAGCCCCTGGTCTTCCAGAGGCCTAGGGGGCAGGAGAGGGGCGGGACTGACACTTCCCTCTGTCTAGCACACAGGTGGCTCTTCTGGCTACCAGTCCCATCCTCGGTAGCTTTCCAAAAGTTGCCTCATTAACATAACAAAAGACACCTTTGGAGCTCTCATCCTTTAGGAAATTCCAAGGGTTTGGGGGTTCTGTGCCAGGAATAGTATCCAAGATCAAATGAATGTTTCTTATTAAAAATCATAATATCACACAAGGCAAAGGGGAAATAAGATTAGAGATAGAACTAACATTGCCAATCAACCAATTTTAAAATATCTAATGGCAGAAAGTGAAGAGGAACTAAAGAGCCTCTTGATGAGGGTGAAAGAGAAGGGTGAAAAAAAGCAGGCTTAAAATCCAACATTCAAAAACCTTAAGATCAAGGAATCTGGTCCCAACACTTCATGGCAAATAGGTGGGGGAAAAGTCGATATAGTGATGGATTTTATTTTCTTTGGCTCCAAAATCACCACGGATGGTGCCTGCAGGCATGAAATTAAAAAACACTTACTCCTTGGAAGAAGAGCTACGGCAGCATGTTAAACCTAGACAGCATGGACTGACAGTTCCAACCATCTAGTACGCACTTGGCTCTGTACACAGTCGGCAGAGACAACATTCTGCTGACAAAGGTCCATAGCGTCAAAGCTATGGTTTTTCCAGTAGTTATATATGGATGTGAGAGTTGGACCATAAAGAAGGCTGAGTGCCTATGCTTTTGAACTATGGTGCTGGAGAAGACTCTTGAGAGTTCCTTAGACTGCAAGGAGATCAAAGCAGCCAATCCTAAAAAATATCAACCCTGAATA
The DNA here is from genome assembly GCF_027580195.1 of Bos mutus. NCBI lineage: Eukaryota > Metazoa > Chordata > Mammalia > Artiodactyla > Bovidae > Bos > Bos mutus. The sequence goes on along the minus strand of NC_091629.1, from coordinate 74,696,809 downwards.
TTCACAGGATGGACTGATGTTGAAGCTGAAGCTCCAATACTTTGACTACCTGATGTGAAGAGTCAACTCATTGGAAAAGAACCTGATGCTGGGAAAGATTGAGGATAGGAGGAGAAGGGGGAGAGAGATGATGAGATAGTTGGATGGCATCATCCACTCAATGGATATGACTTTGAGCAAATCCCAGGAGATAGTGAAGGACAGGGAAGCCTGGCTTGCTGCAGTCCATGGAGTTGCAAAGAGTCAGACACAACTTAGCAACTGAACAATGAACAACAATCATATGTTGCTCTGATGGGATCAGTGTCATCAGTGTATGGGTGCTAAGTCACTTCAAGCATGTATAACTCTTTATGATGCTCTGGACCATAGCCTTCCAGGCTCCTCTGTCCATGGGATTCTCCAGGCAAGAATGCTGCAATGAGTTGCCAGGCTCTCTTCCAGGGGATCTTCCCCAAATGTCATCAGAAGGGTCCTTAAATATGGAAAAGGGAATCAAATAATGCTATGTGAGAAAGACTTGAATGATCATAGCTGGCTTTGAAGATGGAAAAGGGAATGGGGCTAGGGCATGAACCAAAGAGTGTGAGTCACCTCCAGAAGTGGGAAAAGGCAGGAAAACGGATTCTCCCTTAGGGCCCCCAAAACTGAACACTGCCCTGCTGACACCTTGATTTTAGCCCAATGAGACCCATTTCATACAACAGAATTGTAAGATTATCAGTATGTGTTGTTTAAAACTAGTAAGTTGTGGGAATTTGTCACAGCAACAGTAGGAAACTGGTAGACCATCTGCCTTCCAGGTTAAAGATGGCTTCTGAAGAAACTGCAGAACCTACTCAAGGGTCACAGCCTTAATTCTTTTCTTATTCACTCAGTTTTTATTCCCTGCCCTGTCTTTGAAATGTCCTGCCATTCTTTCTGGCTGTCACCGGGGTCCTCTGTGTTTTCCCTGACCCTCTTTTTCACTCAGATCAACTGCAGTCAGATCTCAAGTGCCATCACGTTCTTCTGGATTCAATACAAAACTCACACCAACCACAGAGAATATTTTCAAGCTTAGAAGTGTTCGTTTCCCTTGCAGTTTACAGTTTGCTATGTCCAGCTTCCTTTTTGGCTTCCCCTTCTATTTTTATATTCTATTTAATTTGAGATTTTGCAGACATGATGTTCTGTGATGATAGCAATAAAAAATGAAATCCAGATGCCTTTATGACGATTGGAAGAAAATTTCCAACTTCTCTGGACAAGATACATTAAGATCAAAGGCACAGAGTGATGACATCAGTATCACCAAGGCCCCAAATAACTCCACATGCATTTACTCACAGACTCATTTATTCATTTAACTGTACATTAACAAATACGAGTGCTGACCATGTGCCAAGAACTGCTCTAGGGGCTGGAGATCTCGGCCCTTGTGAAACTTATATTCTGGTGCACAGAGGCAAGCAGTAAACTAGATAAGTAAATAATATGATCTGATGAAGATGGGATAATCAATGAGAAAAAAAGAGCAAGATATTTGGGATAGAGTAGGGGTGTGTGTGTGTGCGTGTGCCTGCCCAGTCATGTCTGACTCTCTTTTGTGACCCTGTGGACTGTGGCTCACCAAGCTCCTCTATCCATGGGATTTTCCAGGCAAGAATACTGGAGTGGGTTGTCATTTCTTTCTCCAAGGGATCTTCCCAACCCAGGGACTGTGCTTAGGCCTCCAGCACTGCAGGCAGATTCTTGACCATCTGAGCTACCAGAGAAGCCCTAGAGTAGGGATGATACCATTTAAGTTGGTGGACAAAGTCAGCTGCACTCTAAAAAGTGACGTTTGATAAAAGACTTGAATGGGACTTCCCTAGTGGTCTAGCGGTTAGGAGTCAACACTTTCACTTTCATGGCCCCATATTCAATCCCCAGTCAGGGAACTAAGATCCCCCAAGCCCCACAGCATGACCAAAAAAAGAAAAAAAAAAAAAGATTTGAAGAAGCTGAGAGTCTGAAATGACTGAGAAGCAACCAGTCCAGAGGCCAAGAGGTGAGAAGAAGCCTGAGAGCTCAAGGAGTTGCAAGATGAGTGTAGCTGGAACAGAAGCGAGAGTGGGGAGAAGAGAGAGCCACAGAGGCACCAGAGGGGAGGATTTTGATTCTGAATGAAACGGGGACTTAGAAGTCTGCACTTAGTTACAACGTGTGTGTGTTTCGCCCCGCTTCACACCCAACAATTCTCTGACAACGGCTAGGTGCCCTACCATTCAACCCAGTTCTGACCAGTGAGAGTGTCGGATCTCCCACATTGAAGGCTCCATCCTGCAACATTGCCCTCCCCTCAACGTCAAACCCCAGCTGCAAGTCCTGATTGCCACCTGTGCTTCTGACCCGCTGCTTACAGATCAGAGGCTCCAATGATCCCCTCCTTGGGTTTGAGTAATTTTCTACAGCAGCTCACAAAACTCAGAGACATATCTTACTGTTGCCAGTTTGGTATAAGAAGATAGAATCGAAGAACAGTCAGACGTAAGAGATGCACAGGGGGAGGTGCGTGGGGAAGCAGGCGAAGCTTCCAGGGCCTCTCTGGGGATGCTTCTCTCTGCAGTGAGTGTTCACCCACCCAGAAGCTCTCAGAACCCTGTCCTTTCGGGGTTTTATGGAGGCTGCTTTACACGATCACCTTTGATTAACTCTTCTCCCTGGTGATTGCACTTCCTCTCCAGGCCCTCACCCCTCCACAGACGCTGAGGAGCAGGACTAAAATTTCTAACCCTCTAATCATCGAGTTGGCTCCCCTGAAAATCTGCTGCCGTCTTCAGATGCTTCCAAAAGTCTCCTCACTGATATCACAAAAATTACCTATAGGGACTCCTTTCTGTGGTAGTTGTTATTGTTTAGTGCCCACGTCCTGTTGGACTCTGCTGTGACCCCATGGACCACAGCCAGCCAGACTCCTCTGTCCATGGGACTCTCCAGGCAAGAATACTGGAGTGGGTTGCCATTTTCTTATCCAGAGGATCTTCCCAACCCAAGAATTAAACCCATCTGTCCTGCATTAGCACGTGGATTCTTTACCACGGAAGCACCAGGGAAGCCAAAGGACTGTTTTTATCACTTAGGAAATTCCATGTGTTTTAGGAGCTCTGTTCAGGAAGAGGACAAAGACCAAGTATATATTTCTTATTCAAACTCACCATATCACAGGAGCCATTCCATGGCTTTAAGACCAAGAGTGACTGGACCTTACAATGTTTTAAGTGGACTGTTTTAGTTGCTGAGACTCAACTACAGAGCAGCAGAGGAGAAGCAGGAACATATTGATGAGGCGATTTTACAAATCGTGATGAACGCTGACGGCTACTGGTGCCAGGGTGGTGGCAGCGGGCACAGTGAAAGGCAGCTTTCCAGTTATATTTTTAAGGTGGGGCCAACACAGCTTCATATTAGAACACATGTATGTCCTGTGAGAAAAAGAAGGGTAAAAGAGGAGGCCAAACTTCCTTGGAAGGATGGCATTTTCAGTCATTGACTGTGGAAGGAAGACTCCATAGGGGAGGGGAAGATCAGAAGATCAAGTTGGGAGGGATTAGCCTTTCTCTGTCCAGTAGATATCCTGGCTTACCAGGTGGTGCTAGTGGTAAAGAACCCACCTGCCAATGCAGGAGGCATAAGAGACACAAGTTTGATCCCTGGATTGGGGAGATCCCCTGGAGGAGGAAATGGCAGCCCACTCCTGCCATTCTTGCCTGAAGAATCCCATGGACAGAGAGCCTGGCAGGGTACAGTCCATGGGGTCACAAATAGTAGGGTGTGATTGAAGCGACTTAGCACAGCACGGAAGATATCCAAGAGACGTTACCAGCTTGGCAGTAGGATTTATGAGTCTAAAATTCAGGAGACATTTCTGAGTTGAAATACATCATGGAGAGTCAAAAACATTAAAGTCAAAAACTTAAAGTCATAAGAATAAAGATGAGACCACCTACGAAAGAGGGTGAAGATAAAGGAAGCTGTCAAAACCTGAGCTTGACGGCATTCAGCATTAAAGAAGTCAAGGAGACGAGGAAGAACCCATGAAGAAGACTGAGAAGGAGTTGATGGGCTAGGAGGAAAACCATTGAGTGTGGAGACCTAAAAGCCAAGTGAGGAAATGTTCCCAGGATAGATTTAGCAGCCCTGGAGGTCCTTGGTTCACCCTGACTGGGGCAGTTTCTTGGAACACTCGAGGCAAAGCCTAATGTGAATTGGTTTAAAGGACACTGGGAGGAAAACATGGCCCGTTCTTTAGAAACAGCTTTGTTTACCCAAACTCAAGTGAAGTAAAGAAAGAAACTATAGCAAGAGAAGTGAGGTCAAGAAGATGTTTGTCTTACAGTAGGAAAAATAGCAACATGAGGAAGTATGCTGATGGGAGAGATCCATTGGACAGGGAGAAATTGCTGGTGTCAGAGCAGAGGGCAGAATTGATGGAGTTCTGTTTTTGAAGAGGAAATGCTACTGCTGCTGCTGCTAAGTCACTTCAGTTGTGTCCGACTCTGTGTGACCCCATAGACAGCAGCCCACCAGGCTCCCCCGTCCCTGGGATTCTCCAGGCAAGAACACTGGAGTGGGTTGCCATTTCCTTCTCCAATGCATGAAAGTGAAAAGGGAAAGTGAAGTCGCTCAGTCGTGTCCGACTCTTCGTGACCCCATGGACTGCAGCCCACCAGGCTCCTCCATCCATGGGATTTTTCAGGCAAGAGTACTAGAGTGGGGTGCCATTGCCTTCTCTGGAACAGGAGATGCTATGGACCAGTATTTCCCAAGTTTTGGTGTGCGTCAGGATGCCCTAGAGGGCCTGTGACAACACACACTGCTGATTCTTTCCCCAGCCTCACAGTGTCTGATTCTGAGATGCAACCAGAGAGTTTGCATTTCTAAGTTCCCAGGCCACGCTGATGCCGCAGTTTTATGGGCCATGCTTTTGGAACTAGGGTTATCAAGAAGCGGGTTGTTGACTCTCAACAGGAGTCCCTCCGTTAGTCTGCAGTAACAGATCTGCTCATTAAAGTATTTCTACAGGAGGGTTTATGTTGGAAAGATGCAGTCAAGAAGACGAGAACAGTTAACACAGCCAACCTCTGTCTTAGGCTGTGTGATCTACCTAGAGGAGAAGTCACTTCTCCTTGCTTCCGAGGAGAAGTCACTCAGCCTAATCTACCTTTGCAGGCACACTACCTTCACCACCGTTTTTCAGCTGTGAAACGGTTGGTTCACATGATCACCGCCTTGACACGATTGGAACGCCCAGGCGGCCTCTTCTGGCTGAGCTTCTGCAGCATTCTTGGGAGTTCCAGGTGCCTCACGCCCCCAACCAGCTCTTTCCAATGCGTGTTCCATAACATCGCAAAGCAGCTTAACTCAGTTTGATTGCGTTGTTTTGCCAGCCAGCATTTGGAATTGCGATTAGCTGGGGGCCAAACCAAAAAATCTCAAGATGCCCGAGTCTTGAATATTTTTTTTCTTTTTGTTCTGCAGTTTTCATCAATTGCCAGAAACAGCCACTAGCAATCGATATTTCCATAGTGTTTTTTCCTTTTTTTTCTCATTGAGGAGATGAGTATAGCAATATATGTTTAGACTGTGACAATGGCAACTTCCTTCTGTATATCTGTCTGGGGTTTAAAACCCTTCCATAGGCATTCCAGGCTAGAGCGCCTCTCCTCCGCCGGCCTTCCCCAAGCTCCAGCGGCTTCTATTTCCGGCTGCGGATTCTGTCATACAGCGGAGACCTCCTTTCAATCGCGGTGTCGCGGGTCCCTCGCGCCTCGTCCGGGGTCAGCGCGCAAGGACGGTCACGGTGGGGGGACTGCTCAGGCAGATTAAAAAAAAAAAAAAAAACCCTTCCATATCCAATTTATTATGCCCATTATAAACACGAGGAAATTGAGGCTCACAGAGAGTAAGCCAGAACACCAGGTCTTTGAATTCTAATTTTTAAAAAAATATACAGCCCTTTATAAGTTTAAGATGGACAACATAATGATTTGACTTACTTATATTGCAAAATTATTATCACAATAAACTTAGTTAACATCCATCATCTCATAAATACAAAAGGAAAAAAGAGAGAAAGGAGAGGGAAAAAAGTTGCTTTCCTTATGATAAGAACTTTTAGGATTTACTCTGTTAGCCATACAACAGTGTTAACTGTAGTTGTCATCTTGTTCATTATATAATTTTTCTTATAATTAGATATCTGTACCAATTCCCCCACCCATCACCTTATACCTCTGGTAACCAAAAATCTGATCTCTTTTCCTATGACTTAGTGTTTGGGAGTTTGTGTGTGTGTGTGTGTGTGTGTTTGTTTTATAGATTCCACAAGTATTTATCTTTGATTTATTTCACTTAGCATAATGCCCTCAAGACGCATCCAGGATTTTGCAAGTGGCAGGATTTCCTGCTCTTTTGATGGCTGAATAAGAACATTTTCTTTATCCATTCACCCCTAGATGAACACTTAGGTTGTTCTTACATCTTGGCTATTGTAAATAATGCTGCAATGAACATAGAGGTGCAGATAGCTCTTCGACTGTGATTTCATTCCTTCAGATAAATATATAGAAGTGGAAGTCTGGATGTTATGATAGCTCTATTTAAAAATATAAAAACCTTATCATTTGAGTCATGAATTTTTTGAAAATTAAAAACACAAAAACCTTATCATTCGAACCATCCCCCTGAGTACCAATGCTGATTTTCATATAGTTAAGCCAAAGAGACCCTTATGAAGGCATACTAAACTTATGTTGAAAAATTTGGTCCCTTCCAGAGAGATAGTGCTAATACAGGTCTACAGGAAGAAAGATTTTTTTCCGAAAATTATGAATCTGATTAACACTCTTTGTTAATATAGCTTGATATAGTTTAATGGAATTATATCATTTCCAGAGGCAAAAAAGCTCCCACACCTTACAGGTTATAAAGCCTTAGAAATAAATTTAAAAGTTTGCTGTGTTTGAGAGTGACTGTATTTCTAATGAGTTGTTTGTACAGTCAGATATTTTGGATGCAAACAATAGAAAGATTGTGGTTAACTGAAAGCAGAAAAGAGATTCATTAGAAATTAGTTGATTGCTCATAGAATTGACAAGAAATTTGGAAAATGAGCAACAGTCAATGGAGGCTCTAGGCTTGCAAACTTGCAACCAAAATCTTACTGCAGGAAGAGTCTGTGGTTATGATGTCACTCTCACTGGTCACTCCTTGCTACCACCAAAGACGTTAAATTTAAACTGTCCCTTCTTCTGTATATCACTGAGTCCAGATTCAAGAGTCTGAGAGAAAGACAGCATCTGATTGCTTGAGTCAGATCACGTGGATTTGTTATTGCTGTTGGGAAGGGGAATGGTCAGAGAGGAATTGCCTCCCACCAAAATCCACACAATGGCAAATTTTAGAGGTAAAGCTTAAGAATGTATTCATTACTAGGAAGAAAAGAGGCCCCCGAGTCAATGAGCTATTGTTGAAATAATGCTGTGGCAATGGCACCCCACTCCAGTACTCTTGCCTGGAAAATCCCATGGATGGAGGAGCCTGGAAGGCTGCAGTCCATGGGGTCGCTGAGGGTTGGACACGACTGAGCAACTTCACTTTCACTTTTCACTTTCATGCATTGGAGAAGGAAATGGCAACCCACTCCAGTGTTCTTGCCTGGAGAATCCCAGGGACGGGGAAGCCTGGTGGGCTGCCGTCTATGGGGTCACACAGAGTCGGACACAACTGAAGTGACTTAGCAATAGCAATAGCAACAATAACAAACCAGTCAGTACTAAAGGAATCAACTCTGGATATTCATTGGAAGGACTGATGTCAAAGCTGAAGCTCCAATACTTTGGCCACCTGATGGGAAGAGCTTATTAGAAAAGACCCTGATGCTGGGAAAGACTGAGGGCAGGAGGAGAAGGGGATGACAGAGGACGAGATGGTTGGATGGTGTCACTGACTCAATGGACATGAATTTGAGCAAACTCTGGGAGATAGTGAAGGACAGGGAAGCCTGGCATGCTGCAGTTCATGGGGTTACAAAGAGTCAGACACGACTCAGCCACTGAACAACATAGCAACAACAAAAATTCAACAACCAAAAAATACATGATGAATACTTAGTTTTCACAATCTTGGTCTGCTAATTGGGCTGGGAAATTCTGATCCTGGTCGTGAATTTGCTTACTGTGGCCCCAGATTGCAGGTCAGGTTCAAGACTTCTCCACATGTTTCTCATTCTAGAGACAATAGCTACCAAGATGTGCCCATGGAGATGGCAAAAGCACAAGAGACCAAGTCAAATCACGCAGGCACATTTAAAGCCTCTGCTTGTACAAAAGCAAACATACAGATCAATGAACAGAATAAAGAACCCAGAAATAAACCCACACACTTATGACTAATTAATCTATGACAAAGGAGGCAAAAATATACAATGGAGAAAAAGCAGTGTCTTCAAAAAATAGTGTTGGGAGCATTGGATAGCTACCAGTAAATCAATGAAATTAGAACATTCTCTCACACTATATACAAAAGTAAACTCAAAATGGATTAAAGACCTAAATGTAAGACATGACACCATAAAACTCCTGGAAGAGAACAAAGGCAAAACATTCTCAGACATGAATTGTAGCAATACTTTCTTAGATCAGTCTCCCAAGGCAAAAGAAATAAAAGCAAAAATAAGCAAATGGGACCTAATCAAAGTTAAAAGCTTTTGTACAGCAAAGGAAACCATTGGCAAAACAAAAAGACAATCTATTGAATGGGAGAAAATATTTGCATATGATGCTACCGGCTAGGGGTTAAAATCCAAAATACACAAACAGCTCATACAACTCAACACTGAAAAAGCAAACAACCCAATCAAAAAATGGTCAGAAAACCTAAATAGACATTTCTCTAAGGAAAACATACAGATGGTCAACAGGCACATGAAAAGATGATCAACGCACAGAAACTAAAACAACTTTGTAAGCAATTACATTCCAATTAAAAATAAGGAAAGATGATCAACGTTACTGATTATAAGAGAATTTAAATCAAAATCACAGTGAGGTAGCATGTCACCCTGGTCAGAATGGCTATTATCAAAAAATCTACAAATAATAAATATTGGAGAGGATGTGCAAAAACGGGAAACTTTGTACACTGTTGATGTGATATAAATCAGTATAGAGGTTCCTTAAAAAACTAAAAATGGAGTTACCATATGATTCAGCAATCCTACTCCTGGGTACATATTAAGGAAAAAAAGAAAGAAAATTTTAATTGGAAAACATGTGTGTGTGCATACCAACTTCAGTTGTGTCTGACTCTTTGTAACTCTATGGACTATAGTCCGCCAGTCTTCTCTGTCCATGGAATTCTCCAGGCAAGAATACTGGAGAGGATTGCAATGCCATCCTCCAGGGAATCTTCCTGACCCAGGGATTGAACCCGCGTTTCCTGCACTTGATCTTAGCCAAAAGGCCGAGAAGCGATGAACCCACGTTTCCTGTGGCTCCTGCATCGCAGGCAGATTCTTTACTCCTGAGCCACCAGGGAAGCTCCAATTTGAAAACACACAGGCACCACAATGTACCAAGACACGGAAACAACCCATGTCCATCAACAGATGGTCGGCTTAAGAAGATGAGGTACTTACAGATACAATGGAATACTGCTCAGCCATGAAAAAGAAGGAGCTGTTGCCATGTGCAGTGACACTGATGGATCTAGAGAATACTATCATTAGTGAAGTAAGTCAGATGTGCTAAATTGCTTCAGTGACATCTGACTGTTTTGCGACCCTATGGACTCCAGTCCTCCAGGCTCCTCTGTCCAGGGATTCTACAGGCAAAGATACTGGCGTGGGTTGCCATGCCCTCCTCCAGGGGATTTTCCCGACCCAGCAACCAAACTCACTTCTCTTACATCTTCTTCATTAGCAGGCAAGTTCTTTACCGCTAGTGCCACCTGGATAGCCCAGTAAGTCAGACAGAGGAAGACACATATCAGATTATGTCACTTTTTGTTGTTCAGCCGCTCAGTCGTGTCCAGCTCTTTGTAACCCCATGGGCTGCAGCACTCCAGGCTTCCCTGTCCTTCACCATCTCCCAGACCTTGCTCAAACTCAGTCCATTGAGTCGGTGATACCATCCAACCATCTCATCCTCTGTCATCCCCTTCTCCTGCCTTCAATCTTTCCCAGCATCAGGGTCTTTTCTAATGAGTTGGCTCTTCACATCAGGTGGCCAAAGTATTGGAGCTTCAGCTTCAGCATCAGCATCATATATATCACTTACATGTGGAATCTTAAAAAATAATACGAGTGAATCTATACACAAAACAGAAACTCAGAGACACAGAAAACAAACTTATGGTTGCCAGAGGGGGAGTGGGGAGGAAGGACAAATTAGGAGTATAGAATTAATCAATGCAAACTACTATTCATAAAATAAATAAGCAATAAGAACTTATTGTGTAGCACAAGGAGTTATATTATATTCAGTATTTCATAATAACATATAATGGAGTGTAACCATAAAAAACTGAATCACTGTGCTGTACACCTGAAATTAATACAATATTTTAAGTCAACTATACTTCAATTAAAAAAATTTTTTTTAAATACCTCTGTGCCAACCTACTCCAGTATTCTTTCCTGGAAAATTCCATGAACAGAAGAACCTGGTGGGCTACAGTCCATGGGGTCTCAAAGAGTCAGACACGACTGAGCAGCTGAGCACACACACACACACACTGCAGGTATGATATCTGTTAACACTTCATTGGCCAAAGTAAGTCTCATGGCCAAGTTCAAAGTTGATGGATGGGTGGTATAATTTGTCTCTTCTGATGGGAGGCATTCGAAAGTTGCCTGGCAAATGCATCAATATAAAAAAAAAACTTATTGTAAACAATAAAGAATGAAGAATAATGATATAATCGACCCCAGGCCCTCCAGGCTACAAAAGAAGGATCAAGACTAGTGAGGCTTTGACTTAAGGCCATATTGGAAACCATCATTGCCTGTCAAGGGAATGTTACAAATGATAAAGGTTTTTAGGTTACAAGTTACACCAAACCCTGGTTGGGACCTGCAGTTGGAGTATCCAGAAAGCCTCAGTGGGAAGAAGACTTTTAAGCCTAGTTGGTTGTCTTTTTTTTTTCCTATTCCCAATATCTTTATTATTCCCTAGAACCATGCAAAATGAAAGTCTACAGATGATGGCAAAGAAGACTGAGGTCATGGACCTGAGTCAAGAGGTCATAGACCGAGAAGAGAAGAAGAGAAAGGAAGAAGGGGGGAGAATACAAGGACTAGAAGAGGAAATTTAAGGGAATTTTCTATCAGAAGGTAGAAAAAAGGTAGAAGCAGAGATGATCCATAGCATTGCCCACTGCTGAGGTGGAAATTCAAGTAGAGGCTTCCCACACAAAGCTTGCGTCTCTTTCCTGTAAATGGAGGGTATCTTAGCCTCCACTCCTGTCAATGGCCCATTCTAGGACAGGAAGTCCTCCAAACAAGTTTCTGAATTCAGGCTTTTGACTGAGCTCATTTCCCAGAATCTGCTCTTGGCCGCCTTTTCCAGTTGCACAGTATGAATCAGAATCATAGTTAATGGTTCTGAAAAACAGAACTTCTGATACTTCTTTTACTTGGAGAAAGAAAGAAATAAACCATGCAGTGAGTTTTCTGATGCATTTCAGAGTAATCTTCATGTTAACTCAGTGAGAAAGTAATCTGATTTTCTCTGAAAGAGAGGAGAACATTATCTTCCATATTTAAGGAGGCGGGGGGAACCACCAAGATCAATAGATTCCAGGGCCAGGAACTACTACAAATGTTCCCATTTTTAAAAAGAATTTGTTCTGACCTCACCTCTAAGGGACTCAGCATATGTGTCTTGGGCTGATTTTCCATTTGCTAATTAAAAGTTCCTTGTCAGCAGTATTTATCATTATTATTATTGGTGAGTGAATCACCATCTTTTTCTACCAAATCTATTTTCCATGCTCACCCATTCTAAATGCTGGCTTACAGCTCCCTCGTGGGTGCCAAAACAACCCACTCAGATGTGCCATCTCTGCATTTCTTTGTCAAATCTTTTTGCTCTCCAAGCTGACTTAAAGTCTCATTTGAACAACTGCCTGCTTTTAAAATTTTCTGGATTGACATCTGTCTTACTCTCAAACCAAAACATTTTTTGCGTTCTTCCAAGACCAGCTCAGAGACCCTTAATGAGGCATCATAAAAGAAATAGATCTGCCTTCAGTCTGGCATCTTCTAGGGTAAAATTGTGAATTTCGAGTTTGCAAATGCATGAATTTCCAAGGCTGTGCTGTAGATCTAAATCCTCTCTGTATTCATGAAATATCATGACAGTGGAAATTCTAATCAATGCATTAATAAAGCACCACTCCAAACCTCTTATTTATTTTTTAACTGGAGAAATTTTAACCTTTTCATTTTGAAATAATTTCTAACTTTCAAAAACATTGTAGAAATACTTCAAAAATATTTGTATAGCCTTCATCCAGCTTCCTCAAATGTTGACAATTCATGTGACCACAGAGCAATGATCAAAATCAGAAAATTAGCATTGATTCAATACTATAATGTATCTTATTCAGTTTTTCCTTTTTATTTATTTATTGAAGGATAATTGCTTTTCAGAATTTTGGTGTTTTCTGTCAAACCTCGGCATCAATCAGCCGTAAGTATACATATATCCCCTCCCTTTTGAACCTCCCTCCCATTTCCCTCCCCATCCCACCCCTCTAGGTTGACATAGAGCACCTGTTTGAGTTTCCTGAACCATACAGCAAATTCCTGTTGGTTATCTATTGTTATCTATTTTACATATGGTAATAATGTAAGTTTCCATGTTGCTCTTTCCATACATCTCACCCTCTCCTCCCCTCTCCCCATGTCCATAAGTCTATTCTCTATGTCTGTTTCTCCATTGCTGCCCTGTAAATAAATTCTTCAGTACCATTTTTCTAGATTCCGTATATGTGTGTTAGAATATGATATTTATCTTTCTCTTTCTGACTCACTTCACTCTGTGTAATAGGTTCTAGGTTCATCCACCTCATCAGAACTGACTCAAATGCATTCCTTTTTATGGCTGAGTAATACCATTTCCTTCTCCAGGGGATCTTCCCTACCCAGGGATCGAACCCAGGTCTCCCGCATTAGAGGCAGACGTTTTAACCTCTGAGCAACCAGGGAAGCCCCAATATTCCATTGTGTATACATATCACAACTTCTTTATCCATTCATCTGTCGATGGGCATCTAGGTTGCTTCCAAGTTCTAGCTATTGCAAATAGTGCTGCAGTGAACAATGGGGTACATGTGTATTTTTCAATTTTGGTTTCCTCAGGATATATGCCTAAGAGTGGGATTGCTGGGTCATATGGTGGTTTTATTCCTAGTTTTTTAAGGAATCTCCATACTGTCTTCCATAGTGGCTGTATCAATTTACATTCCCACCAACAGTGCAAGAGGGTTCCCTTTTTTCCACACCCTCTCCAGCATTTATTTTTTGTAGACTTTTTGATGAGGGCCATTCTGACTGGTGTGAGGTGACATCTCATTGTAGTTTTGATTTGGATTTCTCTAATAATTTGTGATATTGGGCATCTTTTCATGTGTTTGTTAGCCATCTATGTATCTTTTTTGGAGAAATGTCTGTTTAAGTCTCTTCCCCACTTTTTGATTGGGTTGTTTGTTTTTCTGGCTTTGAGTTGTATGAGCTGCTTGTATATTTTGGAAATTAATCCTTTGTCAGCTGTTTCAGTTGCTATTATTTTCTCCCATTCTGAGGGTTGTCTTTTCACCTTGCTTATAGTTTCCTTTGCTGTGCAAAAGCTTTAAAGTTTAATCAGGCCCCACTTGTTTACTTTTGTTTTTATCTCCATATAACGTATCTTATTCAGTTTTGCTAATTGTCCCCCTCATCTCCTTTTTCTGGTTCAAGTTTCAGTCCAGGGTCATATTTGCATTCAGTTGTCATGTCTCCTTGTATGCTTCAATTTGGAACAGTTACTGAATCTTTCTTTATCTTTCAGGACTTGGGGAATTTTGAAGAGTCAGTTATTTGGGGGCCAGTTATTTTGCAGAATACTCCTCAAATTAGGAAATTTATTTTTAATTAATTAATCTGACAGACATTTATCGAGTGTTAGCTGGGGAACCAGCAAACACTATCCTGACCTTCAGGAGATTTGTATTTTTTTTTAATTTATTATTATTATTTTATTTCTTTATTTTTGGTTGTACGAGGTCTTTGTTGCTGCTCGGGCTTTTCTCTAGTTGCAGTGAGTGGGAGCTACTCTCTACTTGCAGTGCAGGAGCTTCTCATTTCAGTCTCTTTTGTTGCAGAGCGCAGGCTTCAGAGCATGGGCTTAGTTGCTCCAAGGCATGTGGGATCTTTCCAGATCAGGGATTGAACCCATGTCTCCTGTATTGACGGAGAAGGCAATGGCAACCCACTCCAGTACTTTTGCCTGGAAAATCCCATGGATGGAGGAGCCTGGTGGGCTGCAGTCCATGGGGTCGCTAAGAGTCGGACACGACTGAGCAACTTCACTTTCATGTTTCACTTTCATGCATTGGAGAAGGAAATGGCAACCCACTCCAGTGCTCTTGCCTGGAGAATCCCAGGGACGAGGGAGCCTGGTGGGCTGCCGTCTATGGGGTCGCACAGAGTCGGACACGACTGAAGCGACTTAGCAGCAGCAGCAGCTCCTGTGTTGGTAGGCAGATTCTTTACCACTGAGCCACCAGGGAAGCCTGGGAAATCTATTTTTTGTTGCTTTGTTTTTTGCTTTTTTGGCTGTGCTGGGTCTTCGCTGCTGCACACAGGCTGTCTCTAGTTGCGGCGTGAGGCGTCTCCCTGTGGCGGCTTCTGTTGTTGTGGAGCACAGGCTTCAGGGTGCTTGGGCTTCAGTAGTTGCAGCGTGTGGGCTCAGTAGCTGTGGTGCGCCGGCTTAGTTGCCCTGGGGCATGTGGCATCTTCCCGGACCAGGGATCGAACCCATGTCCCCTGCATTGGCAAGTGGATTCTTAATCGGTGGACCATCAGGGAAGTCTTTAATCTTAAAGTACTGCCTCTCCCTTTCATACTTCTCCAACCCAAATTCTGGAAGGGTATTAGGGTTCTGCTCTTGTGAGCAAACATGTGCTAAGGGAAACATGGTGAAACTATGTCAAATAAATATTTATTTCTTCTACACATTAGGGACATCCTGAAATACAGGGCCTCATGCTACTGATTTCATAAAGCTTATATGATTGAGTCTGAAATTTGGTCATCATTTTCAAAGAAGCCATCAAGTAGAATTTAATTCTTTGCGAACAACAGAAGAAGCAAACTCAGGTTTTTAAGGCCATAGAGAAGATGTATTGGTCCACGTAACGGAGAAATCTGGTGCTAGGCTGAACTTCAGGCAAGAGCTTCCTGACCCAGGACTTCTAGGGTCTTTTTACCTAAACTCTACCCATCTCTGTTTGGTTTCATCCCAAGGCTGATTCTCTCTTTGGTCAAAGAGTGGTTACCAATAACAATTGGTATGACATGCTCTTTTATCTACAGCCAGAAAATTACTTAACATTGTCTCTAGCTCAGTCACTCAGGCTAAAATATGGAATGCACTGATTGCCTTAAACCAATCATAGTTCACCTCTGGAGCTAAGAGTTAAACTGCTGTCATCATTTCACATGCGGGGTGCTGCTGGGGAGATGGAGAAATGGGCACTGCATATGCAGGTGACTATGTCCACCCCAAGCTGGAATCCTTAGAAGCAGAAGTGCAGTTTAGTGTGTATATGGGGAAGGGAGACTCTGCACAGGTGTGTTCCAATAGATGCTCAATCAGTGCTAAGATTGTCTCAGTGAGAATGTCAGAAAGAACATTCTGGAAGAAATCAGGCATGGTAACTGAGTGATAATGGTTTTTATTGCTGCTTGTATATAGTCCTGTTGGCTCATTCAGTAAAGAATCCACCTGCAATGCAGGAGGACCTGGGTTCGATCTCTGGGATGGAAAGATCCCCTGGAGGAGGGCATGGCAACCCACTCCAGGGTGCTTAATTGGAGAATCCCCTTGGGCAGAAGCAACTGTCAGGCTGCAGTTCATGGGGTCACAAAGAGTCAGACACGACTGAACAGCTAAGAACACACGCATGCACACACACATAACACTGTCTTTAGTAGCTGTTTCAACCCATGCAAGCTCAGGTGTGTTCTGCACATGGCATACGGGATAATGGCGGTCACCAAGAGAAAAATGGGATCCTTGGGCAGATAGGTTTAAGAGATGTTATCTGTATGAAACATGCCTATGCCTCCTCTCACATCTTCTTGGCGCACTGTTGTATTCCAGCCATTGCCATGGCAACTCCACTGTGGGCAGGTAACTCACTTCAGTCACATCGTGTGTTTTCTGCTCCGTAGTTCTTTCCACCACCTGGCACAACACATGTTATTTGTTTGTTTGTTTATGCCCTCTCCTTCCAGTAGAAGTACGTCCTATGATTATTTCCATGTATGTAAGAATGTGAGTTCTGTGAATATTTATTTGAACGTAGCTGTGTGTTCGTCACTGTTGTAATTAAATGTTTCATTCACTGCACCCCCTGTACCTACAACAGTGATTAACACATAGCAGTGCTCAAGAAATATTTATTAATTTAGTGAAAACTATGCGAAGAAGAGAGTGATCAGATTGTGGACAAGAGATAGGTGAACCACTTGTGGTACCCCTGGACTTTGCAGTTGCATGCTTTCATTATAAAGAGCTTTCATTTTTGATCAGGCTAGGAATTGGGTTTTTAGGAGGAACTTGCAACTGAAAGAATCCCAATACACTATGGAAATAAATATGTCTAAATTTTCCCTTGTAGCAAAATGGGAAATCTATTACTATCTGCCCAGCCTGCCTTACAGACCTGTTAACATTTGTGAAGCTCAATTGAATTACTACGTATGGAAGCACCTGGCTGACTTCAACATAATTCTGCCACGTGTGATATTGTGATTCACTGCTGCTGCTGCTGCTAAGTCGCTTCAGTCGTGTCTGCCTCTGTGTGACCCCATAGACGGCAGCCCACCAGGCTCCCCCGTCCCTGGGATTCTCCAGGCAAGAGCACTGGAGTGGGTTGCCATTTCCTTCTCCAATGCATGCAAGTGGAAAGTGAAAGTGAAGTCGCTCAGTCGTGTCCGACTCTTAGCGACCCCATGGACTGCAGCCTACCAGGCTTCTCCGTCCATGGGATTTTCCAGGCAACAGTACTGGAGTGGGGTGCCATTGCCTTCTCCCTGTCATTCACTACTAGGTAAATAATGGAATCCTAGCATTAAAAGGAAATTTAGACCGGGAAACTGTATTACTTACAAATTATCAGAAAAGCTGTTCTGGCAGTCCAAAGTTCTCATCTAGGGACAGGATTCTACCTAGCTCCACTGAGCAAACTTACAGGGGTAAAGGAGAACTGAGAATAAAACTGTTCGACAAGTTAAAAAAGAAAAGAAAAAGAGCAAGTGGTGGGGGTTAGGGGACTTGCAGATAACCATGCCCAAACCCCTTCTTTTTATAGACGAGGCCAAGAAAACATCAATGTTTTGTTCAAGGTTACATAGCTACTTCAGTGGCAGGATCAAGACCAGAAACCTAAGTCTCTTGGCTTCCAATCCCATACTCTTTCCAATACCACAAATTCACAATTTTCTACTTCTGAAGTTTTTCTCTGTGTTTTTCCTTCTTCTAAATTTTTGGAGATAAAGCATAGTTTGGGGGATCAAACTTGAAGTCTTCTCCATTTCAATATTTGACCAATGGGAGAATTTTCAGACAGAAGGAGAGAGAGAGGAGGAAATTCTTCTTTCAGTATTCCAGAGCATTCCTGCCCAAGAAAATCTCAATTGCTGAAGCCGTTGGCTGCCACCTCCGTTCAGAGGCCTAAGACTCTTTCTTCCAAAGACTCTTGGCTCTGAGAGCTTTAAATTACACTGGTCTTGTATTAATTCCTGCAGGTCTTTTCACAAACATTGAACTAGGTAATAAAAGAAGATCAACTTTCAAAGAGAAAGGAGAAAACATCCACACAAGTATATAAAATGTGAGGAGTACACGAACAGGAGTGGAATGTTTGGAGACGGGGTCCACTCTTTATGGAGCCATTTCTAGGATCACGATCAGCCCTTGATACAATGGTGAAAGGGCTGCACAAGCATTGGCACCTGGCCTGGCTCCTGTGACCTTTCTGCAGCCACCATCATGGTCCTGCTCTCTTTACTCTTACTCCTGGCTCTTAATCTCATCACACATCTTGAGATGGGAAAGAAATGTCAAGTTGGGATTTCCCTTGTGGTCCAGCAGTTAGGAATTTGCCTGCCAACACATGGGGCACAGGTTCGATCCCTGCTCTGGGAGGATCCCACATGCCTCAGGTCGACTAAGCCTGTGGGCCACAAGTACTGACCTCACTTGCTGTAACTACTGAAACACTCGTGCCGTGGAGCCTGGTGCTCTGCAACAAGGGAAGCCACTGCAAAAAAAAAGAGAGAAACCACCTCGACAAGAACCTGCACACTGCATTGACCAGTAGCCCCTGCTCACTGCAACTAGAGAAAGCCCTAGCATAGCAACAAAGACGCAGCACAGCCAAAAACAAACAAATTTCTAAAATAATAAAATTTAGAAATGTCATGTTGGCAGTGGCATGCAGAGATCTGAAGCTCAGAGATATATTTTGGGGGTCACTCAAGCCTTACAGATTTTCCCAGCAGAGGGAGCTAGCTCACAAAGAGCACAAAAGCCAGGCCATCTCAGCTTGACTCAGGACAACTCTCAAGACCCGCTCTGACTTCTCTGCCTCTGGACTGGCTGAGTCTGTCATTAGCTCCACACTGTTCAACTTCTCCCTGTGTCCACGTATGCTTCTTTACCTCCCTTTCCTCAGGTGTTCATACCCAGGACACTCCGCAGTCAACATCCTGCACATCAAACTACATCTCAGAGTCTGCTCTCCAGGGAACCCAACTTGCAGAACACTCCCTTGCCCCATTCCTGTTTCATCTATGCTTCTGGGTTCCCTATTTCTTGACTTGCTGATGGTACCTCTTCCCAGTTTTTCAAGAATTAACTTGACCATGTGTTCTTCTGTCCCAGATTTCCCAGAACCTGCCAGTTCAGCTGTTCTCTGTTGGTCTCAGCACTAGGAAACACCTTCTAGTCACTCGCTAAATCCTACTAGCTGAGGCTCTATTTGTGGGGACCCTGATGTTCATGCCTTGGGACAGGGTGAAGACCAAATCCTCTGTTTGGAATGGATGAGCAGAGAATGCACAGTGCTAGCATCCTAAAAGAGCCATTGGGTCCACTGAAGTGGGATAAAAATAACCACAATCCAAGACAGAAGATGTGACAACCATCCAAGTACACAGGCACTGCTTGAAATTCTGTGATGAGACTCTGAACCACAAAGCCACTGCTGAAATACCAGAGGAGGCCCTAAAATTGTGAGGTCTCCAATGAAATATGATAGAAAATAAAAATTTCTATTTATCCCCAGTTGTCTGCTTTTTGCCTAAATTCATTTGAATTTCTGAGCTTATCACCATTCCTCAACTTGTAGATATATATATATATATACTCATCAGTCAGTCAGTTCAGTTCAGTTCAGTTGCTCAGTCATGTCTGACTCTTTGTGACCCCATGAATCACAGCATGCCAATCCTCCCTATCCATCACCAACTCCCGGAGTTCATTCAAACTCGTCCGTCGAGTCGATGATGCCATCCAGCCATCTCATCCTCTGTCGTCCCCTTCTCCTCCTGCCCCCAATCCCTCCCAGCATCAGGGTCTTTTCCAATGAGTCAACTCTTCGCATGAGGTGGCCAAAGTATTGGAGTTGCAGCTTCAGCATCATTCCTTCCAAAGAAATCCCAGGGCTGATCTCCTTCAGGATGGACTGATTGGATCTCCTTGCAGTCCAAGAGACTCTCAAGAGTCTTCTCCAACACCACTGTTCAAAAGCATCGATTCTTCGGCGCTCAGCTTTCTTCACAGTCCAACTCTCACATCCATACATATATACTCATAGTGTTGTACTATTATTTATTTATTTTTAATATTTAATTATTTTAAATTAGCTTAAAATTTGTCCACAGGTAATTTACTTTCTCAGCTGAGTTACAGTGTCCTGTCTTCCACTTCTGTGGATTCATTTCTGGAAATAAATATTTAATGTACTTAATGAAT
Organism: Bos mutus; assembly: GCF_027580195.1. Classification (NCBI taxonomy): domain Eukaryota; kingdom Metazoa; phylum Chordata; class Mammalia; order Artiodactyla; family Bovidae; genus Bos; species Bos mutus. The sequence continues at coordinate 74,676,539 of NC_091629.1, read as the reverse complement.
AAATATATACACAGAAGAGAATGGCCAGATCATCATGCCAATAGCATGGTTTGAGTTTCTGGATCCAGCTGAACCTGGAGACTTCCCCCCAAGCTTTTTAGTTACAGGCATCAGTATGTTCCCCGTTTCACTTGTGCCAGTTGGAGGTGGGTTTTCAATAAGAGGACTTGTAGTTAGAACTCTGGCATACCACGTGACTTTGGGGAAAGTTGTTAAATGTCCCTGAACTTGTTTCCCAAGCAGCAAAAGGGTAAAACCCTGCCTACCTCAAAGGCAGCAGATGCTGTCATATTCCCTTGAGTATTACAGGTTCCCTCAAGCTACAGGTTCACCTGAATTCCAACTGCTAGCATTTCAGTATCTTTGCCAGAAGTCTTCTTAGCTAGACCAGTTTCTGCCCCATCTACTCACCCCGAGCAGCAAGTATACAATTTCCCCAACTCCCTCAGTCCTGGCGTGGGGCGGGGCCCTTGGGTGGGGATCACTGTAAGGTAGTCTCCTGTGCTGTCCTCAGAAGTTCCCCAGTGAGCTTAAGCTTTGGCTGTCCACAGTGGTAACCTGCCTACATCAGCATTTCCTGTGATCTCATCCGGAATAGACTGCTGACACTCAGATTCCTGTCCCAATGTTACTTCTCTGCTGCTGCTAAGTCGCTTCAGTCGTGTCCGACTCTGTGTGACCCCATAGACAGCAGCCCACCAGGCTCCCCCGTCCCTGGGATTCTCCAGGCAAGAACACTGGAGTGGGTTGCCATTGCCTTCTCCAATGCAAGAAAGGGAAAAGTGAAAGTGAAGTCGCTTAGTCATGTCCGACTCTTAGCGACCCCATGGACTGCAGCCTACCAGGCTCCTCCATCTATGGGATTTTCCAGGCAAGAGTACTGGAGTGGGGTGCCATTGCCTTCTCAGTCGTGTCCAACTCTTTGTGACCCCATGGACTGTAGCCCGCCAGGCTCCTCTGTCCATGGAATTCTCCAGGCAAGAATACTGGAATGGGTTGCCATGCTCTTCTCCAGGGGATCTTCCTGACCCAGGGATTGAACCTGGCTCTCCTGAATTGCGGGCAGATTCTTTACCATCTGAGCCACCAGGGAAGTGGTTTAAACTCAAGTAAACAATGAAGCACAAATGCAAACACAAAAGCTGTGATAAGCACCCTCACCTTGAAGTCATGCTGTTAAGCTCTTCATTTTATTCTATACACAATTATGTGTATTTTAAAGATAACACTCCCAGGGAACTTCCCTCGAGGTCCAGGAGTTAAGAATTTATGCTTCCAATGAAGGGGGCGTGGGTTCAATCCTTGGTGGGGGAACTAAGATCCCACATCCTGTGTGGCGTGGCCAAAAAAGATATGTCTCTCTCGTAAAGATAACTCTCCAAAAGTGTCCTCTTCACTGGATTCTTCAGATGAAAGGATAAGGGGAATTCTACACATGCTGTCTTACTTTAAAAACAGCTGAAAGTATGTGTACATTTATAGAATCAATTACATGCACCACATTAATGTGGCTGAAGCTGGGATATATTCCCACATGACAACCAAGAATCCCACAGAACTGTGCTGGGTGAAAAAGTATTTATTGTGGCTTAGAGAGGCTCTTGCACAAGGTTCTCATCTTGGGAGGATGAGAAATGAGACATCTCTTAATAAGCCAGTCTGCAAGTTTAAAAACTAACTGCACCTACCATGAGATTGTGAGTAGCAACCGCAGCCCTCAAAGAGGACTTGCCTTGTGTTCCCAGTGTGGGAAGACTGCTGGGCCCCGCTGGTCTTATCAGTGACACCTGCTGCCCCAGCTGGGGAGCATTACTGGTGGCGTCATCTTCAAAAGCAGAGGACAGGGAACACAGTCCAAAGAAGAACCCGAAATGCGGGCAGATGGGGCTGGTGGCTTGATTGGCAGGTTCCTCCACTTGGGGAGCTGGAGCAGGGCCATCACGTCCTGTTTCCTGTGCTGGTGGTCCCCAGCACTCATCTTGGCAGTGACCCATCACTTGCAAAGCTGTTTCAGATGGCTGGGAATTTCCCTCTCTTCCCACAACCTTCTCACCCTTCCCCCATTCCATTACTGGTACCCCAAACCACATCATCGAGGGTGCACTTAACCTCTGCGTTACAATTTATGAATTATTTCAGACCTACTTTGGCTCCTACCCCAGTTTCTACTATTATTCAGAGAATCATAGACTATCATAGTTGTAGGCCTCCTTAAAAATAAAATAATACTGTGAATGCATATGTGTTTACATATATAAACACACACAGGACTTCCCCGGTGGTCCAGTGATTAAGAATTCGCCTGCCAATTTACAGCACACAGGTTCGATTCCTGGTGTGGGACGATCCCACACACCTTGGAGCAACACAGCCCACGTGCCACAGCTACTGAGAACCTGCTCTAGAGCTCGTCCTCTGCAACAAGAGAAGCCACTGCAATGAGAAGACCATGCACCACAGCGAGGAGCAGTCCCCGCTGGCCTCAACTACAGAAAGCCCGCATGCAGGAACAAAGACACAGCACAGCCAGAAACAAATAATAAACACACACACATTTACCAGGAAGGCACACAGATAACAGATTCAAATAGATGATGGTCGATAGGTAGAAAATAGGCAAATGTGGTAAGAACTTCAAAGTTTTTTATTTTGCTTTTGTCCAGTGTTATTGAGAGGTGATTGACATATAACTTGCATAAGTTCAGGTGTTACAATGAGTTGCTTTGATACATTACATGCTGCAAGATGATTACCATCAGAGCTTTAGCCAACATATCCATCACATCACATAATTACCTTTTTTGTGTAAAGTGGTGAGGACATTTAAGATCTGTAGTGACTTTCCATTACACAATGCAGAATTACTAACTATAGTCACCATGCTGCAGTTTAGACCCCTAGGACTTATTCACCTTATAACTGGAAGTCTGTACCCTTTGACCAACATTTCCCCATTTTCCCAGCCCCTGGTAATTACCACTCTACTCTCTGAGTTCACAAATGCAGTAACATTTGAACCACTGGGGAATGTTGGTATGTGAAAGTTGTTTATATTATTCTTGCAACCTTACTCTGACATTATTTCAAAGCTAAAAATTTTTTCTAAAACAAGGCAAACCAACAATAAGCACACTACTATAATTATGATTCCAGTAAGTAGTAATTTTTAATTATTAAAAACCTAATTTTTAAGGCAGAACACCCAAAAGCTATTTTAAAAGGCTTTCTTTAAAAAAATTTTTTTCCTTATTTGTTTTTGGCTGTGCTGGATCTTCGTTGCTTTGAAGGGCTTTCTCTAGACACAGCGAGCAGGGGTACTCTCTGTTGCAGTGCACAGGCTTCTCATCACAGCGGCTTTTCTTCTTGCAGAGCATGGGCTTTAGGCACAAGTGGTTGTGCTGCACGGACTTACTTGTTCCTAGGCATGTGGGATCTTCCTGGACCAGAATCCAGACTGTGTCCCCTGCATTGGCAGATAGATTCTTATCCACTGCACCACCAGGGAAGTCCCTTAGAAGGTTTTCTTCTCCCCTCCCCCCACTTTTTTTTAAATTTTTACTGAGGTGAAAGTCACATAACATGAAAATAACCATTGTGAAGTGAATAACTCAGTGGCATTTTGTACTTCGACTGTTGTACCAGCACCACCTCTGTCCAGTTCAGGATGCTTCATCATCCCAGAAGGAAACCCAGGGACTATTAAGCAGTAACTCTCCATCTCATCCTTCTCTTGGCCTCTGGCTGCCTCTATAAATTTGCCTATTCTGGATATTTCATATAAATGAAATCATTCCATGTGTGTCTTCTTATGTCTGGCTTACTTCATTTAGCGTAATGGTTTTGAGGTTCATCCATGTTGTGGCATGTACTAATAGGTCATTTTTATGGCTAAATAATATTCCATTGTATAGTTATATCACAATTTGTTTATCCATTCATCTGTTGAGAAATCTTTGGGCTCTTTCCACCTTTTGGCAATTGAATAGTGCTGTTATAAACATGGGTATGTATGTATTAATAATAGAACACATAAATTCTTGTTGTTTTTTAATGTTTATTGATAGACATTATAAGTTCATGCCTGAAGTATATCTAAGCTTAGATTTCTTGGCTATACAAGTCAATTCTCTTTTGTGTGTGAGTTGGATTGGGTTTGGTTTCTGTCAACTTGGAAGAATCCTGACTGCTACAAACTTTAAAATAGCTCTCAAAATGTTGTTTTTTGGATCTATGAGGTTAGGGAGAAATCTGTTCATTAAGAATACCTTTTTGAAACATAGCCAAGTAAAATTTTCTGAAGTTCAACACTCTTCTGTACCCAAGAAACTTGAAATGAATAAGAATCTGAAATATTTCTGAACTAGAAGAATGATCTCAGTTTAGCACAAAACATTCTGGAACTGTATCTGCCACCACAACAGGATAATCATAACACAGAGCTTTTGAATCAGAAGCTTTTTGCATGCGCCAGATTTAAAGAAATTCATAGCACTGTGTTCGTGAAAGAATTAGAACTTTAAAAACCATCTCTCTCCTAAATCACTGGGTAATCATTTTTAACAACTCATCTGAACAGAAGTCCTTAAACACAAATGCTGTTCTTTATTTCTTCTCTCAACATTTGCTTCCTGCCATCCATCTTCCAGCTCTTGCGGTCAAAGGAACTTCAGATTTTCTTTTCAAAAGTCTTCTAGGAATTGCTTTTGGCTCACTTGATAAAATCCTCACCGCATACACTTCTTCAGAAGAACATGGTTTCATCTGATTTCTGTTGAAGAAAAATCAAGCAACTGGAGGATTTATCTGCTGACAACCTTAAAAGGAGGTCTCATTACCTTCAGTTCATTTTGATCTTGGGGTCCTTGACTCACTCGGTTTATGAGGATGCAAATACGGTGTGAGTTCTGTCCAGGTTCCCTCCATGACATGGTGGATCAGCAGTGGAGTTTGTATCTCCTTCTGCCCCTTGAATCTCTTTCCTCTCTTGTTTTTCCCTCAAGGCTACTATGGATTGAGCCAATCAAATACCCAATTCCCAGAAATGTGGTCATGGTAGAAGACGTTCTAATTCAGTCTGACTTGTTCACTTGAACTGAGATGAATTGAGGAATCATCAGTCATTTGGGGGAAACATGTTTGGATATGGTCAGTGAACATGACCTGAAAAGTAAAAGGAGAAGAGAGGACAGAAAGGATTGGGGGAGTTAAAGAGACAAAGAGAAAGAAACAGAGGGGAGGAAGGGAGAGAGATTTTCTTGGTTTATATGACTGAAAAGACAGAGGAATGTATCTTCAGGTAAGGCTTGATCAAGTGGATCAATGACCTCCCCAAGGACCAGGCTTTTCTGCATCTCTTCTCTATCTATGACAAGATCAAGATGATCACCACAAGCCCTCAGGGCTATACAATTTTTTCTTTCACCCAAAAGGAAAGAGATCCAGAATTTCCACTTGAAAGCCCCCCGCGTCTTGCTGACTTGATGGACATAGGTCGCATGCTCATCTCTGCATCAGGTACTGCGGCAAGCAGGGAGATGAGCAGGAAAGACTATGTTCATTGGATGAGTCTAGGTCATGCGTCCCACCCATAGAAACAGAGCAGAGATCAGCACCCCCAGACCCACGCAGATCCCTAGTAGAAACTTGGGACTATAGGCAAGTGGGCAAGAGGGAAGTGGGAATGGAATCAAATAATGTACACCATATTCATCTTCTTGTTTGGCCAGACAACTTCACATCTTGATAATTCCTCCTTTTTAATCTCCATTGGCTCCTGCTACTTATAGCCAAAGAATGTTAACTAAAAGCATCCTCTTGGAATAGTGAAGAGAGAAAAACAGTGGCCCAACCTTCAGGGAGAGGTTGGACACTTAGCTTATACAAGAGGACAGTAACAGAGCCGGGGTGGCACTGCCCACCAATCCACTCCCCACTGGAGATGCCAAAGTGACCAGCTCTTCCCCCAGGCCATCTTTGTTCTGTCTTTCCTCCCAAGGTGTGACTATATCACCAAAAATTATATGATTCTAGTGTACATTTCATTAAGAGGGCCCCACACCAGCCCCTGCTATAACCTGTTCTTAACAAAAGGAACAGAATGGCTGGACAAAGAACTGGCAGAGCAGCACTTACTGCATAGGTCAGTCTCCAGTGTGGCTTGTTTCTGGAGGGTTTTCAGAGGTAACTTTCCTGAAGGACTTTCAAGGAACATTTTTTGCAAAAACACGTTTTCAAGAGAAGTTTTGCTGGTTTATTAAATTGGACTCCATCATACCCAGACAGATAACTATCACCCACGAGAAGCTAATGAAGCTGACCAGTGGGAGGGATAGAATATCACTGTGTCTACAAACATGACAGTTTGATGGTTTGGCTCATATTGAGCAGTTATTAAAATGGGTCTCAGTACTTTGCGCACGGTTAGACCTTAATGAATATTGTGACATGGTATGGCCGATTTAGACAAAACAGTCGTGCCTGGTAATGTATCTTGGTGAGATAGTCTAGACCCTGCATGCTTGAGTGCTGTTTGGGGGCATTTCATGGTGGTTTAGTGCACAGAGAGAGGTGTCCTAACTTCTAATACCACTTCTGCCATGAACTATTTGTGTGATCTGGGGAAAATTACATAAGGTCTCCGAGTCTCAGGTTTCCCCCATGGTGAAATGGGAAGAAAAATGCTTACTGTACTTGTTTTTCAGAGTTATTAAAAATCAGTGGCCTGTGCTCTCTGGGCAGCAGCTCGATGTCTTTTAGGGCAGAATGGATGCTATACAAAAGGAAAATTATTCAGATGGAAAAAAATTGTTGGTGCCTCCAGAGACATTCAGTGAACAGTTTATCCTGCCTAATGCACCCTTGGCTGTTGAAATAGAACCCAGTACAAAAGTACAACCCAGCGGTAAGCACAAAGTCTCCAGAACTCCACAGAAGTCCTAATGAAGATGGTATGTCTACTTCTGTGTTGCCAACCCCCAACTTATGATCTTTGACCCAAAAACTCAGGAAAGGTATAAATTAAGAAAAATAGTCTCTGCTCTCCAGAGCAAAGCCTAATGCTAACTCAAACAATGAAAGAGACTTTGAGAGCCAAACACCCAGCTCCAGATTTTCCAAGCAGAAAAAGTAAATATAATGGGACCTACTTATGGTAAATTTGGACACTGTGATATATAGTGACACGGAATGAGGCTTGGGTTGTTCCAAGCAGAGCTCAGATCTGTGGTTATTGAATCCCTTCTCCTGGTGAAGTTGTTTCACAATTTAAACATTAGGAAGTATCTTTTCTGCATCAGCCTAAATCCTGTCCTCAGGTTGCTTCTCTCAAGGGTCTGGCAAGGCTTGTGAAGCTACAGACTTGTCTTCTGTTCATTATTGCAGTTGCTTTATCACTGTCCATTCCTTTGAAGGATGTAGCTAAAAAAAAAAAAACCACGTATCTCCAGGAACCTAGCATATCCCCTCTTGGTACCTACCTAGCAGAAAGACATTCAGGGACTTCCCTGGCAGTCCAGTGGTTAAGACTCTGAGCTTTGAATGCAAGGAGAGCAGGTTCAACCCCTAGTTGGGGAACTAGGATCCCACATGCCATGGGTTGTGACCAAGAAAATACAAAAAAAAGAAAGATATTGTCATGCCTGTCCACCATAGACAAACAAAAAGTGCTTAGAGCTGGACTGTTTGTAACAGCCCTCAAGTGGAAACAGGTAGGTATTTAAATTAACTTTCCAACTTTCTTCATTATTATTTCAGCATCTGAAACCTATAGGAAATTAGACTGGTTGTACAGAATTCAAGGAGACTGAGAATTCTGTCAAAGGGAAAGTTTTATCCATTCCTAGAATGACTAATAATTTGTGTGTGTGTGTGTGTGTGTGTGTGTGTGCACACGTGTGTGAAAACGGGGTATTTTCAGTAAACCCACATGTGACAGGTGAATTGCCAGCAAAGCTGTTAAGAAGTGACACAAAGACTTCCCAGATTGCCCGGTGGTTAAGACTCCGCAGTTCCACTGCAGGGGGTGTGGGTTTGATCCCTGGCCCGGGAACTAAGATCCCACATGCTTTGAGGTGCACCTTCACAAAATTATGGCAGGACAAAAATGAAATTACATTTTTAAAAAAGTGACACCACTCAGCTGTCTCACGACACAGGGAGTCGGAAGGAACAGAAATCTCTCCAAGCTAACTCAAGGAAAGATGGAGTTATGTAAGGATCCCAAGGAAACTTGAGGGGCTCAACTAGCTAAGTCACTTCAGTCGTGTCCGACTCTGTGCGACCCCATAGACGGCAGCCCACCAGCCTCCCCCGTCCCTGGGATTCTCCAGGCAAGAACACTGGAGTGGGCTGCCATTTCCTTCTCCAATGCAGGAAAGTGAAAAGGGAAAGTGAAGTCGCTCAGTCGTGTCCGACTCTTAGCGACCCCATGGACTGCAGCCTACCAGGCTCCTCCGTCCATGGGATTTTCCAGGCAAGAGTACTGGAGTGGGGTGCCATTGCCTTCTCCGGCTCAACTAGAGGAAAGACAACTGGCAGCCATGTTCTCCTTGTCTCCAGAGTTCCATGGTGTCTCATCGTTGTCACTTTCTACCTGTCCTTCTCTTCCATCTCATTTCTCTCCGATGCTCAATTCTCTCCAATTGCTTGTTAGGTAGCCTGGTGCCAATCAACTCACACGATGGCTTTGGGCTGAGTCTATGTGACCCTCCAGTCTGGCTAATTGACTTTATTTCTCTCTCCCTGGAGATGCTTTTCAGACACTCAATAAATATTAACTGACTTGGTAGACACTCAATAAAAGTAAATACCTATGAATCACTGGGTAGACACTTAATAAATATTAATTTTCTTTTCCCCTTCAGAGAATGAACACCATTGGAGTAGAAAAGAATGTTTGTTTGATAGTGGGTTCATGAAGTAATATTCTTTTCCCTGCCCTCCACATATGTAAGGTAGAGAAAATACTTCCAGTTGGGTAAAGCACCCTTCTGGAAAGACCTCAGAAATTCTGACCAATTTGGCAAATCTACAAGATTGAACCAGGTCACTATTGTTTCTTAAATCAACATACTTTGTGGCCATGAGAAGGTGTTTATCTTCATGTCCCCAAAGTTGCGATTTGTGATTTTATTATATAGTAAAAGAAAGAATAAAAAACCCATTCAACCTCCACCTAGGTGAGGGCTGTGGATGACTTTTGTGTTAACTCTGCAATGAATAAATCTAAATCTTGATTGGGAGTTGAAGTGACACATAACTTAAATGCTGAACTCTCTTGTGACGAAGCATGAAATAGGATCAGATCAGTGACCTTTAGCATACACTCTAGAGGTGACATGCATGACATTTCCACTGGCCCACAGACTAGCTCTACAGGGTAAATGCCTATAACATAGTCTGTGTTTGTCCGCACCACACCCACTCCCACCCCATCCATTCTCCACCCTTCCCTCCCCTGTTGTATGGCTGGCAATCTGGCCCCTGCTGACCAGAGCTCTTTGTAAGCGACTCTTCTGGTTGGGTTTTGACAGAGGGAGACCCTCATAGTGCTGCCCTTAGACCCAGGCAACAGGGGCCAGCCCTGGGCCCGATGTTTTATATAGCAACATAGACCGTAGACACATGCAATAAATAAATAAGTAAATATATATATATGTATATAAAGATTAAAAGACACATGGGGGACTTAACTGGTGGTCTAGTGGCTAAGACTGTGTCCTCCCACTGCAGGAGACCTGGGTTTGATCCTTGGTCAGGGAACCAAGATCCCGCATGCCTCAGAGCAACCAGGCCTGCAGTCCACAAGAGGCAACAAAAGATCCTGTGTGCTACAACTAAGACCAGATGCAGCCAAATAAATACATAAATAATTATTATTCTTAAAAAAAGACACATGGGCACTTGTGTTTCTTGGGAGAGAGCACTACCATCAGAGTGCACAACGCTCAGTGGGCAGGAGAACTTAATGGCTGAGACCTTAGATGAGAAAAAAGACATTAGCTTGCTAAATTTGTCCCCTTTCAGAAGCACAACAGGTTTTGGTGGTGCTAGGTACTCATTTTCTTGCTTCTCTTTGGTTGTTTTAATTCAAGCTCTGTATATTTAGTATTTACAACACTGTCAGCTGTTGCCCAAGGAAGGCTGTGTGTATGCAGTCCAGATGTCACCTGAGTGAGGCATGAAACTGAGTCTACATTTGGCAACTGGATGAACATCAAATGCTAAGATGGTAAATAGATTTGTGTTTTAAAACTATTTTTAAAGGTTCTATTAAACTTAAAAATGCTTAGATTTTGAAAAGTAATAATTTTTGAAGGTTCTAGAACAAAAAGTTTTTGAAGGAAAATATGAAAAATAATTTAAAAGTTTTTACATTTACTTTGCAAATTTTATGAAACTTTGCTGAAATGTTAAGTACAACAACAATTGTATTTTAGCTTTAATCTTTTCACCTTTATTATCAACAAAATATAAATTATATGAAATCTAGATAATAGAACACAGTGATTTTCCTGATATTAAGATAGAAATTAATTTTATGGACTATATATAGGGAATACTTTATAAATTGATTATGTCTTTATTACTCATCCAAATGTTGCTGGCCATAAAAAGCCAATCATATGTCATCATAATTAAATGTGCTGCTAAGTCACTTCAGTTGTGTCCGACTCTGTGTGACCCCATAGACGGCAGCCCACCAGCCTCCCCCTTCCCTGGGATTCTCCAGGCAAGAACACTGGAGTAGGTTGCCATTTCCTTCTCCAATGCAGGAAAGTGAAAAGTGAAAGTGAAGTCGCTCAGTCGTGTCTGACTCTGTGCGACCCCATGGACTGCAGCCCACCAGGCTCCTCTGTCCATGGGATTTTCCAGGCAAGAGTACTGGAGTGGGGTGCCATCGCCTTCTCCTAATTAAATGTAGTTTTTTTAATATTTTGTTGACTTTCAATTACATAAAAAACACATGTTTGCATATGTTTTCAATTTTGTGGTTATAAAGGTATATCTGTTGTTTTGGAGCAAGTTGTAAACTTTGGTGTTGTGGGCCAGACAGTTTCTGTTACAACTCTTACTGAGTGGAGTGTTAAGTGGCCATAGATAACACGTGAAAGAGTGGGAAGAGGTGTGTCCCAAAAACACCAAAGAAGGCAGTGGGCTGGGTTGGGTCTGCAGGCTGTAATTTGCTGGTCCCTGTGTTTTCCCAGGAGTCATATATGGATGTGAGAGTTGGAACATAAAGAAAACTGAGTGCCAAAGAAGCAAGGAGATCAAACCAGTTAATCCTAAAGAAAACCAGTCCTGAATCAAAGGACTGATGCTGAAGTTGAAGTTCCAATACTTTGGCCACCTGATATGAAGAACTGACTCATTGGAAAAGACTCTGATGCTGGGAAAGATTGAAGGCAGGAGAAAGGAATGACAGAAAATGAGATGGTTGGATGGCATCACTGACTCAATGGACATGAGTTTGAGCATGCTCTGGGAGTTGGTGATGGACAGGGAACTGAACTGAACTGTGTTAGAGGAAGCAGACTGTGTGAGACTCTGAAATAGAAGTTTGTGTGCAGAAAATTTACTGCAGGAGGGTAAGACTCGGCAGGAAGAGAACTTGAACTGGGTGTAGTCACAGTAGATACCTCAGCTGACCCATCGGGGAGCCGGCCCTCAGGGTTGACCCTTTAGTCTTGCCCCAGCTCAGGGCAAAGTGGCTTGGCCTTTATACCTCCACATGCCCTGGACAGGGACTGCGAGGTGTGACCCTAGACAGGGCATCTCCCTTCAACAGAGGGAAGTGCCCAGAGGGGGACCCCGCTGTGAACTGTCAGTACCTCAACCTCAGAATCAGTGCCTCCATCTTAAGGAGAGTTGTGATGGTTAATTTTCTGTTATATGCTGGGTCACAGTGTCCAGATACTTTCTCATGGAATGTTTTTTTTTGTTGTTGGCCCCAATACATGGCATGTGAGATCTCAGTTCCCCAACCAGGGATCAAACCCACACCCCCTGCACTGGAAGGTGGAGTCTTAACCACTGGACCGTCGGGTCCAGATACTAGGTCAACCATTGTTCTAGATGTTTCTGTGAAAATGTTTGTGGATGAGGCTAACACTTAAATTGCTGGACTTTGAGTAAAGCACATGACTCTCCCACCCCCTACCATAATGTAGGTGGGCCTCATGCTATCAGATGAAGGCTTGAACAGAAGAAAAGGCTGACTCACCTGAGCAAGGGGGAAACCTGCCAGCAGACGGCCTTCAGACTTGAGTCACAGCTTGCCTGTTCCTTGGGTCTCCTGCCTGATGGCCCGCCCTGCAGACTGTGGGCTTGTCAACCTCCACAGTCAAATGACTAATTCCCTAACGTACGTTTCTCTGTTATATACATACATCCTATTGGTTCTGGAGAACCCTGGCTAAAAGAAGAGTTCTTGGTGATGCACCAGGATGTTTACTCTGACTGTCAAAACAGGAGGACAGAACATGCATAGTGTGCAATCTTGCTTTGCAACTTTTAAATATTCAAGTGTATGGCACGTGAGCTCTGAGAAATGAAGTATTTCCTGCCGTATCAGTAAACAAGGGATATCACAGTCATCAGCAACTGCAGCCGCCATGGAGGGTGAGTGAAGTGGTGAGCCCCGCCAGGACTCAGGAAGGAAAGAATACCCGCCATCCGGCGGCCCTCAGATGGCAGCTATCCCCCACGGTGAGCCCCAGGGGACTCAGGAAGGAAAGAATACCCGCCATCTGGCGGCCCTCAGACGGCAGCTATCCCCACGGTGAGCCCCAAGGGGAGTCAACATGTGAAAACCCAAGATACTGGTCCCAGATAGATTAGGTACATATCAAAGGAATGATTTCAGTGAGCCCAGATTCTTGCATTTTCCCATAAAACAGCGCTAAATTCCTTAACTTGGCATATCAGGTTTTCCTTTAATTAACGATAATCTTTTGGCATTCAGACTACCTGCCCTTTGTTGTAAAACTTCTGTATAACCTGGCTTCCCCCTGGACTTCTCAGAGCAGTTACCTCAGACTTACTTGAGATTCTGCCTCCCAAACTGAAAGTCCTAAAAATTCCTGCCAAATAAAACATAACTCTCAACTTTTAGGTCATGAATATTTTTTAAGTCTACAGCCCCATGGCACGCTCCCCTGTCCAATGGCGCTCTTGAGCAGTTGACTAGGATCTGTAACCAATTGTAGGCATCTCTTTTAAATTTGATGTTCTCTGGTATCAGTTTGGTAGCTTGAAATCATCATGGTGAGAGTATTTCCAGTAGAGAAGTCAGCAAACACTACACATCCAGGCTGGTCGTGTAAATGGTGGTTAAACATGAACCTATCTGTAAGGGGCTGGATTCCACAAGTGTTAGGAGCAGGCTTGCCTCTACACCAGCAGTTCACCAAAGACGGAAAGTCCCTGCTGCATGGCTTCCTCTGCCCTGAGTTCCTGTAACTCCGTTTCCTTCCCACAACCCTCCCAAAAATGGCAGGTCACAGCTCCCCACGGTTGCTCTGCTCTGAGTGCATTCCTGCTTCTGACTGTCCCTTGGTGAGGAGACCCTTGCCCTGCAGCCTCCTCCTCTGAACCGTCTGAGACAAATTGTTTCCTTCTGGGACCTTGGTGGCACAAAAGGGGGCCGGCAAGTCTGTCTCTGGCTCTACGCTCACTCTAAGGTTCAATGTCATCCCTCCCGCCATTTCCAGTTTCCATCATTTGCACCAACAGCTGATAACCTGTTTCATTTCTTATCTTCTCTCCTTTATGCCTTGTCCGTTCTCTACTCCTTCCAAAAGGCACAGGCAATAGGGTGAAATCCCAGAATCAGTCTCCAAGTCACATGCCAAGGGATATTCCACAGCCAGGTGTTTTGTCCCTCAGTCACCTTGGTTATTAAAAATGTGTTTCGGTGATACTCAGTGAGGTTAATTTTGGAATCCCCAACTGTGTAAAAGGAAGACAAAAGCCAACTATCAAAATTAATTGGAAACAATGTGTTTAATTTCAGAAGGCGAGAGTGATAGAAATCACATGGAACTGTTCATCTCTGGCTCATCTCTTTGAATTATTTTAAGAATCAAAACCTCTTGTGGTTTTGACTCATAATCTCATATTTCTGCATGTCTGATGTACACATTCAGTAATAGGTCTGGGCTTAGGGCAAGAGCCAGGGGCTGTGGGTGGGGAGTGGGCCTATGGACCCTGCACCCCACCTGGATCATGGAGCTGGTGGAGAGGCCTCTGTCTGGAACACACCACATCAAGGTGTTCTTGACCTTTTTAAAATATATATATAATTTTTATTATATTTTGACCAGACCATGTGACATGCGATATCGTTGTTCCCTAACCAGGGATTAAACTCGCGCCCCCTGCACTGGAAGCGCAGAGTCTTAACCAGGGAAGTCCCTGTTCTTGAACTTTTTTCCTGTTATGGCCTCCTGAAGCTTATGGACCTTTCCCAGAAGAATGGTTTTAAATATAATACAATCACATTAAACTATATTTAAGTAAAAAAAAAAAAAAAAGGTTGGGGGGCTTCCCTGGTAACTCAGATGGTAAAGAATATACTTGCAATGCAGGAAACCCAGGTTCAGTCCTTAGGTCGGGAAGATCCCCTAGAGAAGGGAATGGCAACCCACTCCAGTATTCCTCCTTGGAGAATTCCAGGGACAGAGGAGCCGGGTGGGCTACAGTCCATGGGGTTGCAAAGAGTCAGACACGACTGAGCGACTAACACACAGACACACACAAGTACAAAAAATATCACCACACGAAAGCTCTGGAGTTTGGGAAGGTTTTCAGGTTGCCTCTGCTCTTCCAGCCCCTCTGGTCACACTGCTTCCCTAAGTTTGCATCAGCGACTCTAGACACAACACAGTGTTGGTGAGCTTTAATCAAAAACAACAAAGAATAACACTGCTGTCCTCTTTTTCTTTTTTTTTTTAAAATGACCTTTGCTTTTTCTCTTGGAAGGAAGGAAAGGGGGGGATCAGAAAGAAAGAAAGAAGGAAAGAAAGAAAACCAGGGGTTGTTGGCTGGTGTGCTCAGCCCTTCTTCCTTCTCCTCCTGGAAATAGACCCACCTGCCCTCACCCAGTGAGTGACAGGCAGAGTCCAAGAGAGTGAAATAAATGGACCCACCTGACCCAAGCTGAACCAATCATATATTCTATTCCAGAAAATTGCCCATTGAGTAGAGTTGTCAAGATGTAAAACAGTCGCTTCTGAGACAACTAGGAGCAGCATTCTTGGGATAAATTTCCAAGCCACTGCTGACAGAGATTCCTGGAAGCACCTGGGTCCATCATTTGGAAAGTTTAGCTTTTCCTTTGAATCCACGAGCTAAGCATTAATCTGTCAATAAACCTCTTCCTTTGCTTGTAACCCAGGAACCCTAACTGACCCAGAAATGACTTCTGGCTTTGCCGAACGCTAATGTGGAGGAAATCAGCATAATCTGAAGAAGGAGAAGACCAGGGGAGCTTCTCTCCAGGGTGCCAAAGTGGAAAGGCAGGATCTCAGGACAGTCAATCACAGTGAATCCTTGAAGAGGTCTTCCAGCCCCAGCCATCTGTCTTCCAAGCCCCCTAGTCCCAACAGCCAAATACTTTTGACACACTTTCAAAGTATTAAGTTTTACAGTAGTAGAGGCCTTGGCCATTATTTAGTCCATTTTACTAGGTTTTAGATGTAAAATGTAAAGCTTTTTCTTTTACATTTTGTTTTTGTTTTAAAGTTTGTCCATACCCCACAGCTTGGAGGATCTTAGTTCCCCTACCAGGAATGGAGCCCAGGCCCGAGGAGTCAAAGTGCCAAGTCCTAAGCACTGGACCATGAGGAAATCCCCATAAAGGCTGTTTCTTCTTCTTCTTTTCTTGTACCATCTAATAATACAAAGATCTTAAATGAGTCTGACCAGCAGTTTCACATTTGGATTCACATGAAATTACTTCCAGAGGCATTGGTGTGTTTTTGTTTTGTTTCTTGATGTGGACAGTTTTTAACATCTTTATTGAATGTTTACAATATTGCTTCTGTTTGTGTTTTGGTTTTTTTGGCTGTGAGGCATGTGAGATCTTAGCTCCCCGACCAGGGATCAAACTAGGGTCCCCTGAATTGAAAGGTAAAGTCTTAATCACTGGCTGACCAGGGAAATCCAGAGGCATTGGTTTAAATCAATGGCAAAACCATGTTCCCAATCCAGGGAAACTCCAAGAAAGGATTTACCAACCTTATATCAAAATGGATTGATTTGGAGAGGTGAGGGGGGTGGAGGGTAGGCATTATTTTCTGGAATGTGATAATAATAATAAAGTGAATAAGAGCTAAGATTTCCTGAATAATCAGTGTGTATCAGGCAATGTTCAAGAGGCTTTTTCAAGCATCATTTTATTTAATCCTTAAAAGCAAAGTATTGTGAGCAAGACTATATTGAGGGTGTAACATCAAACCTGAAGGGGTTAAATTGTTAGCTCTAAATCACATGTTAGTAGTAAGTGGTAGAGCTGGGATTCAAAACCAGATTTCCCGACTCTATAAATATGCTATTAATGCTATGTATAAAATAGATGGGCTTCCCAAGTTGTGCTAGTGGTAAAGAACCTGCCTGCCAATGCAGGAGACGTAAGAGGTTTGATCCCTGGGTGGGGAAGATCCTCTGGAGGAGGGCATAGCAACCCACTCCAGTATTCTTGCCTGGAGAGCCCCACGCACAGAGGATGGTGCTATGGTCCACATGAATGAAGCGATTTAGCATGCACGCATGCACACATAGAAATAGATAACTAAAGAGAACCTACATATAGCTCAGGGAAATCTACCTGATAGTCTGTGATGACCTAAATGGGAAGGAAATCCAAAAAGGAGGGGATACGTGTATATGTATAGCTGATTCACTTTGCTATATAGCAGAAACTAACACAACATTGTAAAGCGACTATATGCAGATAAAAAATTAATTAAAAAAATAAATCCTATACTCTTAACTAGCAAGTTAGTTCCTACATATTCATCGCTGTGGACACCCTCGTTATTTGTCTTGGGTCCTAAAGCTAGCTGCTGGCCTGGTCAGACTCCCGTTTTTCCCAGCCTTTGTATACTGCACAGCAATGATGTAGTGGTGGGAGCCCACCACAGTGTAACAAAGCCCCTCATTCAGGATTGTCCCAATAGGAAGGATACAGTCTGATGTGACAGCAGTAGACACACTACAAGTAGGCCATCAGAAGAAAAATAATTAATATAAACAATAATAATAAATTATGCATAACTTTTAACATTAATCAAGTTCAAGAGGAGGGATAAATTGGGAGATTGAGGTTGGCATATACACACTACTATAAACAAAATATATAACTAATAAAGGCCTGCTGTATAGCACAGGGAACTCTGCTCAATGCTCTGTAATGACGTATATGGGAATAGAATCTTAAGAAGACTGGATTTATGTATATATATAACTGATTCATTTTGCTGTACAGAAGAAACTAACACAGCATTGTAAATCAACTCTACTCCAATAAATTTTTTTTAATTAAATAGGCAATGCCAAGAAAATTAATTAAGTTCTCAGGGGAGAAAGAGAGCTTCCTTGCAGATACATACAAAAAGACCAGTATGAGGAAGGGTACTGAGTCCCAAAGGGTGGAGGTTGGGGCAATGAAGCATCTCAGTCCAACTGGATGGGTTAGGTCACACTGCAAAACAGTTAACTCCAAGCTGAGTGGCTTGAAGTGCTATGAATCAATGAAGAAACAATGGTGACTTTCTCATTTTGTATTAGGTTGATGCAAAAGTAATTTCGGTTTTGCAACTGTTGAACTTCGCCATTTACTATTAGAACACATTCTTAAATAAATGTGGTATGTTTACACTTTATTTTAATGTACATTTCTTGTTTTATGTTTTTACCAATGAATTACTACTTGCTGTCTATTTTTTATGTATTTTAGACTATGGAAATGATGTTAGACAAAAAGCAAATTTGAGCGATTTTCTTATTGGAATTTAAGATGGGTCATAAAGCAGCAGACACAACTTGCAACTTCAGCAATGCATTTGGCCCAGGAACTGCTAATGAACATACTGTGTGGTGGTGGTTCAAGAAGTTTTGCAGAGGAGACTAGAGCCTTGAGGATGAGGAGCACAGTGAGTGGCCATTGTAAGTTGACAACGACCAACAGAGAGGATCATCAAAGCTGATCGTCTTACAGCTACTTGAGAAGTTGCCCAAGAACTCAATGCTGATCATTCTATGTTCGTTTGGCATTTGAAGCAAATTGGAAAGGTGAAAAAGCTTGATAAGTGGGTGCCTCCTGAGCTGACCAAAATCAAAACAATCATTTTTTTGAAGTGTAGTCTTCTCTTATCCTATGAAACAACAAAGAACCATTTGTCAATTGGATTGTGGTGAGTGACAAAAAGTGGATTTTATAAGACAATCAGTGACAACAAGTTCAGTGGTTGGACCAAGAAGCTCCAAAGCACTTACCAAAGCAAAAAGCTTCCTGATCTCTGGTGATCTACTGCTGGTCTGGTCCACTCCAGCTTTCTGAATCCCGGTGGAACCACTACATCTGAGAAGCATGCTCAGCAAGTCAGTGGGGTGCACTGAATCCTGCAATGCCTGCAGTCAGAACTGGTCAGCAGAAAGGGCCCGGTTCTTCTCTGCAACAATGCCTGGCCACAGGCCACACAACCAACACTCCAAAAGTTGAGCGAATTGTGCTACAAAGTTTTGCCTCGTCCACCATAATCACCTGAACCCTTGCCAACCACTCCTTCAAGCATCTCAACAACTTGTTGCAGGGAAAATGCTTCCACAACCAGCAGGATGTAGAAAATGCTTTCCGAGAGTTCGTAAAATTCTGAGGCATGGATTTCTATGCTGTGGAAATAAACACATTTATTTCTCATTGGCAAAAATGTGTTGATTTTACTGGTTCCTGTTTTGATTAATAAAGACGTGTTTGAGCCTAGTTACAATGATTTCAAATTCAAGGTCCAAAACCTTGAATAATTACTTTTGCACCAATCTAATAGTACTGAAAAACAACCCAAATAAATTAAAAATAAAATTTAAAATATATATTGTATAGGAAAAATAAAATTAAACAATCTGTCTTTTTTGTCCAGGACAGGGAATCTGATAAAACATCATGGTGTCCAATGTTCATAGATGTACTATTTACAGTAGCCAAAACATGGATGTAACCTAACTGTCCACTGATAGAGGAATGGATAAAGATGTGGTACATATATACAATGGGATATTAGCCATAAAAAAATCACGAAATAATGCCATTTGCAGCAACACGAATGCAGCTAGAGATTATCATGAAGTAACTCAGAAAGAGAAAGACAAATGCTCTATGCTATCACTTACATGTGGAGTCTAAAATATGGCACATATGAACCTATCAACAAAACAGAAACAGACTCATAAACATAGAGAGCAAACATATGGTTACCAAAGGGGAAGGGGGAGGAATAAATTAGGAGTATGGGATTAACATATACACACTACTACATAAACAGAGAATAGATAACCAACTTGAACCTACTGTACTGTATAGGCAACCGTACCTAATGTCTTGTAATAACCTATAATGGAAGAGAATGCAAAAAAGAGAGTAAATATAAATATATATGTATGTATAACTGAATCACTTTGATGTATACTTGAAATCAACACTACATTGCAAATAAAGTATACTTCAATAAAAATTAACAACAACATCGTGGGGAAACATTGCAGTCCTTTAATGGACCAGAACCTGGTGGTCTGGAGTCGACGATAAGAAAGTAAAAGAGATAAAGAGAGAGAAGAAAGAAAGAAAGAGAGAGAGAAAGAAAGACACGGGGACCCAAGCTCTGATGGAGCAAAGATACTTTATTAGCAGAAATGCAGGCTTATATGTCTTTAGTAAGATGATTACTCAGCTATTACACAGGATGAAATTTTATCAATAGCCACAATATGGATAGTCTAATACATACAGGGTCGCTGATGCTGAAAAGAGTCACTGAAGGGAATTACTGAAAGGAATCCAAGCAGGTATCCTTTCTCATGATCTCAGTCCTGAGAACTGCATGCAGCTTTACTCGTCCTCAGAATAGGAACTGATAAGGAACAGAGAATCCTTGAGAAATAGAAAACAGCATGCAGAAATCCTCCTGTTAAATCTTCCCTGACAATTCCCCCTTGTTTATTATATTTGTAAAAAGGGTCTTGACCAATTGAGTTTGTTTAAACAATTTTTGCATAAGGGCAATGGTAAACAACACATCTAATTGTAACAAAAGGAAGGGGAGCACAAGCTTGTATGAAATATGACAGATTATAATGAAATATAATGAAATATTTACTATGATTGGTCTCTGTGAAATGTCCAGTCCAAGTCCCAAGTTCTTCAGCGCTCGCAGCAAGTTTCTAGATGTCCCATTGTTTAGGCCCAATCTGTCGAGGACGATTCGAGGACGAGGGGGGCCATTCCACCGTCAAGCCACCCACGAAGTCCTTCGTCATGGTAATGCTCCATTGTCGTGTTAGCAACTTTCCATGCTACCTGAGTAGCACAGTCACACACAGTGCTATTAATATCATCTGAGCAGTTAGATAGCCACATACCATGGGGTCCCCCATCGACAATTGTATGCTTAGCCATAAACATTAATTTTCCTGATTTTGGAAATCCTGATTTTGGATTTTGGTCCCTTTTGATACCCTGCTCATGTCTAACTGTCTACCTATTTCCCTTCTCAGGCATTTGGGAACCCAGTCTCAGGGGAAAAGGGGCGATGACCGCTCTGGTTTCTTCAGGCTGTACAGGGGCGTCGTGGGGTTCTGGGTTCCCTTTGCCTGGTCTCTGTCAGGGTGCATTAACAGAGGGAGATGAGAGTCCATGGAATGATAAGGTGACTTGTTTCAGCATTGTCTAGGTGTTGGTCAAGGAATATTCTTGTCATACTACCATTTGGAGATTTGTTGTATTCTGGAAGAAACAAACTTAACAAGAAAGGCAAAGGTACATGGCTCAAAGATTAATAGAAGTAGAAAAGCTGTTCAGGGGCTACCAGGAGAACTAGGATCAAACATTGGTTCATGACATTAGTGTTTCTCTAGGTATGAGAAGGTGCAAGAATTTGGGCTCATAAAATCTTTACTTGAAAACATTTGGCTGTCTGAAGGCCGGTTCTTCTGGGTTTTTCCCAGAGCACAGAGTGCCTTATTTCTGATTTCTACCTTGAACTCCTTTCAGAGGGTGTTGAAGGTCAGCAGCTTGTAGTGGTCATGATGTAATCTTTGTGGAGGCAGCTGGCAACTTCCAGGCAGCAGGGTCCCTTTATAACCACATATTTGACCATGTTTGGGGGACATTTCTTGGCCATTGTGTCTCACGGTGCTGGGAAGGCTCATTTATCAATTAACCTCAGCAATATTATCTAGAGACAAAGACATGCGTTGAGCCATACATATATATCCAGACAGACAGAGATCTCATAGTTTTCTGCTTTAAGATTTAAAAGGTCTTTTTGTCCCCTCTTCTCTTTTTTAAAACCAAGGTTTTCTTTTTATGCAGTACACTCTTGGTCACAAACAATATTCTGATCATTCAGCCACTACCAACATTAGTACATAGGTCTTGGGAAAGTAATCTCTTAAAAATGAACAGTCTCAATTTCTAGGCTCAGAGATGATTTTTGCAATTATATAATTCCATGACATGAAATTTTATTGGATTTAACAGTTCTGTGATATAGCCATTTAAGAGGAACAAGGAAAAATCAACCCAATCAAACACTATGCATCTAAAAAAACACACACGTCTATAAAGCACATGGGTGCATTCTATTCCACAATTACTGAGCTCCTATTATGTGCCTGTCATCGAGTATTAGGCTATCATCAGTTCAGTTCAGTTCAGTCGCTCAGTCGTGTCTGACTCTTTGCGACCCCATGAATTGCAGCATACCAGGCCTCCCTGTCCATCACCAACTCCCAGAGTTCACTCAAACTCATGTCCATCAAGTCAGTGATGCCATCCAGCCATCTCATCCTCTGTCATCCCCTTCTCCTCCTGCCCCCAATCCCTCCCAGCATCAGAGTCTTTCCCAATGAGTCAACTCTTCGCATGAGGTGGCCAAAGTACTGGAGTTTCAGCTTTAGCATCAGTCCTTCCAAAGAACACCCAGGACTGATCTCCTTTAGAATGGACTGGTTGGATCTCCTTGCAGTCCAAGGGACTCTCAAGAGTCTTCTCCAACACCACCACAGTTCAAAAGCATCAAGTCTTCGGTGCTCATCTTTCTTCACAGTCCAACTCTCACATCCATACATGACCACAGGAAAAACCATAGCCTTGACTAGCCGGACCTTTGTTGGCAAAGTAATGTCTCTGCTTTTGAGCATGCTATCTAGGTTGGTCATAACTTTCCTTCCAAGGAGTAAGTGTCTTTTAATTTCATGGCTGCAATCACCATCTGCAGTGATTTTGGAGCCCCCCAAAATAAAGGCTGACACTGTTTCCACTGTTTCCCCATCTATTTCCCATGAAGTGATGGGACCAGATGCCATGATCTTCGTTTTCTGAATGTTGAGCTTTAAGTCAACTTTTTCACTCTTTCACTTTCATCAAGAGGCTTTTTAGTTCCTCTACACTTTCTGCCATAAGGGTGGTGTCATCTGCATATCTGAGGTTATGATATTTCTCCCGGCAATCTTGATTTCAGCTTGTGTTTCTTCCAGCCCAGCGTTTCTCATGCTGTACTCTGCATAGAAGTTAAATAAGCAAGGTGACAATATACATAGCTGGATAATAATAGCCATGCTCTGTAGCCATGTCCCTGTTTGGGCGCCACTTGTTGCTGTCCTTTAATGGACCAGAACCTGGTGGTCCAGAGTCGATGATAAGAAAGTGAAAGAGAGAGAGAGAGAGAGAGAAAGACAGACACGGGGACCCAAGCTCTGATGGAGCAAGGGTACTTTATTAGCAGAAATTCAGGCTTATATATCTTTAGTAAGATAATTACTCAGTATTACACAGGATGAAATTTTATCAATAGCCACAATATGGACTGTCTAATACATACAAGTTCGCTGACGCTGAAAAGAGTCACTGAAGGGAGTTACCGAAAGGAATCCAAGCAGATACCCTTTCTCATGATCTCAGTCCTGAGAATTGCGTGCAGCCATGGCAATCCACTCCAGTACTATTGCCTGAAAAATCCCATGGATAGAGGAGCCTGGTAGGCTACAGTCCATGGGGTCCCAAAGAGTTGGACACAACTGAGCATCTTCACTCACTCACTTACTTCGTTCTCAGAATAGGAACTGATAAGGAACAGAGAATCCTTGAGAAATAGAAAACAGCATGCAGGAATCCTCCTGTTAAATGTTCCCTGACAGGGAAATACTTTCTATGATCACTGGAATGGGATTTTTCTGGAGTGCAACAATCATTACATTGTCTGCAGCCTAGGGTTCCATGTTGGATACCTCTTTGAAGCTAGTCTTGGATTCTTGTTGTATTTCACATATATAGTCCCTGGCCCTCCCCACTTCCCCAAAGAGGAAAAGAGACAAAGAACTACAAGGGTTAATAAATACTGATGGGTTACTGAAAAAATCCAACAGTTCAAAATCAGTGACCCATGATGTAGCTGGTACAGTGGACATCCACTGGAGCAATTTGTTAATTCTTTTTTTGGAAACTGGTTCTCATCGACCGTAGTTGATGGGTGAGCAGTGAACACAAGCTGGGCCAATCACATTGTGTCTCTGGAAATTTAGAACTTAGACTATATAAAAAATAATTTTGAAAAGAATCTTTATTTGAAACAATCTCAAACTTACAGAAAATTTGCAAGACAGTACAAAGATATTTGTTGCTTCCTAAATTTTGTGAGAGCAAGCTCCTGACATGATGCCTCATCACCCAAAGACATACTTTTCACTGAATTTCAGTCATCAAAAGCAGGAAATTAACACTGATAACGGCTACCAGTTCATCCTCAGGCCATTCAAGTTCTTCCATGTTCTTTATAGTTAAGGGTCCAGTTAAGAATTATGACATTTCCCTTTATTAGAGCTTGGAATTTAAAAAGTGATATATGGCCTTCCCAGGTGGCTCAGTGGTAAAGAATCCATCTGCAATGCAGGAGACCCAGGTTCAATCCTTGGATTGGGAAAATTCCCTGGAGAAGGAAATGGCTACCCACTCTAGCGTTCTTGCCTGGGAAATCCCATGGACAGAGGAGCTTGGTGGGCTACAGCTCATGGGGATGCAAAAGAGGTGGACAGACTGAACAACTGAAGAACAACGAAAGTGACATCTAGCAACACAAAGCCATATACAAAGGTTTCCAGAGGAAAGCCTTCCCAGAGGTACTCTGTTATCAGCGTCTTGTGCATACTTCTTTCAGTCTACTAAGTTCCTCTTAGCTCCTGAAAAACTAGGATCAGGTGTTGAAGTTCCTCCATTAAGAACGTTATTTGTTTGTTTTTGGCCTTGTCTCATGGCTTGTGGAATCTGTCCTAACCAGGGACTGAACCTGGGTTCCCTGCAGAGGAAGTGCAGAAGTGCACAGCCCTAACCACCAGACTGCCAGGGAACTCCAGCCCTTTAAGAATGTTGAATATCTGTTAGAACTTTACATCAAGACAAAGGTTAAAGAAAAGGAGATTTCCGTTTTCCTTCCCTCTTTATAGACATTAAGGATCCTTTGTTGTTTAGTGCTTTAAAATGCCTAGAACATTTTTAGATTATCATATAAGTCATAATTGTGTAAAATTGCTTCTGTCTTCAGTTCAGTTCAGTCACTCAGTCACATCTGACTCTCTGCAACCCCATAGACTGCAGCACGCCAGGCCTCCCTGTCCATCACCATCTCCCAGAGCTTGCTCAAACTCATGTCCATCGAGTAGGTGATGCCATCCAACCATCTCATCCTCTGTCATCCTACTGACTTCAGACTTTCCCAGCATTAGAGTCTTTTCCAGTGAGTCAGTCCTTTGCATCAGGTGGCCAGAGTATTGGAGTTTCAGCTTCAGCGTCAGTCCTTCCAAGGAATATTCAGGACTGATTTCCTTTAGGATGGACTGGTTGGATCTCCTTGCAGTCCAAGGGACTCTCAAGAGTCTTCTCCAACACCACAGTTCAAAAACAACAGTTCTTTGGCACTCAGTTTTCTTCACAGTCCAACTCTCACATCCATACATGACCACTGGAAAAACCATAGCCTTGACGAGACAGACCTTTGTTGACAAAGTAATGTCTCTGCTTTTTAGTATGATGTCTAGGCTGGTCATAGCTTTTCTTCCAAGGAGCAAGTGTCTTAATTTCATGGCTGCAGTCACCATCTGAGGTGATTTTGGAGCTCAAGAAAACAAAATCTGTCACTGTTTCCCCATCTATTTACCATGAGGTGATGGGACCGGATGCCATGATCTTTTTTTTTTTTTATGATCATAGTTTTTTGAATGTTGAGGTTTAAGTGAGCTTTTTCACTCTCCTCTTTCACTTTCATCAAGAGGCTCTTTAGTTCCTCTTCACTTTCTGCAAAAAAAGGTGTTGTTATCTGCATATCTGAGGTTATTGATATTTCTCCCAGCAATCTTGATTCCAGCTTGTGCTTCTTCCAGCCCAGCATTTCACATGATGTATTCTGCATATAAGTAAAATATGCTTCATAGTTTCATTGAGTTAGACAAGGCTGTGGTCCATGTGATTAGTATGATTAGTTTTCTGTGACTGTGATTAGTTTTGTTTAGTTATATACATTTGTTGGTATATAATATTCACAAGGAAATTTACCAAGCTTTTCTTAATATTTTACCTTACATAACTGTATATAAATACATTTTTAAAATTATAATTATATAAATTGTATATAATCAGGGCTTCCCTGGTGGCTCAGAATCTGCCAGCAACCCTGGTTTGATCTCTGGATTGGGAAGATCCCCTGGAGGAGGGCATGGCAACCAGCTCCAGTCTTCTTACCTGGAAAATCCCATGGACAGAGGAGCATGGTGGGGTACAAGACATAGGGTCACAAAGAGTTGGACACAGCTGACCTCTAACACTTTTACTTTTCATATAATCGAACAGACAAGTTATCTTCATTTTAATAGTATCAGGACAAAAAGTTCCAAATTCATTCCTGAATCTTAAACATAAGGCAAAAATCTCTTCTTCTAATTACATAAAAGGTGGACCTATAACTTAAAATGTGGAAACGTTGATGGTGTCATCTTACTCTTCTTGTTCAGTGGGCTGAGGAGATTGGCCTATTGGTGTCAATGTGAGTAAAACAAGGCTAATAGAAGAAAACAGAGGAGTAAAGCAGTTTCTGAGGACATTGCGTAGTTCCTGCTCTCAGCCTCTTCCTGAGGACTGACTGCCTTTTGCTTTGGATTCAGTGCCGTGAGATCCCACAGAGCCTTTATCATAAAAATCTACCCTCACATCTTTTAAAGTTTTTGCTTGAGGTAGTTTGAATTGTTTTATGTTTCTTGCAACATTCCTAAGGCAACGGTCAGGGGATTGAGGTTCATTTGAATCCAAAGAAATCTGAAGGATCACAGTACCTAGGTGGTTTCTGATACTGCTGGGGCCCTCTGGAAGAACTATAAAATTGTTCTAAACAAAGCTTTATAACAGATCCAAATAGAAGAACATACACAAATCCAATCGTTTTCAGAGTTTTTCTTTCATCAAATAATGAGCTGCTGCCAGATGAAACTTTTTTAGAGTCATTCCACTGTAACTTAAATGTCTTTCCTAATTCTTGGTTTAATGATTTTTCCAAAAGGATTTAAAAAATTTAATGTACTTTATTGGCCATTTCTTGCCTTATTCATCAGATGAGCTTCTTGAAACATGATACAGTACATTATTTCTTACTAGTATGAGAGAAAAGATACTTCTGATTAATTTCAGATTTTAGTAAAAAGGGTTAAAAAAACTCATGACTGGCTACTCAAGACAAGATCATGTGTAGTATGGATAATGACTCAGTTTTAATTTTAAAAAATTCATGGAAGCAGCTCATAACCCCAAAGCTGGCATTTCTCACAACTTTCCTCAACACAATATAATCTTAGTCTATTTGCTTTGGCATTGTCATATAGCATGAAGTTCTCATCTCTACATTTTTGCAAATTTTGGGTAATGCATAATCCATACTTTAGGCTGAGCACAGACTCTCATTCACACTCTTTCACTTTCCCATGTGCCTGATTCTGGTTACTCTTGGCAACTCCTTTTTCATAAACTTTTCAAGGAAGTGATAATGTGAACCCAGAGATGCTGAATATAGAGCTTGTAACTCTAATGTCAGTGGGGTTTGTGGAACAAAGGTTCTCAGTTGCCGTCCAAGAGGTTTGTCTAACTTCTCTTGACTCATGTCCATATCCAGAAATCTTGGAAACTTACATGATTGAGCATCCTGTTTTGGCCCTCTCAAGCTGCAAGTACTCTGACTATAATTTAATATCAAGTTTCCTTAAGAATATGGAGAAATGATCTGCAAAGCAGGGCAAAATAGTCCATAAAGACTATGGCCCAGGACTGCTTATTGTTCTGTTAAGATATAGGTGGAACTGCAAGTAATAGACTTGAGAAAATAGTGGCTTAAACAGTATTTTCTTTTTCTGTCACATAATTGTTTAATTGATCAGTCGTGTCTGACTCTTTGTGAGCCCATGGACTGCGACATATTGGCTTCCCTGTCCTTAACTATCTCCCGGAGTTTGCTCAAACTTATGTCCATTGAATTGATGATGCCATCTCATCCTCTGCTGTCCCCTTCTCCCACCTTCAATCTTTTCCAGCATCAGGGTCTTCTCCAATGAGTTGGCTCTTCACATCAGGTGGCCAAAGTACTGGAGTTTCAGCTTTAGCATCAGTCCTTTCAATGAATATTTAGGACTGATTTCATTTTGGATTGAGTGCTTTGATCGCCTTGCCGTCCAAAAGATTCTCAAGAGGCTTCTCCAACACCACAGTTCAAAAGTGTCAATTCTTCATCACTCAGACTTCTTTATGGTCCAACTCTCACATCCATTCTGTCACATAGTTATCTCAAAAAAGTCCATGGATGATACGGTGGCTGTGCACCACAAAGTCCTCAGGGATCCCGGCTCCTTCCAGCTAACTATTCAGTAGTCATCAGTCTACATAATGAAATTACTAGTAGTACGTGATTTTATTATTATGATTACATTATTTCTACATAATCAATTTAATATTATTTCTACAAAATGGAGTTTTGTGCTCATGATCCAATATGGCTGCTGGAGCTTAAGGCATTACATCTGCATTCCAGGCAATCAGGTAGGAGAGAAGAGGCAAAATTTACTAGCGTGCTAACATCAAAGGAAGGTCCCTAGAAACTGTCATCTGCTTCCACAAAACACTGTGAAGAAGGTTGGGTAAAATTGTTTTATTCTGGAAAGTCCTATGTTTAACATGGAAGACGGAAAGAACACATATTGAGAAATAACCATTAGTTTCACCCACAGTCACTGAAGGTCCCTTGAGGAGCATGTATAACCTTTTTTATTGGTCTGATCTTCTTAATCATCCTATCAACTATGGTCTAACTGCTGGTATAGAGTTTTCTTCACTTATGGGCTGTTGCTTATACTCATGATTGCAAAAGCTACAGACTCAGGTGATCAAATAACAGAGCACTTACTATAATTGTAATATATATTACAATTAATACAATTATATATTACAATTATATTAATGTGCAGGGGAAGATTTTCATGAAGTGGATGGTGAGCCAAGCCTCATTTTCCAAAAATGGCTGCAACCATATTTTTGGACATGCATACTCTTCAAGGACTTTGCCACTCTCTTCTTTAAGAGGTGGAGTTTATATCCCCTATGTGGGAAGACCTTTTCAACCACCTCAGTGAGTTAAGTATGGATGGCAGGAGTGACACTGTGACATCGGAGTCTAGACCAAAAAAAAGTGAGAGCCTCCATCTTGATCACCTTTGGAACCCAGCTCCCATGCTCCTAATCAACCGCTGGCACTAACTTGCAAGTCACTGAAGGAGGCATTTTGGAAGCAAATCCTCTAGTTCTCAGCTAAGGCCAAGTGGAGAATACATGAGCCTTCTCCACTGAGCCATCTGGAAACTGAGTATTTTAAGAAAATAAATGATTATGGTTGTTTTAAATTGCAGAGTTTGAGGGTGGTTTGTTATAAAGCAATAGGTCACCAGGATGGTCAGGATCTTCCCTTGTAGCTCAGTCGGTAAAGAATCTGCCTGCAATGCAGGAGACCTGGGTTCGATTCCTGGGTCAGGAAGATCCCCTGGAAAAGGAAATGGTAACTCACTCCAGTATTCTTACCTGGAGAATCCCATGGACAGAGGAGCCTGGCGGGCTATAGTCCATGCAGTCACAAGAGTCGAACATGACTTCGTGACTAAACCAGCACCACCATGGTCAGGAATCAAGGAAACTTGCATGATCTTGGACAGTGAAAGTTAGGCCTCATGAGCATGGGAATGTAGATTTAGGAATGGGAGGACTGGGAATTCCCTGGTGGTCCAATGATTAGGACTCCACGCTTTTGCTTTCACTGCCAAGGGTGAGGCCCCAACCAATGGTCATGTAACTGAGATCCCACAAGTGTGGTTAAAAAAAGAAAAAGGAATAGAAGGATCATTCAGAACCCAATATTGTTCAGGTGAGATTATTTTGTATCCTTGAGTGTCAGCATCCAATCAGGAGAAAGAAAAAATTTGAAGAACAAAGTTTAAATAATCATTTTAACAGGGTATTAGAGGAACCAGTTGTTGTTTAGTTGCTAAGTCATGTTTGACTGTTTTGCAACTTCATGGACTGTGGCCGCCAGGCTCCTCTGTCCGTAGGATTTCCCAGGCAAGAATACTGGAGTGGCTTGCCATTTCCTTCTCCAGGGGATCTTCCCATCCTGGGGATTGAACACTTGGCTCCTGCTTGACAGTGATTTCAGTTCAGTTCAGTTGCTCAGTCGTGTCCAATTCTTTGTGACCCCATGAACTTCAATATGCCAGGCTACCCTGTTCATCACCAACTCCTGGAGCTTGCTCAAACTCATGCCCCTCGAGTCAGTGATGCTATCCAACCATCTCATCCTCTGTCATCCCATTCTCCTCCTGCCTTCAATCTTTCCCAGCATCAGGGTCTTTCCCAATGAATCAGTTCTTTTCATCAGGTGGCCAAAGTACTGGAGTTTCAGCTTCAGCATCAGTCCTTCCAATGAATACTCAGGACTTATTTCCTTTAGGATGGGCTGGTTGCATCACCTTGAGGTCCAAGGGACTCTGAAGAGTCTGTTTCCCTCTATTCCAAACTTTTTTTTTAATGAATGAGTGTTCAGTTCAGTTCAGTCACTCAGTCGAGTCCGACTCTTTGCGACCCCATGAATCACACACGCCAGGCCTCCCTGTCCATCACCAATTCCCAGAGTTTACTCAAACTTATGTCCATCGAGTCGAATGAGTATTAAATTTTGTCAAATACTTTCTCTCTTCTTAAACCTGTTAATACAGTGGATTACTTTGGTTGGTTGTGAAAGAATCAGTTTTGCATACCTGGAATTAAACCTCCTAGGCCATTTAATTGGAGAAGGCGATAGCACCCCACTCCAATACTCTTGCCTGGAAAATCCCATGGATGGAGGAGCCTGGTAGGCTGCAGTCCATGGGGTCGCAAAGAGTCAGACAAGACTGAGTGGCTTCACTTTCACTTTTATGCATTGGAGAAGGAAATGGCAACCCACTCCAGTGTTCTTGCCTGGAGAATCCCAGGGACGGGTGAGCCTGGTGGGCTGCCGTCTATGGGGTTGCACACAGTTGGACACGACTAAAGCAACTTAGCAGCAGCAGCAGGCCATATAATTAAACCCTCTTGGTGTATAATTCTTTTTATACATTGTTAGATTTAATATGCTAATACTTTGTTGAGGATTTTTATGCTTAAGTTTTAGAGACAGATGGATTCTCCAGAAGCAATCTCATTTCTACATATTAACAA
This sequence comes from Bos mutus, assembly GCF_027580195.1. Lineage (NCBI taxonomy): Eukaryota > Metazoa > Chordata > Mammalia > Artiodactyla > Bovidae > Bos > Bos mutus. The sequence goes on along the minus strand of NC_091629.1, from coordinate 74,645,497 downwards.
TAAACACCAGTGTGCAGGTATTATTTGTACTGTCTTTGGTCTTTGTATTAAGGATACCACAAACGACAATCAAAATGAATGTGACCTTAAGAGTCACCCAAACTACCCTCACATTGTGTACTGAAGTGACAGTGGCCACTTTTTTTATCCTGAGTTTTACTATCAGGAATTATTGAGAATCTAATATTTTTGGTGTAGAATGTTTAACAAAGTACCTGATAATGCTATTCTTTTTTTTCTACTTAAAAAAATATCAACTTTCTGAGAAAATGAGCCAGGGCTGTGCATATGTTCTATTTATTTGTTATAATCAAGTGTGTGCCTGACTAGTAAAATGAGACTTACAATTAAATATAGTGACTTAAGAACAAAGGGCTCAAAAACAAAAACCCAAACCAAACCAATTAAAAAACCAAAGGGCTAAAAAAACCCCCAAAAACCAAAGAGCTAAATTTCACAGTAATTTAAAAATCAAACTGAGTAATCCCCACACTATGATTAAAGTTTAAAGGAAAAAAGTCTTTTTCCTTGCATAATGAAATATATACAACTGTTTATAGACAATATTCAAAAATACATTAAGATTCATGATCTTTTAGTGATGAGTATGTAAATACTGCTTTATTTGGCTGAACCACCTAACAATGTCAGCACTTTATGGTAAGAATACCATGCCCTGCACATACTCTGCATTTTTCTGTTATTATGAGCAATTTTAGATATCTTCTTTTTCCCTTCCCCTTTCAGAGACTATTTATATGCCCTTATTATCTTGACATCATTCTGTGTCTTATACCTTTTTATTCTCGAAAATATATAGTACATTGGCGGGCTTGAGTTTTTATACCGATAATGTCAAGTTTACTGTTAATCAAAAACTTGGCCAAATTCCTACTGCCTTTTTTTTCCCCAAGTGATCATTTTGGATTTTTTAATTTTCATTTACCTATATAGCACACCTACTTCTTCTAAGTGGTCAGTTAACAGTTTATAAAATCTAGATCAGATGAGATCCAGGAGTATTAAGGCCTCAAAGGTGTGTTTTAATTTAATTAAAAAATTAAGATTCCTTAAATTCTACAGCAGCATATCTACCATTCCAGGCATTCCAAAAATCTGAAGGGCAGACAGAAAGATTTCCTGCAACTATAGCGACTGATCTGATCTGATCTGATAGTCAGAAAAATCATCACAGAGTTCACAAATATTTCAAATACAATTATGAGTAATGCAAACCTGGAACTGCCTTTTATGGAGATGTACTCTTAAAGAGTTAGTTAGGTTTTTAGATAGTTTTCCAGAGGGTAATTTGAGGTGAATAAGATGAAATAAATCAGTGTTCACAAAATAATAAAAACTTTTATTTATAAATTAATAAACAAACTATAATAAACATGACCAAACAACAAAGAAAGTTACTGGCTTCTATTCATTATGGCTAGAAAAATAAATTATTTAAACAAGTATCTAAATCTGCCTCCTGCTTCCAGAGAAATAAATGTATTGCATGTACATATTTTCAAATTGTTCCCAACTCTTATTCCAACTCAAGACTTGGGTAGTACTCTATTTTTTATATAGGAATAGTAAACAGACTTTACAAAAGCTAACAGAGTAAAAAATATTAAAATTTTATAAACCTTATAGTCTGGATTGATTATGATTAATTTGTGGAAATATACAAATCTTTCAACCATTCAGTTTATACATGGAAAATAAATTTTATGACTGTCAGATTTTACTTATATTCTTGAAAGGTTGACTGTTCCCAATAAGTAATCCTTCCACCACTTCTGTATACTTTCTACATTCTCAATTCAAAAAGAAACAACATACAATTATTTTACTTTTTGTTTTTTTCTTGCTTGAAACTGCTCTGTTTTGTTTTTTACAGATTTAATCAACATTGACAAGGCAGGATCAATGGACCTCTTGTGTGATTCCTTTTGAACCTCACCCTCCTTTTCACTCGTTGCCTGAGTCAGCCCCTGTTCTTTTTGTTCTCTCTGACGAGCTTTCTCCTCAAGGATTCTTTCCATAGCTTTTGTTTTCTTGAAATTAGGATCTGAAGGATCCAAATTGAACAAGTGGGAAGTATACATTGCCTGAAACCTTGCATCCTTAACATTGACCTGCAAACCCAAAAGGAAAGTACAAATACATAAAATTAGTAAACCAAAAGGCCTAGAAATGAGACCAGAGTTCAAAAAGTCAGTGAGTTGATGATAAAAAATACAAATGTATTTTGCATTGACTCATTAGAAAGCCATTCCTCCACAGATCTTCAATGAAGTCTTTAGGTTTATTCTTGAACCACATGTGCAGGGCACACTGTTCTTATCACACAATGACAATATCCTTGGAAGGGAATTATCGTAGTCTATATGTTACACTGTGGCCTGTTACTACCTCAGCCTCTTAGACTGTCTGCAGGAGTGACCACAGGAGATGCAGGCTCACCTATGCTTACAGTGTGAAATCTCTTTCTGGCTGAGATAATTAAGCCAGTGATGGCATCTCCTGTTGGAATTTTAGGCGAAGTCACTGCCTTCTTAGTACAATAAATTTTTTTTTCAACCTTGGTGCTAAAATGAGCAGCTACTGAGAGTGAATCATACAGCAGACTTAAAGACCATGATGGGAAAGATGGTACCCCCAAGACTAAGATCTGATCAGATACAAGCTCCAAATGTATCCTTTATCGTTCTACAAAAACACTGCATTCCCACATTTTAAGAGAATACTCTTAACTCCAGCCAGGCCTTCAAGTATTGCCGGGCACAGGAGTGACCAGACAGAAAGTGAGCATGACTCCCTGACTGCCACTCATCATTGCCCTGTGAAAAAGAGCCCACCCAGAGATGGACTGTAGAGTTATTTGCAATAAGGACCATAGGCATGATACTACTACCACACTCACAAAAAATGTTTTTATAGGTGATGGTCATCATGCATAAGACATCATTTTCTGCATGATGATTAGTTATCATAATAGAAGATTTGACTATAAATCATTCTCTGCTTTTAACTTTTTCTAAGAAAACTAATTTACCAAAAATTGATTCAGTGGAACAGCACCATACTTGGAGCTGACTTACAGAAACCAGAGTTACACAGTGGTCTCAAAGTCCCTCTCAATGCCGCTTAGAAGTTATTTGTATGCTTCTCTCAATTCTCCAGACAATTTCAAAATCTCTCCCATCTTCTTCTGAGTCTATTCTTCCATGCTAATGGATGGAAGTCATCAAATAGTTCCTGATAGCTGTCTGTAGGTTTTCTGTACAGGGCTCAAACTCATGCATGGGGACTGTGTGGCCACTAGAAATATGTATTTTAGCAAAAAAAGAGGGGAAAGAGGGAACAGTGGAAACAAGAAACAGAGCAATTAAAAAATTGTGGCCTGGGACTTTCCCGGTGGTCCAGTGGTTAAGAAACTGACTGCCGAGCGGGAGGAGCCAAGATGGCGGAGGAGTAGGACAGGGAGAACACTTTCTCCCCCACAAATTCATCAAAAGAGAATTTAAACGTCGAGTACATTCCACAAAACAACTTCTGAATGCCGGCAGAGGACATCAGGCACCCAGAAAAGCATTCCAACTCTTCGAAAGGAGGTAGGAAAAAATATAAAAGACAAAAAAAGAGACAAAAGAGGGAGGGACGGAGTTCCGTCCCGGGAAGGGAGTCTTTAAAGAGAGAAGTTTCCAAACACCAGGAAACCTTCTCACTGCGAATCTGTGCCGAGCTTTGGAAGCACAGAGGGCAACATAACAGGAAGAAAAAATAAATAAACAATTAAAACTCAAGATTGCGAGTCCTACGGTAACTCCCCAGCAGAGAAGCAGCGCAGAGCGCCTGCACGCGCCATTAGCAAGCGGGGCTGGGCAGGGAGGCGCAGGCGCGGGCTGCATCACTTAGGTAAGAATCTGGCCTGAATACCCTGAGCACTATCTGAGCGAAATAATTTGGGCTAGCAAACCAGACTGTGGGATATCTACCACGCGAAAAGCCAGCCCTAACCTAAGACCGCCAGGCCAGCGCGACGAACAAAGAATTGAACAGAGATAGCCGGCTGCAGACCTTCCCCCTCGGTGACAGGCAGCCAGAGCCGGAAGGGGTAATCGCAGCCCCAGAGAGACATTATCTATAAAACTGTAAGCAGGCTTCTTTGCTAACTAAAACTTTTTGGGGTCTGGACGGTTAACATCTGCCTGAGAAGGTGCGCGGTTTTACACCCAGATAACCGAGTGGCGGGAGGCAATAAGTCGCAGCATTGGCGCCGCCAAACACCTCATCACTTGAGCTGCTCGGACCTGGGAAGAGCACAAAACTTCGGGCCCAACTGAGTCTGCGCCTCTGAGGACTACCTGAGTGCCTGAACCTGAGCGGCTTGGACCTGGGAGGTACATGCAACCCAGGGCCAGCCTCGGATTGTTCCCAGCGGAACAACCTAGAGCCCGAGCAGCATGGGCAGGGAGGCTACACGCCCGTGGCGCGGGCAGACCCAGTGTGGCTGAGGCACTGCGGCGCCGCGCCAGTGTTATTTGTTTGCAGCATCCCTCCCTCCCTCCCCACAGCGCGACTGAACAAAGAGAAGAAATACAGCTCCACCCATCAGAACACCGACACAAGCTTCCCTAACCAGGAAACCTTCACAAGCCACCTGTACAAACCCACACACAGCGAGGAAAAGCCGTAATAAAGAGAACTCCACAAACTGCCAGAATACAGAAAGGACACCCCAAACTCAGCAATTTAAACAAGATGAAGAGACAGAGGAATAGCCAGCAGATAAAGGAACAGGATAAATGCCCACCAAACCAAACAAAAGAGGAAGAGATAGGGAATCTACCTGATAAAGAATTCCGAATAATGATAGTGAAATTGATCCAAAATCTTGAAATTAAAATGGAATCACAGATAAATAGCTTGGAGACAAGGATTGAGAAGATGCAAGAAAGGTTTAACAAGGACCTAGAAGAAATAAAAAAGAGTCAATATATAATGAATAATGCAATAAATGAAATTAAAAACACTCTGGAGGCAACAAATAGTAGAATAACAGAGGCAGAAGACAGGATTAGTGAATTAGAAGATAGAATGGTAGAAATAAATGAATCAGAGAGGATAAAAGAAAAACGAATTAAAAGAAATGAGGACAGTCTCAGAGACCTCCAGGACAATATTAAACGCTACAAACATTGAATCATAGGGGTTCCAGAAGAAGAAGACAAAAAGAAAGACCATGAGAAAATACTTGAGGAGATAATAGTTGAAAACTTCCTAAACTGGGAAGGAAATAATCACCCAAGTCCAAGAAACCCAGAGAATCCCAAACAGGATAAACCCCAAGGAGAAACACCCCAAGACACATATTAATCAAATTAACAAAGATCAAACACAAAGAACAAATATTAAAAGCAGCAAGGGAAAAACAACAAATAACACACAAGGGAATTCCCATAAGGATAACAGCTGATCTTTCAATAGAAACTCTTCAAGCCAGGAGGGAATGGCAAGACATACTTAAAATGATGAAAGAAAATAACCTACAGCCCAGATTATTGTACCCAGCAAGGATTTCATTCAAGTATGAAGGAGAAATCAAAAGCTTCTCAGACAAGCAAAAGCTGAGAGAATTCTTCACCACCAAACCCAGCTCTCCAACAAATACTAAAGGATATTCTCTAGACAGGAAACACAAAAATGGTGTATAAATTCAACCCCAAACAATAAAGTAAATGGCAACGGGATCATACTTATCAGTAATTACCTTAAACGTAAATGGGTTGAATGCCCCAACCAAAAGACAAAGACTGGCTGAATGGATACAAAAACAAGACCCCTACATATGTCGTCTACAGGAGACCCACCTCAAAACAGGGGACACATACAGACTGAAAGTGAAGGGCTGGAAAAAGATTTTCCATGCAAATAGGGACCAAAAGAAAGCAGGAGTAGCAATACTCATATCAGATAAAATAGACTTTAAAACAAAGGCTGTGAAAAGAGACAAAGAAGGTCACTACATAATGATCAAAGGATCAATCCAAGAAGAAGATATAACAATTATAAATATATATGCACCCAACACGGGAGCACCGCAGTATGTAAGACAAATGCTAACACGTATGAAAGGAGAAATTAACAATAACACAATAATAGTGGGAGACTTTAATACCCCACTCACACCTATGGATAGATCAACTAAACAGAAAATTAACAAGGAAACACAAACTTTAAACGATACAATAGACCAGTTAGACCTAATTGATATCTATAGGACATTTCATCCCAAAACAATGAATTTCACCTTTTTCTCAAGTGCACATGGAACCTTCTCCAGGATAGATCACATCCTGGGCCATAAAGCTAGCCTTGGTAAATTCAAAAAAATAGAAATCATTCCAAGCATCTTTTCTGACCACAATGCATTAAGATTAGATCTCAATTACAGGAGAAAAACTATTAAAAATTCCAACATATGGAGGATGAACAACACCCTCCTGAATAACCAACAAATCACAGAAGAAATCAAAAAAGAAATCAAAATTTGCATAGAAACGAATGAAAATGAAAACACAACAAGCCCAAACCTGTGGGACACAGTAAAAGCAGTCCTAAGGGGAAAGTTCATAGCAATACAGGCACACCTCAAGAAACAAGAAAAAAGTCAAATAAATAACCTAACTCTACACCTAAAGCAACTAGAAAAGGAAGAAATGAAGAACCCCAGGGTTAGTAGAAGGAAAGAAATCTTAAAAATTAGAGCAGAAATAAATGCAAAAGAAACAAAAGAGACCATAGCAAAAATCAACAAAGCCAAAAGCTGGTTCTTTGAAAGGATAAATAAAATTGATAAACCATTAGCCAGACTCATCAAGAAACAAAGGGAGAAAAATCAAATCAATAAAATTAGAAACGAAAATGGAGAGATCACAACAGACAACACAGAAATACAAAGGATCATAAGAGACTATTATCAACAATTATATGCCAATAAAATGGACAACGAGGAAGAAATGGACAAATTCTTAGAAAAGTACAACTTTCCAAAACTCGACCAGGAAGAAATAGAAAACCTTAAAAGACCCATCACAAGCACGGAAATTGAAACTGTAATCAAAAATCTTCCAGCCAACAAAAGCCCAGGTCCAGACGGCTTCACAGCTGAATTCTACCAAAAATTTAGAGAAGAGCTAACACCTATCCTGCTCAAACTCTTCCAGAAAATTGCAGAGGAAGGTAAACTTCCAAACTCATTCTATGAGGCCACCATCACCCTAATACCAAAACCTGACAAAGATCCCACAAAAAAAGAAAACTACAGGCCAATATCACTGATGAATATAGATGCAAAAATCCTTAACAAAATTCTAGCAATCAGAATCCAACAACACATTAAAAAGATCATACACCATGACCAAGTGGGCTTTATCCCAGGGATGCAAGGATTCTTCAATATCCATAAATCAATGTAATACACCACATTAACAAATTGAAAAACAAAAACCATATGATTATCTCAATAGATGCAGAGAAAGCCTTTGACAAAATTCAACACCCATTTATGATAAAAACTCTCCAGAAAGCAGGAATAGAAGGAACATACCTCAACATAATAAAAGCTATATATGACAAACCCACAGCAAACATTATCCTCAATGGTGAAAAATTGAAAGCATTTCCTCTAAAGTCAGGAACAAGACAAGGGTGCCCACTTTCACCATTACTATTCAACATAGTTTTGGAAGTTTTGGCCACAGCAATCAGAGCAGAAAAAGAAATAAAAGGAATCCAAATTGGAAAAGAAGAAGTAAAACTCTCACTATTTGCAGATGACATGATCCTCTACATAGAAAACCCTAAAGATTCCACCAGAAAATTACTAGAACTAATCAATGATTACAGTAAAGTTGCAGGATATAAAATCAACACACAGAAATCCCTTGCATTCCTATACACTAATAATGAGAAAACAGAAAGAGAAATTAAGGAAACAATTCCATTCACCATTGCAATGAAAAAAATAAAATACTTAGGAATATATCTACCTAAAGAAACTAAAGACCTATATATAGAAAACTATAAAACACTGGTGAAAGAAATCAAAGAGGACACTAATAGATGGAGAAATATACCATGTTCATGGATTGGAAGAATCAATATACTGAAAATGAGTATACTACCCAAAGCAATTTATAGATTCAATGCAATCCCTATCAAGCTACCAACAGTATTCTTCACAGAGCTAGAACAAATAATTTCACAATTTGTATGGAAATACAAAAAACCTCAAATAGCCAAAGCGATCTTGAGAAAGAAAAATGGAACTGGAGGAATCAACCTACCTGACTTCAGGCTCTACTACAAAGCCACAGTTATCAAGACAGTATGGTACTGGCACAAAGACAGAAATATAGATCAATGGAACAAAATAGAAAGCCCAGAGATAAATCCACGCACATATGGACACCTTATTTTTGACAAAGGAGGCAAGAATATACAATGGATTAAAGACAATCTCTTTAACAAGTGGTGCTGGGAAATCTGGTCAACCACTTGTAAAAGAATGAAACTAGAACACTTTCTAACACCATATACAAAAATAAACTCAAAATGGATTAAAGATCTCAACATAAGACCAGAAACTATAAAACTCCTAGAGGAGAACATAGGCAAAACACTCTCTGACATAAATCACAGCAGGATCCTCTATGACTCACCTCCCAGAATATTGGAAATAAAAGCAAAATAAACAAATGGGACCTAATTAACCTTAACAGCTTCTGCACATCAAAGGAAACTATTAGCAAGGTGAAAAGACAGCCTTCAGAATGGGAGAAAATAATAGCAAATGAAGCAACCGACAAACAACTAATCTCAAAAATATACAAGCAACTCCTACAGCTCAACTCCAGAAAAATAAATGACCCAATCAAAAAATGGGCCAAAGATCTAAATAGACATTTCTCCAAAGAAGACATACAGATGGCTAACAAACACATGAAAAGATGCTCAACATCACTCATTATCAGAGAAATGCAAATCAAAACCACTATGAGATACCATTTCACACCAGTCAGAATGGCTGTGATCCAAAAGTCTACAAATAATAAATGCTGGAGAGGGTGTGGAGAAAAGGGAACCCTTTTACACTGTTGGTGGGAATGCAAACTAGTACAGCCACTATGGAGAACAGTGTGGAGATTCCTTAAAAAACTGGAAATAGAACTGCCTTATGATCCAGCAATCCCACTGCTGGGCATACACACTGAGGAAACCAGAAGGGAAAGAGACACGTGTACCCCAATGTTCATCGCAGCACTGTTTATAATAGCCAGGACATGGAAGCAACCTAGATGTCCATCAGCAGATGAATGGATAAGAAAGCTGTGGTACATATACACAATGGAGTATTACTCAGCCATTAAAAAGAATACATTTGAATCAGTTCTAATGAGGTGGATGAAACTGGAGCCTATTATACAGAGTGAAGTAAGCCAGAAGGAAAAACACCAATACAGTATACTAACGCATATATATGGAATTTAGGAAGATGGTAACGATAACCCTGTATACGAGACAGCAAAAGAGACACTGATGTATAGAACAGGCTTATGGACTCTGTGGGAGAGGGAGAGGGTGGGAAGATTTGGGAGAATGGCATTGAAACATGTGAAATGTCATGTATGAAAAAAAAAAAAAGAAACTGACTGCCAATGCAGGGGATGTGGGTTTGATCCCTGGTCCAGAGAGATGGCACAAACTGGACAACTGAGTCTACCTGCATCAACTGTCGAGCCCATGCACCCTAGAGTTCATATTCTTCAAGAGAACCCATCACAACGAGAAGCCTGGGTACCACAGCTACAGGGCAGCCCCTGCTCACCAGAGCTAAAGAAAGCCTGTGCAGAGCAACAAAGAGCCCACGCAGCGAAACGCAGACCCAGCACAACCAAAAAAAAAAAAAAACCACGCCTACTGCCTGGCCCTTGCACAGAGTGTGACGTGAATCTGCTACTCTGCAGTCAGGCTTAACGATGCAGAACCTTCCCAGTGTGAGCATCACACTGCATGTGATTCTAATGCTAAAAGCTACATATTTTGGTGCAGCATAGCTACCAAAATAGAAGCCTACTACTTCACCTGATGCTCCAAGAACCACCCTGAGGATGAACTGGTTATACTGGACTAAAAGATGGTAGCTTTGGCTCCACAATGGGTCCTTCCTGAGATCAAGGGGCCAAGCTCAATTTTTATCTAAAGAGCTGACTTTAGATTCAACGCCAGCTTTTAATAGAATAATGATTTTTGTCGCTGGTTACCTCAAAGTCATCCTCCAATAATTCCTTCTTCTTCATGAGCTGTTTTTTCTTCTTTTTGCTCAGATTCTGGTGCTCCACAATCTTGTTATAATTGAAGTGTTTCTTGCTCTCTTCCTCCTCATCCATCACAAGCAAAGCCATTTCAGCCTGTGGAGAGAAAAAGAGTTCAAATATACGACAGTGTTTTTCTTTCCTCAAACAGGAGTATGGAGCACAGAAATCCCCTCAGAAAAGGAGAAGCCAGTCGTCAGTGCTCTGGGATGACACCTGTCTTCCATCACAGACTGTGGATCAGTGAACTCATAAAGAAATTCACAGACTGCTGTAGAGCAACAGGTATAATTTTTTGGAGCAATATCACTGACAACAGGAGAGGGGTGAACACTTTATCTAAAAACCAGACCATATTTCACATTATGTAACTGATCAGTAGGTGGTAGAAACAAAAGTCCTCAAGTTCCCCAAATAAAAATTCCTCATTTTCACTTTGGTCTTTTTAAGCAGACACTAAATCTCATAAACATGTAGTAGTTTGTGATACAGACTAGACTTTCCAAACATGTGCTTTATGAACAATGAATTCCTTTTTTCTTGTGCTGTTTTTGCCTCTACTTTTCCAATATTGATATATGAAGGCAAGATCTTAATATTTGCTTCTGAAATCTAATGCCTGTTTCCACTCAACAGGTATTTTCTACTGACCATGGGATTAAATGTAAATCTTCAAGAATCAAGTAAACAACCATGCATGCTACAGAAAATACAATCTTCCTCCACCCACTTAGACTGCTTTAATTTCCTCTCCTTTCTATGACTGGTACCTACAGTTGGCTTTCTTTTTAGAATGATTTCCTACAAACAAAGATTTTCTTTGTGTTCCTTAACTCTATAAACACTACTGCATATGCAATAAAAGATGCATTAAGATGCAGAGTTTAGGTGACCAGTCTGGCTCCCTCCTAGACAGTGCTAGGAACATCAGACTCAGGAACGCTGCTGACTCCAATTCCTGTCTCAGCAAAAACACACTATTTTGTGCCGTGGATTATGTGGAGGTGCTTAAGGATAATATTCACTACACTTCCAAGAAAGGCTTTAATTCTGCACATTAATTTTCAACAATAAAAAGAGAGACAGGAGCATTTAACAAGCCATAAAGCAAACTCTGTATTACAGGACAGATTCAGACTGAATTAAAACCATGTCAATATTATTTTGAGGTTTTAATTTAGTATTTTTGTCTCTTACTGTCAGTTTTGCCCTTTATTGTCAGTTATAATAAGGGTTTTAAAAGATATTTGCCTCTTAATCACAAAGGGACATGCCTTGGGTGTGAACTAAACTTTAACTCTGTACTTGGAGAAATATTTGGTGAAAAGGAGATATTTTAAAATTATGCTGCTAAAATATTTATAAATTTCATTGTTAAAATCAGTTATTTTTTTATTAGACATACTGGAAACTCACATGGACACCTTCACTTAAAGTGTACATATCACTTGTCCATTAAAAATGTAAACATGACCATTACCTTTTGTCTTTCTATTTCAGCTTCTTTCTCTGGAGATATGTCATCTTTTGCAGATTTTGTTGATTTTTTCTTTTCTTTTATACCTGGCACAACAAACCAACATAGAAGGGTTAAAAATTATGACTATCACAACAATTTGCTTATACTATTTATTTAAAAAATTTTGTTTGTAACAAAAATGCAAGGTATCTAGAAATAATCTTACCAATAAAGATATAGAAACTAAAGAAACTAAAAAAAAAAAAGTATTACTGAGATGACTATGGGTATGAATAGAATAATAAAAGTCTGTACATGATGAGTGAATATTATAAAGGAATTTCTTCTGAAAGTAATGTATAATTCTACATCAATTAAAAAGAAAACTTATAAGATCATTTTAGCAGAAACAGAATAAACACTAGATAAAATTCAGTATCCTCTCATAATATATATACATTTAATAAAATTCTAAATAAAATTTTATTCAAGGAAATCTTTGCAAAGAATGAGATAGATCTGATTTACTAGTGATACAGTATGCTAAAGTGTACTACAAAGTGAAAAAAACCAAAAATGCTGTAACTATACAATGAGAAAAACAGAACAGTATGGCTTAGTATATAATAAAATGTAACATCATACATCACTGGAAAAAGAAGGCATTATTCAATAACTGGTGCTGGGCAATTTGTTCTATTCTGCAAAATAATCCTTGAGCTATAGCTGTGTGCATGTGCTCAGTCACTCATTCATATCTGAGTCTTTGTGACCCCATTCACTATAGCCCACCAGGCTCCTCTGTCCATGGGATTTCCCAGGCAAGAATATTGGAAGTGGGCTGCCATTTCCTATTCCAAGGGATCTTCCCAACCTAGGAGTCATACTGCATAATGTACAGAAAAACAAAATGCAGTTGTATTAAAGAATTAAACACTAAAAAACCTACGAGAAAATACAGGGGAACAGCTACCTGATCTTAAGTAGAAGAAACGTTCTCTTAGCATAAGAACAACAGAAGAGATCAAAGGGAAAAAAAACTAATTTAAATATGTAAACACTTAAAACTCATCAGCAAAATGAAAAACTAATCTGTTTAGTGACAATTTGACAATAACTACCTGGAAGTAAACGTTTAACAAAATCCTTTCTCCTTCTCCAAAGACAAAGTTGATCTTTGTTTAACTTCCTGTGTCTAGTATTATTAGACAAAATTACTTATGGTAAAAGTGGCTCCTGATTAGAAAAACTTCCAAGGATGCAGGGACTTCTGGAGACCACAAGATGTTAGATGAGATGTTCCTGAAGGAGAGGGAGTAACCAATGGCAGCTAAGAGCACTTGAGTCTGCAGTGACTGACTTGGGTTTAAACTCTGGCTCAAGTTCACTCAAGCTATAGCATTCGTGTTTTGTGTCCTTCTTTGTAAAGTGGGGATTATAACAACTAATTGCACCTAGCATCTAGGGTTACTGTGAGGACTAAATAAACTAATAAATGTGAAGAGCTTAGTTAATGTCAGGCACATGGTGCTATGAACTACCTGCTATTATTGTGATAACATTCTGACTACATATATATGATGTTCTGGGTTCCTTGTGATCACACAGATGCTCTGTTTTTTTTCTTCTTTTTGTGTGTCTGTTGGGAAGAGTTCAACGAGAATTTGGTGTCAAAGTATGAAGAACCAGTCTGAAGAGTAAGAAGGTTCAGAATCCACAAAGCCACCTTTCAGAATGTTATTACACCATGTCAACCTTCTCTGAGCTACTGGACACTGTCTTATTTGTATTTGGATGAGCTCAGTTTTGTCCTTCCAATGCAGAGAAACCAATGGTTACTACTTTAGAAAATAGTAACAATTTAATACTGCTACAGCACTTACCATGCACCAGGAAATAGTGCTATTTACTTCCTTTTATATACGAACTACTTTAATCCTCACAATAACCCTATGAGGTAGATTCTATTATTTATTACAATTTTCACTCTGTTGTTGACAAAACTGAAACAGAGAGAGACTGAGTGATTTGTCTCAAGCTGAGTAAGCAAAGGAACCATGAGTCAAACCCTAGCACTCCAGTTCAGGCTCTGGTAACCCCCACACTCTACACTTCACTACCAAATGTCACTCTCCCTTGAGTAGTTCTTTCCATTTAAAAAGCACTTTGTTGTGAAATAATAAATTTCAGAGACCATATGATGGCTGAATAACCACATCCAGTGGGGGATAACAGGAAGTCAAGAGAAGCTTCGTTTTTTAAAAATTTATTTATTTTTAATTGGAGGACAATCACTTTATAATATTGTTACAAACACTGTTACATTTTTGGTTTCTGCCATACATCAACATAAATCAGCCATAGCAATACATATGTCCCCTCCCTCTGGAACCACTTTAGAAGCTGCCTTGTGGGCACTAGCCCTCTGCATGGGGGCAGCCCTGCCCAGCTGAGAGAAGATGATGGTGTATAAAGTGTGGCCAGGTTCACTCCTCACTGCCGCTAAGGCATCTACCTGTCTGCACTTTCAAGGAGAAACATTATTGTACGTAGTCCTTTCTCTATCCCTAAGTCAGACTGTGTTCCTTATTTCAAATGTTTTTCAGGGAATGATCTGTTTTGAGATTATAGCCTTTTCTCTGCTGTAAAGTACATGCACGTACGTGTGTATATATACACACACACACACATATAGAAAAGTATCCTCAAGGTTCCACTTTCTTAGGGTCTGACTCCCACACCCTCAGTTTGCCTCTGCTCCTATCCCCTCTTAAGGCCAGGGCTCCTTTTGAAGTAAACAGCCAAGTGACACATGCAGAAGCTCTCTCTGTGGCACGGGAAAAAATCAGGCTGTCCATGATTAATACATGAAGGAGATAAAGATCTTCACATACAGCTGTGGGAAATCATTTCAAAGAGCCCACAATGAACTGTTTCAGATTTTTATAACAACCTGGTGAAAAGCCATAAAAATAAACTTGAAAGGAAGACTTCAGTAAGGGAGGAAAAAAATCTCCAAGATGGTTGGGACTAAAAATGATATCTAATTTTACATGATGAAAATTTCTTTGCTCAAGAAGAATTTACTGTGTGCTAAAACCAAACTCTTTAGTCTGAAGATAAATAACGTGTAGATACCCTTTCTGCACTGTTAACAAGATTGTTGTAAGTGGGCACATCTTTATTTATTTATTTATTTATTTATTTTTAAAAAAAGCATTTTCCCTTTGGAAAGTTTTCAGATCTAATTTAGATGAAGACTACTGGGGAAATGAAAGTCCCTGTTCTGAAATGTTATCTTTATAATTTCATTTTCCATTACTTGTAATGTTAGAGAACTGTTCCTATAAAAAAGTTCTTTCAGAGTGTTCAGTTGAGCACTTCCTGTGGGACAGCAGTTAAGAGAACTCACTGGAGGGCAGACTGGTCTCCGTACTGACCAGCTGGGAGTGTTAAGTCCCGTAATGATTCACACTTAGCAGCAAGCTACTGCACCCAAGAGTGCTGATTCATAATCAGATTCAATATGCAGCCTGTGTATCTTCCTCTGAACCAAGGCATTCGGCCTTGCCTGGAAAGCCAGCAAGTCCTTGTGTCCAGCTCTGACACATATGGATCCTGGGTCTGGTCTTTACAATGCACTTGAAGAGTTACAAAATGCTTATAAAAGCATTTGTAAACTATAAAACAATACATGAGTAGTATACTGTAAGCCACTCACCATAGTGGCTGGATGAACCAAATATGTTTACTTTACTGATTTTTTTTCCCATCACGTTGTGTGGTCTGTGAGATCTTAGTTCCCCCTTAGTTCCCATCCAGGGATTGAACCTGTGCCCCCTGCACTCCAAGTATGAAGTCTTAACCAACGGACTGCCAGGAAGTCTCACCTTATTAGATTTTCTTGGTATTTTATCAGATATCTAAAGTTTTCAAGACAAAGGATACACTCTAATAGGCTATATTTACATGTGATATACTTTAATTCACTCCTACTTCTTAAAAAACAAAATCTTATTAGAGTTTATGCAGTTAGATAGCAATAAGCACATTATCTCACCATCTCACTTTAAAAAAAAAAATGTTTTAACTCATTCTAGAAGTACATTTTCAAAACTTTCATCTAATATTGAGTTTGCGGCTTAGAATAAAATAGAAAGAATACAGCAAATTTACAGTGTATGGGGAACAAACAGAAGGAAGAACTAAAAAAGATTTCTGGTACTCATATTGGCTCCTGCTGCTGCTGCTGCTAAGTCGCGTCAGTCGTGTCCAACTCTGTGAGACCCCGTAGACGGCAGCCCACCAGGTCCCCTGTCCCTGGGATTCTCCAGGCAAGAACACTGGAGTGGGTTGCCATTTCCTTCTCCATTGCGTGAAAGTGAAAAGTGAAAGTGAAGTTGCTCAGTTGCGTCCGACTCTTAGCAACCCCATGGACTGCAGCCTACCAGGCTCCTCCATCCATGGGATTTTCCAGGCAAGAGTACTGGAGTGGCTTGCCATTGCCTTCTCCATATTGGCTCCTAACTCGAGCCAAATACCAGGTCTGGCATCAGTCAGTGAACTCGATTTCTCCGTATTTTTTGAACAGTGTGTAAGTTAGCCCTGGGACTGCCTAGGATAAAGGTGTTATAAACACACCCAAGTCCATCTGGCTTAGAATGTCTCTGTCCTGCTCAACTGTGGGAACTGAACTATATACCCTTCCAGACACAAATGCTTTTCCTATCTCACAGCTGTTCCTTCTCAGCTTCTTAAACTTTCCTACCTTCCAGGCACACCTTCTCCAGGACAGGGTACTTTATGTAGGCTCTTGACTTCAGAGCCCAAACCTGCATCTTCCTCTCTCACCAGCGCTTCCTACCTTTCATTCTGTGGTTTGAAATACTATTTATAAGCTAACAATTCCTAAGTATATACTTGCAATCTGACTTTTCAGCTGATCTCCAAAGCTCATATATGAATGCTAACCTAATACCTCCATGTAGCCATCTGATTGACATCTTAGACCAATTGTATCCTACTGATCCTTTCCTAAGATTCTCCTTAACTCAGTAAATAGAAGAACATTATCACAGCCACAGGACTGGAAAAGGTCAGTTTTCATTCCAATCCCAAAGAATGGCAATACCAAAGAATGTTCAAACTACTGCACAATTGCACTCATTTCACATGCTAGAAAGATCATGCTCAAAATCCTCCAAGCTAGGCTTCAACAGTATGTGAATCAAGAACTTCCAGATGTTCAAGGTGAATTTAAAAAAGGCAGAGGAACCAGAGATCAAATTGCCAACATCTGTTGGATCACAGGAAAAAGCAAGAGAATTCCAGAAAAACACCTACTTCTGCTTCATTGACTATGCTAAAGCCTTTGACTGTGTGGATCACAACAAACTCTGGAAAACTCTTAAAGAGATGGGAATACCAGACCACCTTACCTGCCTCCTGAGAAACCTGTATACAGGTCAAGAACCAACAGTTAGAACCAGACATGGGACAACAAACTGGTTCCAAATTGGGAAAGGAATGCATCAAGGCTGTATATTGTCACCCTGCTTATTTACCTTGTATGCAAAGTGCATCATGAGAAATACTGGGCTGGATGAAGTACAAGTTAAAATCAAAGACTGCTGGGAAAAATATTAATAACCTCAGATATGCATGACACCACCCTTATGGCAGAAAGTGAAGAGGGACTAAAGAGCCTCTTGATGAAGGTTAAAAGAGGAGAGTGAAAAAGCTGTATTAAAACTCAACATTCAAAAAACTAAGATCATGGCATTGGTCCCATCACTTCATGGCAAACAGACTGGGAAACAATGGAAACAGTGACACTTTATTTTCTTGGGCTCCAAAATCACTGAGGATGGTGAAATTAAAAGATGTTTGCTCCTTGGAAGAAAAGCTATGACAAACCTAGACAGCATATTAAAAAACAGAGATATCACTTTACTGACAAAGGTGGGTTTAGTCAAAGCTATGGTTTTCCCAGTAGTCATGTATGGATGTGAGAGTTGGACTATAAAGAAGGCTGAGTACCAAAGAATTGATGCTTTTGAACTGTGGTATTGGAGAAGACTCATGAGTCTCTTGGACTGCAAGATCAAACCAGTCAATCCTAAAGGAAATCAACCCTGAAAATTCACTGGAAGGACTGATGTTGAAGCTGAAGCTCCAACTCTTTGGCCACCTGATGTGAAGAGCTGATTCACTGGAAAAGACCCTGATGCTGGGAAAGACTGAAGGCGGGAGGAGAAGGGGACAACAGAGGACGAGATAGTTGGATGGCATCACCAACTCAATAAACATGACCATGAGCAAGCTCTGGGAGATGGTAAAGGACAGGGAAGCCTGGCACACTGCAGTATATGGGGGTCACAAACATTCGGACATGACTGAGCGACTGAACAACAACTGCAGAGATTCAAAACAAGAATCTAGGAGTTATGCTAAATTTCTTCCTTATCCAAATAAAAAATTGGTAAGTCTACCTCCAAAATATATCTAGAATCCCATTCAGTTTCCTTCTTCCAATATTATTACTAGTAAGCTGTCTAGACTAACCATCACCTCTTGTCTAGACCTCTGCAAAGGCCTGGTCTCTCAGCTCTCACCATGCTTTCTTCAGTCTGTTCTCTTTGCAGGACTCAGAGGAGTAGGCTTACATACACACCATACCATGTCACATTTTTGCTTTAAGACCCTTTCAGTTCAGTTTAGTCGCTCAGTCGTGTCCGACTCTTTGCGACCCCATGAACCGCAGCACGCCAGGCCTCCCTGTCCATCACCAACTCCTGGAGTCCACCCAAACCCACGTCCATTGTGTTGGTGATGCCATCCAACCATCTCATCCTTTGTCGTCCCCTTCTCCTCCTGCCCTCAATCTTTCCAAACATCAGGGTCTTTTCAAATGAGTCAACTCTTTGCATCCGGTGGCCAAAGTATTGAAGTTTCAGCTTCAATATCAGTCCTTCCAATGCACACCCAGGACTGATCTCCTTCAGAATGGACTGGTTGGATCTCCTTGCAGTCCCAGGGACTCTCAAGAGTCTTCTCCAATACCACAGTTCAAAAGCATCAATTCTTCTGCGCTCAGCTTTCTTTATAGTCCAACTCTCACATCCATACATGACTACTAGAAAAACCATAGCCTTGACTAGATGGACCTTTGTTGACAAAGTAATGTCTCTGCTTTTTAATATGCTGTCTAGGTTGGTCATAACTTTCCTTCCAAGGAGCAAGCATCTTTTAAGACCCTTTACTGGCCTCCCATTGTCAGTGAGTAAAATCCAAATTTGTTGCTGTGACCCAAGGCCCTGCCTCATACTAAACTGCCCTTCTGCCCACATTCCAGGCACAATGGTGTCCTTCAATTCCACCACACATTCTCTCTCACCTCACAGCTGTTCTACCCACTTTCCCCTCATTTGCAATGCTCCTTCCCCCAGCTCTCCCTGCCTGACTCCTCCTCATTCTGCAGGTCTCAGCTCAAATGTTACCATCGGAAAGAAGCTTGCTTCACCCACCCTATATAAGAAAGCCACTCTCCTTCTTCTTCCCAGGTACATGCTCTGTATTATCCTATTTATTAGTTCCTTTAGAACGCTGATCATATTCTCATACCATTCTTATTTGTTTACCTGTAAAGAATCTGCCTGCAGTGCAAGAGACCCAGGTTCAATCCCTGGGTTGGGAAGATCCCCTAGAGAAGGAAATGGCAACCCAGTAGCCCTACCTGGAAAATCCTATGGATAGAGGAGCCTGGTGGGTTACAGTCCATGGGATCACAGGAGTTGGACATGACTTCGTGACTAAACTACCACTTCATGTCTTCCCTTCCCTAAAACCATAAACTCTGAGGGATGTAACTTTGCTTGTATTATTAGTACTGTATCTCTAGCATACCAGAGTGCTTAGCACCTGGCAGGTACTCAAAAATATTTATTGACAGAATGAATAAACAAACATATGGTAAGACCATTTCTTGGTCTAATTTTTATGTAAATAAAAAAAAATCACTTTTTCCTTAAATGAAAACAAGACATAAATTATTATTCCTAGGAAGTATTGTGAAATCAAAAGTATATTGAAAACAAGCAAACTTTATCTGTATTTTCCTTTGGAACTTCTGATACTAACTTTCAAGGAAACTATTCACAATTTAAATGTGCTGATTCCAAGAAACAAGCTACCCTAAGCCACCAAGCTACATAACTTACTCTTTGAATCCTACTCTGAGTTCTGCAGTTTGACCAGATTTCACAAGCCAAATGAAGCACTTTGGAATGAGAACAAGGAAACGATAATGCTTCACATTTCTCCATTATAAACTTGGTTTCCTGAAATGCGAGGATAAGGCTAAAATCCATCATCTTTTAGAAATGACTGCTCAGGTATGATAAGAAGAAGAATATGCAAAGTTTCCATTTCCCTTTCCAATTCCTAAGAATCTCACATCCTATAATATAGACTTCATTCATCTTGATCCCCTTTTCATCAATAAAACATCAGTACTAAAAGGCTATAACAACCAGGAAATAATTTTGAGCAATTCTGACTTTCCTGTAGAGAACTATTTTGGCCCACTAGTCACAAGGGACGAGAAGCAGGGAAACTTCATAAAATCCTTCTCTTTACAATGCCAGCTTGGAGTTGCTCCAGGAGCAAGCCTTTGGGGTTCATGTGTGTGGTATGCAGAGCAGGGAAGGGCAAAATGCATGAGAACAAATGGAAAAACCTTACAGTGGTCCCATACTGACTTGTCCAAGTATGGTCTGAACCTTACCACACATATTTATACACACACACACTTACATGTACGAAAAAGGTAAGAATGAATGCATTCAGGAGAGAATTGACTGGTGCATGTGCAATGGAAACAAGGCTCCTTGGAAATTGGAAATCAGATACCTGAGAGTTTATTTAGGGATTCAAGGAAAAAGGGGAGGAAGCTGGCTTTTCAGCTACATGAAAGCTAATTATGAAGCAGAATAAATGAAATGGGATAAAATGAAACATAGATGCAGGGTCAACTGGAGCCAAAAGTTTTCACACTATGTACACGTTTCACACATGCAAGCCATGTAAAAATTTTAACATATCCACATAAACACAAATGGATTTATTTCATACTTTCAATTCTTCACAGACTTTGCAAAGAGACACCTGGAGTGGATGTGTTATAAAAAAGCAGTGAAAGCACACAAAGATATGACTTCCTTTTTTCCTCATCCTTTTATAATCAATCTACCTAGAAAGGAATCCCTAGTAAACTACGAAATTAATCATGTTCACCCAAAGCCTCCTATAATGAAATTACTTCTTGTACGTACAGGGGACATGCTGACCCTCCTATCTGATCAGTGGTTACATCTAACAGGACAAACTTGCTTATAAGCCACTAGGGAGCTACACAAATTCTGGGGATTCTGAAAGAATGCATAGTTTACATTGTTTCTACCCATGTCACCTTTTTTGCCTTAGATTCCAACTGAAGATTACAAATATGGGTTGGCTTACCTATTTTTTTAGCTTCTTCGGCAAAGTATGGGTCATTCATATCAACATCAGAGGGAACATCATCTTCACTGGCCTCTTCAGCAAGAGCCTTAAAGATGAATATAAAAAATAAATACAGTTTATTGTAAGGACCAAAACAAATAAATGTGAAGAAAAACCTAATTTCTTTTAAATCAAGCAGTTCAATCTAAAATTAAACTGGTTTTCAAAAATGGCTAAGTTTACAAAATAACTTCTAATTAACTCTTTTGTTTGTTCAACAAATACTTATGGAATACTTTATAAATGCAGGAACTATACAGGGCTTTTGAGAGAGACAAGAGTTATCAGATATATGGTTTCTGTCTTCAAAAATTTTATGATCTATTAAAAGAAATTAGCCACATAAACAAAGGTATGGTGGTGGTTTAGTTGCTAAGTTGTGTCCAACTCTATGCAATCCCACGGATGGTAGCCTGCCAGGCTCCTCTGTCCATGGGATTCTCCAGGCAATAACACTGGAGTGGGTTGCCATTCCCTTCTCCAGGGGATCTTCCCGACCCAGGCACTGAACCTGGGTCTCCTGCATTGCAGGCAGATTCTTTACTGACTGAACTACGAGGGAAGCCCTAAACAACAAAGGTATATAGCAATAATAATTAAAGATAGGAAGTTCCAGAAGAGACAAAAATAAAACACGTTCAAGGAAAAGAATACTTTTAGATGGGTGATCAGTGAAGTCAGGTAGCCTTAATCTCTCACAAAATTGAGAAATGGCAGTGATTAACAATAACATGAAGTAGTTCACTGTGGAAGCCTGGCAGGCTGCAGTCCACGGGGTCACAAAGAATCAGAGATGACTTAGCGACTGAACAAGTGCATTGTGGGTTATCTTTCAAATCATTATTTAATGCAATTTATCTGCTGGTTAATTAAAGAAAATGTTATGAAATTTCAAAAATACAAAAGCGTAAGCAAGGTATAATGAACCTCTTGTTCTCATCACCCAATTTCAACAATTACTTAATCTATAATCCATTCAAGAAAACTTCTGCACTAATTTTAGGCACATCAATTGTTTACATTTTCCCTAATCAAATTTGAACAGTTTACTAAATTAGTGTATTTAAGTTAAAAAAAAAAAATCAAGTCTATAAAGTAAATAGAATATATGCAAACTAAGATCAGACTAGCCAGATGGAGTTTATCCCCAGGAATCTACAATATGTGTCATTTTAAGAAAAATATTTAGATAAATCCATGCACCTATGGATACCTTATCTTCGACAAAGGAGGCAAGAATATGCAATGGAGAAAAGACAATCTCTTTAACAAGTGGTGGTGGGAAAACTGGTCAACCACTTGTAAAAGAATGAAACTAGAACACTTTCTAACACCATACACTATAAAAATAAACTCCAAATGGATTAAAGATCTAAACATAAGACCAGAAACTATAAAACTCCTAGAGGAGAACATAGGCAAAACACTCTCCGACATAAATCACAGCAGGATCCTCTATGACCCACCTCCTAGAATATTGGAAATAAAAGCAAAAGTAAACAAATGGGACCTAATTAAAATTAAAAGCTTTTGCACAACAAAGGAAACTATAAGCAAGGTGAAAAGACAACCTTCAGAATGGGAGAAAATAATAGCAAATGAAGCAACCGACAAAGAATTAATCTCAAAAATATACAAGCAACTCCTGCAGCTCAATTCCAGAAAAATAAACGACCCAATTAAAAAATGGGCCAAAGAACTAAATAGACATTTCTCCAAAGAAGACATACGGATGGCTAACAAAGATATGAAAAGAAGCTCAACATCACTCATTATCAGAGAAATGCAAATCAAAACCACAATGAGGTACCATTTCACGCCAGTCAGAATGCCTGCTATCCAAATGTCCACAAGCAATAAATGCTGGAGAGAGTGTGGAGAAAAGGGAACCCTTTTACACTGTTGGTGGGAATGCAAACTAGTACAGCCACTATGGAGAACAGTGTGGAGATTTCTTAAAAAACTAGAAACAGAACTGCCATAGGACCCAGAAATCCCACTGCTGGGCATACACAACGAGGCAACCAACCAGAATTGAAAGAGACACGTGTACCCCAATGTTCATCGCAGCACTGTCTATAATAGCCAGGACATGGAAGCAACCTAGATGTCCATCAGCAGATGAATGGATAAGAAAGCTGTGGTACATATACACAATGGAATATTACTCAACCATTAAAAAGAATACATTTGAGTCAGTTCTAATGAGGTGGATGAAACTGGAGCCTATTATACAGAGTGAAGTGAGTCAGAAAGAAAAACACCAATACAGTATACTAACGCGTATATATGGAATTTAGAAAGATGCTAACGATAACCCTGTATGCAAGACAGCAAAAGAGACACAGATGTATAGAACAGTCTTTTGGACTCTGTGGGAGAGGGCGAGGGTGGGATGATTTGGGAGAATGGCATTGAAACATGTACATTATCATATGTGAAATGGATCGCCAGTCCAGGTTCGATGCATGAGACAGGGTGCTCAGGACTGGTGCACTGGGATGACCCTGAGGGATGGGATGGGGAGCAAGGTGGGAGGGGGGTTCAGGATGGGGAACACGTGTACACTCGTGGATGATTCATGTCAATGTATGGCAAAACCAATACAATACTGTAAAGTAATTAGCCTCTAATTAAAATAAGTAAATTTATATTAAAAAAAAAAGAAAAACGTTTAGAATGCACATTGCTAAACATTATCCTACATGCTGAAGAAGACTTGCCAAACCCTAAGGAATGTTCATTTTGGTATTACTATCCTTTTGAGAACAAGGACTACTAAGAATTTTTCACCAAATTATTATAATCGGTTTAGCAGTAATATGATGTCTATAGCAAAGATTCTAAAATACTTATATATCTAACTACATATATATTTACATATTTTTAAAACTGTTCTTTTATATCTAAAGTACAGCTGTATCAACTATGGCAAATAAACATATATTCATTTCTTCAGTAATAATCTCTTAGTATCAAACTGAAGTGACAAAGAGTTGGGGGAAAAATATTTTTAACCTGAATTCTTCAGATTCTCCTTTATGTGGAGAATCTCATGAGGTGGAAGAGGTCTGCTGAATCACCAAGTCTAACACTCAGTCTAGAACAAACTGAGCACTCAACAAACCTATTTTTAATATCGTTGATAAAACTAGTCCAGTCTAAGCTCATTAAAGGGAAAAGGTAAAAGCACAAGATAATATCAAAGTACCAATCAAATGAAAATCAAACAGCTGCTAAATGTCTCACAGAAGAGTGACTACTTTACTGACCCCATGCAGACCTACTTGTAAGTCTTCCATTAAATGATGGCTTAATAACTTGTGGAATTATTCCATTTTAAAGATATTTTACTGCCTGGGAGAGGCAGAATATCAATGCAGGCAGGGCTCTGACCTCATTTCCTCATTTTTCTATCCATTTCCAGAAACATGGAGTATAACAGGAGTACAAAAGTCAGTCCACTGCATCATTCAACTCCGAAGCCCTCCTTCAATACTGCAGTTCTTGCATAGCACAGAGAAACACTCCAGTACAGCAGAAAGCACTGGAGCAAGAGACTGGATTCTGGCACCAGCCTGGCAATTAACGAGGTGCGTATTCCTAGAGGAAGCACTTCATTTTCTACAACTATCAATATAAAACATCAGGGTTGGACTAAAAGTAATCATTTAAGATTCCTCAGGTTGTAAAATTCTCTGACTAGTGATATAATCTTAAGATAATGAATGAACTGCTAGGATGCTGCATTTCATTGACAAGACAGAATATTTTTATTGGCAGGAACCCTAAGTGTCTCTGTTATTATTAAGGACTCTAACTCTGGAAAGATGTTATTTCTGAATCATGGGAGTCAAATTGATTTTTCACAGACAACATATTAGCACAGACAAAATATCTTCAAAAAAGGGGTCTAATGACAATATGTTAAAAGATCTATACACAAATACTGAAAAATTTCACAAATAGTGAAAAAAGCATCTTGAGAAATATACAGAAAAAATTTCATTCATTTTGAAAATGTTTCTCTCTATATATGCTCAAGTAAAAATGTCTGTCTGTACCTCTCTTTCTCACAAACACAGAACAGAATCAAACTGTCTTACATCTAGAAATGTACTAAACTATGCATTTTATTGAGGTAGCACATAAATGTAAAATATTAGAGCACAGCATTTACAGTGGCTCTGGGCTTTTACAGGTTTTATGCATCATTGTGTAGCCTTGCAGAAAACACTTAACCTACCCCAGTGAGTGGTTACGTTACAAGACAATGGGTGCCAAGCACTGGTACCTTCTGATACTTAGTGGCTGTTCGATAATTACTCAATCATAATTATTGATACCTTCTGTTTCTTTTTCAGCCTTTTTTTCTCTTTCTTCTTCTCTAAAAATTGTTCCCAAGGGGTCAGTTTATCCTTTCCTTCCAATTTGTTTTTGACCATCTCTTCTGCACTTTCTTTAAGGCCTAAGGGAAAACACAAATAGTTTAGTTTAAAATGTTATATCTTCACTCACTTTAAAATGTAATTAACCAAAAAAGATTATTTTAATATATTTACTAGATAAACAAGAAAAAATGAATACTCCAATGTCACAGAGTAACATAGTATCAACTTACATCAAAGCTATTTACTAAAAACAAACAACTATAAACCTAACCAAACCAAAATAGATAAACAAACCAACCCAGCAGCTAAATATATGGTCAAGCTACTAAAGAAAACTCCTTTACTTAGGCTCAAACTTTATTTCTTGGTATGTAATTTAACCACTTGAGACTCTAAAGGTAACTGGCCTTTAACACAGTTATTTCTACTTGCTTCTGTTGCCCAAGTAAAAGCTTATATTCCCTGGAAACTATAGGTGACTAACAAAAATTAACAAAAATTAGTAAGACAATCTCTGTGGAAATAACCCAGGAGGAAAGAATTCTTGTAATTTCTTATCAAGGACTCATTCTGTGAGTATACATCTTTAAGATCAAAAGGGCCATCATGTTCAGATTCCACTTTGTATGGTTTAAGTTCTTTCAGTGATGTTATTCGCTCTTATAGGTTTCTTGCTCCTTATATTCTGTGGTTCCTGAAATGTTTATCGGTGGCTAATGCAATAACTAGAGAGGGGTGAGAAGAAAGAAAAAGCCCCAAGGCTGATCTATCAGTTCATGAAGACCTTACTACTGCCACAGTAAAGGAAATGCAATGACTGTGTTATCACCTTTGATAAAAAAAATGTTTATTCTGGAGTATTTTTGGGAGATCATGTTCAGTTTGGGAAGAGGGGTCTTTAATATTTGGAGAACACAAAATCCATTATGAAATTAATGGAATGATTCGAGAGACAAGGTCAATCCAGATCATCTTTCCAGATACATTCTAAATTCTAAGAAAGTGAAAACCATTCTAAGGATATAATTCCCTTCTTCCCTGATGAGTATACTGAGACTGAGGATATTCAGGAACTTGCCTAAGAACACAGAATAAGGAAGCTATATACAGTTAGACTTTTAACTCCTAATTATCCTCTATACCATTACCAGATCCATCTAAAATGCTGGTTTGGTCGAGAATAAAGAAATGCATAGTCCACGAGTAAAATCTAAAGCTTTGGGTCTCAGGTTCCTTATCTGCAAAGTGAGGCTGGGCTGGATCAGAAGCATACAACTTCCTCCTCCCACATACACTGTTTTCCCTCTTAAAAGAAAATATCTGGTAAAAGTCCAAATGCACAAAAGAACTGAAAGTCATACTTTGGGTCCTTAGCCCCAAAGAATAGCATGAAATAGCTGGAACAGATGATTTCAAAGATCCCCTCTTTGGCTTATAAACCAAGACTTAATCTCTAAATTTCTATAACTTAGAAAAGCATTAAGGTATATGCATACTCAAGGTTACTTAGTTTTTATGACACACTACTGCTATGTCTGGTTTATGAGAATACTCTGATTTATGGGATGCCAAATCAGAAACTCAACTCTCAATTCAAAAATGTTTCTTGTAAAAAAAACACAGTTCACTTTACTAAGCAGTTTTCAGGAGAAATGTGAACTGTAGAAAACATGTCCAGATCTCTGACTGAAGCAACAGATACATAGCACCTTAGGAAATGTAAACACTGGTACTCACTTGGGAGAAAGCAGCAAATCCTGACAAAACAAGTTGATTTCAAGTAGGAAAATAAAATAATTTATATATTATGCCTGTAGGTCAGCACACAGTCCAGTCTCAAATTCTAAATGCACAGTATTGTTATTAAATATGTTTAAATAATAATCTTTAAGGTATTCTACTACAGTTTCCTCAAACATGAAAGATTTTACTACTCCAAAATACTAAATTAAGCAATATATTTAGAGTCCCCCACCCCCACCCCACCAAAATGTCTTCCATGGTTAATTTTAATCCTTGAAACATAAACTCTACTCCTATCTTGGCATGATGTTAAGAAAGGTGTTTCTTTTACACGACTAGACCACTGGTTTAATGGGTTTCAATCTCTAAGAACTACTCCAATGTGATGACTGGGTCCTGACATTTTTGGAGGGACATGCATGGATATCCTTATAACTTGATAAGAACTATGGAATCTCTCTCTGAAACACTGTACTAGAAAAACTTGTCTACAATGTTCAAAAGTTTATAGATCTTCAACACTCATTTCTGTGGAAGGACATGGATATCCTTATAACTTGATAAGAACTATGGAATCTCTCTCTGAAACACTGTACTAGAAAAACTTGTCTACAATGTTCAAAAGTTTATAGATCTTCAACACTCATTTCTGTGGAAGGACCCAAAGGGCCTCAGGCAAACAGCATTATGGGGCAACAGAGGTCTCGAGGAAGGTGGGAGTCTGTCTCCCAATTTCAAGACTTACTGGTCCTGACATTTGCAGGCGCTACATGAAGGTTTCTTATTGCAGTATGCCTGTCATTTTGGACCAGATAATTCTCTGTTGTGAAGGACTATCCTGTGCACTGTAGGATGTTAAGCAATGTTATCTGGTCTATCATACTAGCTGCCAGTAGCCCCAGTCACGAAAATCAAAAATTTCTCCAGAGTTGCCAGTGTCCTCTTGGGGAGAAAAATCTCAACTCAGAGAACCACTGTTCTTGACAATGATTAGAAGTCACTTCTGAAAAGAAGGGCTGTATTTCAATATTTGTGTCACATAAACTATGTATTATTTTATTTGGTACTTGATTATAATAATGTCTTTCCTACTTTAGCAATTTCAACTGAGTATGCCTTTTCTTTCAACCAGAACAAAGGCAGCTAAAGTCACCTTCTTTTGTATCCCATAATATTTAGCATAGCGCCAGACACATAGTAAGTACTTAATAAGCACTTAATTGATCTGTCTTGAAGAAAGAATTCTTATTTTAAGCCAAGTGTTTGATCTTTCATGTTTGGAACATAGTCTTTCCAACAGAAAATGAATCAAAACTTTAGGATCTAAATAAATGGCCTTCATCCCGAAGTGGTTCATGCAATTTTTTTTTTTTTTTTTTAAGAACTACAGCTCTAGAATAATTCATAAAATATCATTCTTGGGAAATATTTTCCTAGTATTTAATTTGTTTATAACTAAAGAAATAGCATCTTCAGTTAAATCCAGTCTGAAATTTTTTGCTTGGCTCTCACTTAATACACCAAAATAGTAGCATGACAAACACATTGCAATGAATTAATACACCACCACGATAGCTTAAAAATGCTTTGTTCTTGCTGTCATCATGAGGTCATTTAAATCTCTGCCACAGATCACAGCTGTTTATATTCTAAATTCTTAAAAATATGCCCATCCCAGAAGCTTCTTGGCATAAGCACAAGAACATTCTTCAAACAGTTTTAGCCTTATTTGAGAGTAGCCACTATGTGACTGAAAAACAACTTCATTATAAATGTCTAGTTTTGTGCATTTGTTTTTTAAAAATTTTAAGCATATATTCAAGGGCTATTGAATTAGTTAAAAATAACATTAATAATCCTACAAATAAGGGGTGAGAAACTCTTTAAAACTAACCATGAACTTAGATGACTCAATTTTAACAATAATAATTTAAGTGCAATTTATTCAGAATTATTTTGGCAGTTTGCATACACACAAAAATACTTTCAAATATTCTTTCAAAAGCCACTAAAATAAGAATATACATTTCTTCTGACCTAGCTCATTTCAAATTTTGAAAAGTCTTCAAAGGGCAGGACATGAATAATAACTTATAATAACTCAACTAGGTACTATAGTTGGTTTTGTTTATAAAAATAAAATAAATATTTTAAGATTTCTGATATAGGCTGAAACTGGCACTTTTTAAAAATGTATGTAAGAACTCAGGATCCACTGAAAATATTTATGAACACTTATGGTTCAATCTTTATTTATGTATGTTTTATGTTTAAATGAGGCCATGGTAATACTCAATTCCAAAAGTAGCTTGTAAAATGTAACTAACTACCATCACCAACTGAACTCCCAACAAGGAATTCACTCTGGCTCTAAGGGTTTTTAGAGGAAAATAACCAACCATGCCCTGAGGAACACTGACATCAAAAATACCCCTTCAAACTGGTCAGTTTTCTCCAATGGTGGGGGGAGAGAGAGATTAACTTATCCTTCCTTCAAGCATATCAGATATGCAAAACTACAAATCTTCGTAATGAGAAAGATGAAGATTTGAAATGTTTTCAACTTGATTCAAGATTTGTTCATAAAAAGTTGTTTAGAACATTGTTCACAATTTGGTTCATAATCTGAACTTCTGTAACTCTTTTTTTCCTAAACTCTTACGGTATATATTCTTTTATTCTGCTCTATTTAATACAGTTGCAACTTTACACTTATTTGTGTGATCTTTTTTTAAACTATTATTAATGGCTATCTCCCTTACTAGGTTGCAAGCTCCATGATGGTAGAGGCTACAGCTTGCTTTTTTTTAAACCCCAACAAAGGTAACCCTATGCTAGTGGAGGGCCTACTACATAGCACACGCTCTGTTGAATGAATCCAAGTGCAGTTGAAGGGATACATAAGTCAACTTTGTTCCCAACCTTATAGACAGGGGGCAATAAATTCATGAAATTAAAAAGTAAAATAACAACTAGCTCTGGGAACAATAGTAAATAACAGAATTTACCAATCAGCCAGACAGAGCCAACAAAAGCTCTCTGTATGCACTTAACACTGTCAGAATACTGTTATATCTACTACATGGGAACAACACAGACAGTTATAATAAAGAGAAGAGAGTAGTACAGGTAAGCTACTTCGACTGGAGAAGGCTTCTCATGTAACACTTAATTCTGTTTCTCCTAAAAAAGTCAATGAGGTATTCAAAGAAGACATCCCAAAATATGCACTAAATGAATAAATGTTAAGGCTTTTTATTGTTGTTCACTGTCCAGAAGCCATTTCAGTGGGTAGCAACTGGTTTACATTTGCCTTGAATTTGGGCTTATCATCCTCTACCCTCTTCTGAAACCCCTTTTACCCTCCTATAGAAGGATGTCTTCCATTTGCAAGTATATTCATTTCACTGTGAACTAAGCTGTCCCTGCTTCTTAGAATCAAATGTTCTTACAAAGCTGACTTCAAATACAAGACATTTGGGCTTCATTAGGAAGCTATTGTTTCCTGTATTTGTACTTTATTTGTATGTTGTCTTTGCCTTTCAAGTAGCTTGTGATCATAATGTACATAATAGTAAGCTGTCCTTAATACTCACAGAGTAAAACTCTGGCCAAGTCTGATGAAGCCATTCTGCTCTTTAATTTGTGGCAAAGAAGACTGAAGAACTACTTTTCTATTGTCACTTTTTATCCATAATGTTTACAGACAAAGTAGAAAATAAATGAAAACTTAAATGAATGGCTAAGACATAAGGAAGCTAAGGGAATTTTTTGGAATCTAGTCAAAATAAGAAAGCTCAAAGGGAAATGTTTAACTAGCTTAGACGCAGGGATTTTCCTTGGGGACATACACTAATCTGCTCTGGTTCAGCATGGATCTTGGGTTTTAATGGGCTGCTAGCCAAGGAGGCAGGGGACTGAGTTTGGAGCTCGATCTAATTGCAGGCCTCAGCAGAGACCACCACCACGAGGCCAGGGTCCTTTAGGAGATGATGCTCCTCCTCCAATGGTTTAGAAGGAATACATGCCTTTCTTGGCTTTGGCCACGGGCAGAACAAAAGAAGTAAAAACATATTTTCTCCCTCAGAGAATTTATAACCACAGGCCCCCACATCCATGGGTTTGTGGCTAGGATTCACACTATTTGTGTGGCTCCAAAACCCTAATCCAAAAATTTGGTTTCAATTGGTCCAGGATTGGGAGTGCCCTTAGGTACCTGGCAAATACTCTCTAAAAGCAGCATGTTTTTTTGACTCAGGCCTCTGAGAATTCCCATAGGTAAAAAAAGATTCAGGAACAATGAGATCATAATAAAAATTCAATATGAACCAGAGTAAACGGAAACAAGTCAGACCTACAAAGGCTAAAGATTTTGGAATTATACAGAATATAAAGTCAGCACAGTTTAGAGAAACAAAAGAAATTAAAAGATAAGATTATTAAAGGTATAAGACAGATTAGAGAAGGAAAAAATTTCCAGAAATGAAAAACAACTGAAATTATAAAGTCAACCAAGATAAACAGCAGACAGAGGTAAAGAAAAAATTAATGAACTGAAAGAAAGAACTGAAGAAATTACCTAGCACGCTGCACAACAGACTCAAAGGTATGGAAGCCATGAGTTAGATTCAGAATGAGAACGTACCACACAAATCAAATGGGATTCTCAGAAGGAGAAAATAAAGATGACGGATATTTTAAGAGAAAAGGGCTGAGAAGTTTTTGGAATAATTCTGGTTATCCAATTAATTCTAAGCAAGATTAAAGCTACCAAGCAAAAAATGACTTAGATACATACCATAGTGAAACTCTAGAATACTAAAGTATTTTAAAAGCCAGAAACAAAGATAGCACTGTGGAATACAGTCAACTCTTTCCATGACAAGGGTTCAGAAGCGGGCCCCTGGGCCCTGGGATTAAAACAGTATATTCTTTAGTTAAACTGGCCTCACTTGTAAAGGCATCCTCACATCAAGAGGAGTCAAGGGGAAGCCTTGAATGTAAAGTAAATATGCCCCTCCCTAGAAAAGGATAAGGAGGTGACTAGGTTGGCATATGGAGAAGGCAATGGCACCCCACTCCAGTACTCTTGCCTGGAAAATCCCATGGACAGAGGAGCCTAGTAGACTGCAGTCCATGGGCTCGCCAAGAGTCGGATATGACTGAGGGACTTCACTTTCACTTTTCACTTTCATGCACTGGAGAAGGAAATGGCAACCCACTCCAGTGTTCTTACCTGGAGAATCCCAGGGACGGCGGAGCCTGGTGGGCTGCCTGCCGTCTATGGGGTCACACAAAGTCAGACACGACTGAAGCAACTTAGCAGCAGCGGCCGCAGGTTGGCATATCGTCAAAGCTATGGTTTTCCAGTAATCATGTATGGATGTGAGAGCTGGACAATAAAAAAGGCTAAGCACTGAAGAATTGATGCCTTCGAACTGTGGTGTTGGAGAAGACTCTTGAGAGTCCCTTGGACTGCAAGGACACCAAACCAGTCAATCCTAAAGCAAACCAACCCTGAATATTCATTGGAAGGTCTGAGGCTGAAGCTGAAGCTCCAACTCTTTGGCCAACTGATGCAATGAGCCGACTCACTGGAAAAAGCCCTGATGCTGGGAAAGACTGAAGGCAGGAGAAGGGGACAACAGAGGATGAGATGTTTGGATGGCATCACTGACTTGATGGACATGAGTTTAAGCAAACTCAGGAGATGGTGAAGGACAGGGAAGCCTGGCCTGCTGCAGTCCAAGGGGTCTCAAAGAGTCAGACATGACTGAGCGACAGAACAACAAGGTTGGTGCATCCATGGCAACAGCAGATACTCTTCCCTCCCTAATTCTCAACACTCACAGCCTCACCACAGTCTAATTCTCAGAAGTTACCCACACACCCACTCATCTGTCACATCTCCCTCTCCCTTCAATTCTCTATCACTGAGTTCTCCGGAATTTGTGGTACATCATCAGCAAAAACCCAAACACTGCATCTCTGCAGGTTTTCTGCATCTTCTTGCTCTAACTGCAGCCTGCCTCTCCCCTGAAGGGTCTGCACAGGGCAGCACTTTCCAGCACTCGCTGCTCATGGTGGTGGGGGCATTTGGTTTCCTCACAGAGCAGTCACCAACTGGCCTAGGGCAAAGGCGGGTGTGTGAATCAGTAAAGCTCTCTATCCAGTTTTAGGAAGTGTTAGTGGCCCAGGCTTAGGCAGAGTAACTTACTGACCAATATAAATCAGGGACCCAATCAATAGATCCTTACAGGTTTGAAACTCTGGTACCTGAAAGAGGTGGTATGTCTGAGTTCTGGGGGTAAGGAGAGATTTATTCTATAAAAAGAATTTAAAAGATCTGCCATGCAGAAGAAGTTGAAATTGAATTCCTGCCTTATATCATAAAAAAAAAAAAACAAAAAAAAAACCAACTCTTGATGAATCAAGCACTTAAGTCAAAAATCAGTCCCAAATGATACAAATCCACCCTCCACACCAATATTAATAAACTTAAGAGCTTTACCACAGAATTCAGCCATTTAAAGAATATAATTCAGTGGTTTTTAGTGCATTGACAGATATGCAGAACCATCAACACGGTCAATTTTAGAACATCTAATTCTTCTCAAAAAGGAACCTTTCTTTCTTCAGGTTCCATCAGGTTGAGAGTTCAAGTCCCTCTCTTCAGGTTGAAGCATACAAGACACTTCAACACCGCCCACCCCTCAACCACTAATCTCTATGGTTTGTGCTGGATATTTAATACAAAATCTATGCCACTTTGTGACTGGCTTCTTTCACTCAGCATAGTACTTTCAAGGTTCATTCACTTTATAGCATGCATCAGTACTTCATTCTTTATATGCACCCATACTTTTTAGTTAGTTAGTTCAGTCTCTCAGTCGTGTCCGACTCTTTGCGACCCCATGAATCGCAGCACGCCAGGCCTCCCTGTCCATCACCAACTCCCGGAGTTCATTCAAACTCATGTCCATCGAGTCGGTGATGCCATCCAGCCATCTCATTCTCTGTCGTCCCCTTCTCCTCCTGCCCCCAATCCCTCCCAGCATCAGAATCTTTTCCAATGAGTCAACTCTTCGCATGAGGTGGCCAAAGTACTGGAGTTTCAGCTTTAGCAAAGAACACCCAGGACCAATCTCCTTTAGGATGGACTGGTTGGATCTCCTTGCAGTCCAAGGGACTCTCGAGAGTCTTCTCCAACACCACAGTTCAAAAGCATCCATTCTTTGGTGCTCAGCCTTCTTCACAGTCCAACTCTCACATCCATACATGACCACAGGAAAAACCATAGCCTTGACTAGACAAACCTCTGTTGGCAAAGTAATGTCTCTGCTTTTGAATATGCTATCTAGGTTGGTCATAACTTTCCTTCCAAGGAGTAAGCGTCTTTTAATTTCATGGCTGCAATCACCATCTGCAGTGATTTTGGAGCCCAAAAAAGTAAAGTCTGACACTATTTCCACTGTTTCCCCATCTATTTGCCATGAAGTGATGGGACTGGATGCCATGATCTTAGTTTTCTGAAAGTTGAGCTTTAAGCCAACTTTTTCAGTCTCCTCAAGAGGCTATTTAGTTCCTCTTCACTTTCTGCCATAAGGGTGTTATCATCTGCATATCTGAGTTTATTGATATTTCTCCCAGCAATCTTGATTGCAGCTTGTGCTTCTTAATGAGATGAAAACATATACAACGGAGAGCAAAGGAGTGAATGCTGAAATCTGGATGATGGTTATTCTTAGGTAATAAGAAGCAGGAGAGATCAAATGGATGGATTTAAGTTGTTGCACAATTCTAGTTTTTGTAGTGTTTTCACTTATTATTTACTAAAAATAAATAAAAGAGAGTCATGCTGGATCAATGATAAGAGTGTCCTAATCCAAAGATGGGCTCCATAAAAGACAGAAATGGACCTAACAGAAGCAGAAGATATTAAGAAGAGGTGGCAGGAATACACAGAAGAACTGTACAAAAAAGATCTTCACGACCCAGATAAGCACGATGGTGTGATCACTCACCTAGAGCCAGACATCCTGGAATGTGAAGTCAAGTGGACCTTAGAAAGCATCACTATGAACAAAGCTAGTGGAGGTGATGGAAGTCCAGTTGAGCTATTTCAAATTGTGAAAGATGATGCTGTAAAAGTGCTGCACTCAATATGCCAGCAAATTTGGAAAACTCAGCAGTGGCCACAGAACTGGAAAAGGTCAGTTTTCATTCCAACCCCAAAGAAAGGCAATGCCAAAGAATGCTCAAACTACTGCACAATTGCACTCATTTCACATGCTAGTAAAGTAATGCTTAAAATTCTCCAAGCCAGGCTTCAGCAATAAGTGAACCATAAACTTCCAGATGTTCAAGCTGGTTTCAGAAAAGGCAGAGGAACCAGAGATCAAATTGCCAACATCTGCTGGATCATGGAAAAAGCAAGAGAGTTCCAGAAAAACATCTATTTCTGCTTTATTGACTATGCCAAAGCCTTTGACTGTGTGGATCACAATAAACTGTGGAAAATTCTTCAAGAGATGGGAATACCAGACCACCTGACCTGCCTCTTGAGAAACCTATATGCAGGTCAGGAAGCAACTGTCAGAACTGGACATGGAACAACAGACTGCTTCCAAATAGGAAAAGGAGTACATCAAGGCTGTATATTGTCACCTTGCTTATTTAACTTATATGCAGAGTACATCATGAGAAATGCTGGGCTGGAAGAAGCACAAGCTGGAATCAAGATTGCCGGGAGAAATATCAATAACCTCAGATATGCAGATGACACCACCCTTATGGCAGAAAGTGTAGAGGAACTAAAAAGCCTCTTGATGAAGGTGAAAGAAGAGAGTGAAAAAGTTGGCTTAAAGCTCAACATTCAGAAAATGAAGATCATGGCATCCGGTCCCATCACTTCATGGGAAATAGATGGGGAAACAGTGGAAATAGTGTCAGACTTTACTTTTTTGGGCTCCAAAATCACTGCAGATGGTGACTGCAGCCATGAAATTAAAAGACGCTTACTCCTTGGAAGAAAAGTTATGACCAACCTAGACAGCACACTGAAAAGCAGAGACATTAGTTTGCCAATAAAGGTCCGGCTAGTCAAGGCTATGGTTTTTCCAGAGGTCATGTATGGATGTGAGAGTTGGACTGTGAAGAAAGCTGAGTGCAGAAGAATTGATGCTTTTGAACTGTGGTGTTGGAGAAGACTCTTGAGAGTCCCATGGACTGCAAGGAGATCCAACCAGTCCATTCTAAAGGAGATCAGCCCTGGGATTTCTTTGGAAGGAATGATGCTAAAGCTGAAACTCCAGTACTTTGGCCACCTCATGCGAAGAGTTGACTCATTGGAAAAGACTCAGATGCTGGGAGGGATTGGGGGCAGGAGGAGAAGGGGACGACAGAGGATAAGATGGCTAGATGCCATCACCAACTCGATGGACATGAGTTTGAATGAACTCCGGGAGTTGGTGATGGACAGGGAGGCCTGGCGTGCTGCGATTCATGGGGTCGCAAAGAGTCAGACACGACTGAGCGACTGAACTGAACTGAATCCAAAGACTGTAATTAATGAACTCACATGAACTAGAGGTTCATAAGAATAAAAGGACACATTTAGTATATTTGCCTATACCACTTTTGTTCTTCAAAGAACATTATAGAGGAAATAAAAAGGAATAAACCAACTAGAAAACGTTATGCACAAAATATACCACTGATAAAAGATGAGCCCAAAATATAGAAGAACGCCAAATACAGGAAGAACTCCTAAGAATCACGAAAGCACAAAGAACACTACACTAAAAATGGTATCAAAAGATATGAATAGATATTTCACAGGTAAGAAAGCAGGAAAAAAATGGTTTCTTCATCAGTAATTAGGCAAATGTCTGAGCAATCCTTTAAAAACATGTCAGGCCATATCATCTCCATTTCCCATTGCCTTTCCAGTACAAGAGAAAGACCATCAGCCACTATGGAGAACAGTGTGGAGATTCCTTAAAAAACTGGAAATAGAACTGCCTTATGATCCAGCAATCCCACTGCTGGGCATACACACTGAGGAAACCAGAAGGGAAAGAGACACGTGTACCCCAATGTTCATCGCAGCACTGTTTATAATAGCCAGGACATGGAAGCAACCTAGATGTCCATCAGCAGATGA
This sequence comes from Bos mutus, assembly GCF_027580195.1. Lineage (NCBI taxonomy): Eukaryota > Metazoa > Chordata > Mammalia > Artiodactyla > Bovidae > Bos > Bos mutus. The sequence goes on along the minus strand of NC_091629.1, from coordinate 74,607,802 downwards.
ATGGATAAGAAAGCTGTGGTACATATACACAATGGAGTATTACTCAGCCATTAAAAAGAATTCATTTGAATCAGTTCTAATGAGGTGGATGAAACTGGAGCCTATTATACAGAGTGAAGTAAGCCAGAAGGAAGCCAGAAAGAAAAACACCAATACAGTATACTAACGCATATATATGGAATTTAGAAAGATGATAACAATAACCCTGTGTACGAGACAGCAAAAGAGACACTGATGAATGGAACAGTCTTATGGACTCTGTGGGAGAGGGTGGGAAGATTTGGGAGAATGGCATTGAAACATGTAAAATATCATGTATGAAACGAGATGCCAGTCCAGGTTCAATGCACGATACTGGATGCTTGGGGCTAGTGCACTGGGACGACCCAGAGAGATGGTATGGGGAGGGAGGAGGGAGGAGGGTTCAGGATGGGGAACACATGTATACCTGTGGCGGATTCATTTTGATATTTGGCAAAACTAATACAATTATGTAAAGTTTAAAAATAAAATAAAATTAAAAAAATAAATAAAAAGCAAAAAAAAAAAAAAAAAAAAAAAGACCATCAGAGGCCCTTTGTGATCTGGCCACCTCTCTGCCCTCACCTTCTACTACTATCCACTCCCTGGCTCATTCTGCCTCATTATTCCTGAACAAATCAGAAATGCTTTCCCCTCAGGGTTTTTGCATTTATTGCTTCCTCTGCCTGAAATGTCCTTTCCCAGGATAACACATAAGGTACAACATACTTTCCATTAGCTCTTTGTACAAATGTCACTTTCTCAGTGAAGCCTTCCCTGACTGTCCTGTTCACATTGTTACCCACTCCCACCCCTGAACTTCCTATGCCCTATCCAGGTCTTATCCTTTTACTTCCACAGCCCTTAACCATCATCTGATTATTTTACCCATTTACTAGTTTACTAATTCCATTCCTCCCTGCTCTCCCTCAACGCACACACTAAAATGGAGGACTCCACAACGGCCTAGATCTTCGTCTGTTTTGTTTCGTGCTATTAGAGAAGAGTTTGGCACACACGGCAGGAGCTCAACTAATTTTTGAGCCTAATACACAAATTAAAACCATAATGAAACACCATTACTTATATACTCAATTGGAAAAAAATCACCTGACAATTATCAATTAACAGTGAGAATAAAGAGCTGTGCAATCTCACACTACCAGTTAGAGTAAAATGCTATAAGCACCCAGGAAAACAATCCAGCCCATGACCTTGTTAAGGTAATTGTGAGTATGCTATACAACCAAGAAATCTGACACATATCCAACAAGTTCTATATATACCTTGGTGACAAGTCCAAGAATATTCACAAAGACACTGCTTTTAAGAGCAAAATACCGCAATAGCCAGCAACAGAACAGATACGATATATCTATAAAGGAATTCTATATAGCAGTGAAAATTAATGGACCATGTCCTCACATACGGAGAAGGCAATGGCACCCCACTCCAGTACTCGTGCCTGGAAAATCCCATGGACGGAGGAGCCTGGAAGGCTGCAGTCCATGGGGTCGCTGAGGGTCGGACAGGACTGAGAGACTTCACTTTCACTTTTCACTTTCATGCACTGGAGAAGGAAATGGCAACCCACTCCAGTGTTCTTGCCTGGAGAATCCCAGGGACGGGGGAGCCTGGTGGGCTGCCGTCTATGGGGTCGCACAGAGTCGGACACGACTGAAGTGACGCAGCAGCAGTCCTCACATATGGATTATGGATAACTCTCAAAAATAAAATATTAACAGCAAAAAGAAATGACAGAAAAATACACAGAGGATGCTTTTATAAACTTCAAAATTAATAAAACTGAGTAAAGACTTTAGGATACATGCATGAGTGGTAAAACTACTATATAGAAAAGGGGAATGGTTAACGTGGAATGCAGTTTCATATTTTCTTCTGGGAGAAGGAGGAGGGTGTAACAGGGACTGCAGACATTGGCGATGTTCTTTCTTAAGCTGGATACACAGGTATTCATTTAACTTTTTCCCTTTAACTGTATACATACACTGTTTACCTTTTGTGTCTACGTTCTTCTTCCCCACATTAAAGTGTAAAAAAAAAGGGTGTGTGTGTGTGAATGTTCACTCTTTGACAACTACGTGCTGATAAACTGGCTTTCACTAACCTCTCTCATTTAATTCCCATCAAAATAATAGGTACTTACACTCAGATTTTCTGATGTAAGCCCTCTGTGATCTTTCCATGATCACAGTAAACTACTAATGTTATCCCAAACTTCATTATAAGAAGGTCCCAATCTATACACTGTTTTAAAAATTCACCTATAAACTAATGGCCTGAAACTCAGGTGTCTGTTTTCCTCCCTGTGAGAGACTACAGAAGCTACTAACATAAGGGCATTTTGAGGCTGCAGTACAACCAAAATAGCATTTCTAAATCAATTAAACCAAAAAACCCCATCTTTAAGAAAAATGAAAAGAAATGAAAAGCACTTTGGCCTCACTAGCTTTTAATAAGCTAGATTTTTCTTGCTGCTGCACTCTTAAGCATTTTCTTCTACCTTTACTGGGATGAGTTTATGTAAGTAAACTGTAATTCTGACTAGACTACTGTTAAAAAGACTTCCCAAATAACTATTAGGAAAGCAGTGTATTCCTAACCTTTTTCCGATGATGACAGATACAAAGAATAATGCTGTAGGGCACAATGGAGTAAACGGGAGTGACAACCAGAGGAGGAAACGAAGCTGGGGTCTCTGGGTGGCCTCAAGGAGAACGGGATCAATCCTTGAGCAAATCAGTAACTCACAGGCGGTATGCTGGGTGGGAATCTCTGAAGCAGAGTATCACTGAAGGTTTACTCTTTCAACGTTTCTAATATTTGCAATTACCCCAGATCTTATTTCACTGGCAATGTCTTCTACTGCAACATTGAAAAAATTATAGAATAAGAGTTAATAGAGAATGAAAGTAACATTGAAATTTAGAAAATTTAGGACTTCGATTTATATCCATGGCTGCTTTTATAAGCCACTGTTGTTGCAATTCTTAGGGATTCTCTATTGACAGAAATCTACTAATTTATGACAGGTCAAGCATTCTTTGTGTCCAAAAAGATATCAGAATTTTGTAACACTAATTAACAACACGTATGCCTAGAAACCTGCAGTGTTCAACAGCAAATACACAAAAGCTTTTCCTTGCCCTTTTTTTTTTTTTTGAAACCTTCAGAACAGAAGGTTTTTTGAAACTTTCAGAACAGAAACCTTACTAAACAGAAGAAGGCTTCTCAGAAGACAGGCTTCTTAGACATCGTCACACATGTGATCCTGGCCATGGACCAAAATGTTCCCTCACGCTGAGAAGTCTGTGCTTCTGGCTCAAAATTATGCATCCAAATAAATTACTTTAAAAATATTTTTAAATCTCTCTATGCCTCCACAGAAAGAAGGAGTAACAGTAACCTATAGTGAAATATACTTTATGACAATCTTAGCTGATGATGCTCAGATCTTGGTGAATTGTGGTGGAGAAGACCGTTGAGAGTCCCTTGGACTGCAAGGAGATCAAATCAGTCAATCCTAAAGGAAATCAACCCTAAATATTCATTGGAAGGATTGATGCTGAAGTTTCAATATTCTGGCCACCTGACGTGAAGAGCCGATTCATTGGAAAAGACCCTGATGCTGGGAAAGATTGACGGCAGGAGGGAAAAGGGGTGACAGAGGCCTCTGTTGGATGGCCTCCAGTCCATCAATGGATGAACTGGAGAAGCAAAGTGTATGCACATACATACATGCCATGGGATGTTATTCAGCCTTAAGAAGGAAGGAAGGAAATTCAGACTTACACCACAGCACAGATGAACCTTGAGGACATTCTGCTAACTGAAATAAGCCAGTGACAGAAAGATAAATACTTTAGGATTCCATTTATATGAGATATTTACAGAAGCCAAAATCAGAGAGAAGCCAAAATCAGAGAGACAGAAAGTAGAATGGTGGTTTCCAGGGGTTGGGGGAGGGCCAATGAAGAGTTGTTTAATGGATACAGAGATGTAGTTTCATAAATGCTTCTGGAAATGGATGGTCATGATGGCTGCACAATAGTATGAATGTTCTTAATACCACTGAACTATACACTTAAACACACCTAAGATGGTAAAGCTTATGCTATGTGTATTTTATCACAAAAAAATTGGGGAAAAACCCGAATGTATTAAAGTAGCATAAGGATATATGGCTTTTCAATTTTAGGGGACAAAAAAAAAAAAAAGAGAAGAGCAATAATGAAACTGCTGAAAGCAGTCTGAGTGAATTCTGTCAAAATAACATACGGAACATGTGTGAGAAAAACGACAGTTTGCTAGCCAGGCAGTTAGGATATAGAATGATGACGTGGGACAACCTCAAACAGAAAAAGCAAAAGCTCTGCTTTAAAGACCAAAGAATTCACAACTTCAAACAAATCAGCATAGCTGTGGGAAAACAATACATGAAACACACTTTCTGCTCTTGAACCAACTTCAGGCAGATTATAAATCTAAGGCAAAGTCCAAAAAAGTACTACTGTCTGGAACTCGTGGCTGCAGATGCAAACAGCGCAGCTGGCGTGATACACATGCAGAGGGAAGGACCACATGAAGAGCAATGGCCTAGCTGCTGGCAACCAGAGGCCCTTATTGATTTACATACTTAACTGGGATCCTAAAATAGCAGACCACTTAACCTAAAACTTCTAAACGTATGAGAATCTTGAGCACTTTCTGAAAATAGTGTTATTATAAAAATATCTTCAGTTTTGCTTTACATTTTTTTTTAAAGCTTCCTGGAAAACTTTTTAAAAACTTAAATCTCAACAGAGAAAATTATCTTTAAAATAATCCAGGAAATTCTAAGAAATTTACTGGCAACTCTACGGAGAAAATGTGCTAGCACTGTTTTTTCAGATAAACTCTAGCTGCTTCTCATTTTTACAACACATTCCACAAATGATTCAAATGTTTATTGGTTTCTTTTTTCTTTTTGCACAGCAAGAAGTTTCAGCTTATTACCTTACAAGGCCCTTACAGTCAATCTGTTAACTAGATGATTTACAGAAGGAGTATACACCTAAGTTTTAAAATTTGAGCCATCTACTAGCTGTGGCCAAGTAACAATAGTGCACTGCAAACTGGTTTCCTCCCCCTGACCAAAGTATGAAGCAAAATGCAAACTCTTTTCAGCTTATTTGAAGTTCAGTTTTCCGTTTAATGCTCTCCTCTACAATGAACTCAAAATTTTAAACATCTGGTTATTTTAAAAGTTCTGACCAAAAAACCATTTTTTTGTGACTATATCTCAAATAATGGATATACTGGCAATAAATGGAAATAGACACATAGCCAAAAGTAAATAGTGAACAGGTTTTGAGAAGTCTGAAAATTAAACTGTTTGAAGCCGGGCTGCCTAGTAAAATGAATGCCCAACTAATTCAAAAACATTTTATTTCTAAATAATGAATAATACCATAGCCACAGTCTGTTTACACTTCCCACTGGGTCACTGAATACAGAAAGGGAGACAGGATAAAGATGGGGAAAAGGAAGTACGAAGGATAAAGAACAGATACCAGAAACAAAGATTTATGCTGTATACCTTAAACTCACAAAGTAACATATGTCTATTATATCTCAATAAAGTTGGAAAAAAAACCCAAGTCAGATTTTACTGCTCCTTAGTTCAAACACTCCAATTGCTTCTCATCTCACTCAGTGAAGACATCCAAGGCCTAAAACTGGCCTGCAAGACCTTCTCACTTGGCCCTGTTACCTCTGACCGCGTCCATTGTTCTCTCCTTCACGCCCTCCCTGTGGTCACACTGCTCTCCATGTGCTCCTCAAACAGCGTCAAAGCCAGTCACTTGTCACCCCTCTGCTTGCACACTCTTCTCTCATGGTTCACCCCTGACCTCTACTTCCTTTTGCTGCTGTTTAGTTGCTCAGTCATTTTTGACTCTTTGTGACCCCATGGTATGTAGCCCACCAGGCTCCTCTGTCTATGGAATTTTCCAGGCAAGAAATATTGGAGTGGGTTGCCATTTCCTTCTCCAAAGGATCTTCCCAACCAAAACATCAAACCTGTGTCTCCTGCATTGGCCAGCAGATTCTTTACCATGGAGCCACCTGGGAAGCCTTCTACTTTCTAAATATTTTCCTACCAAAGACTTATCTGTCTCCCCTTAACCAGAATATAAGCTTTAAGAAGTCAAGGATTTGTATGTTTTGCTCATACAAATGGTATCTAGAATGGTTCTTGGCATATGCTTAGTAAGTATTTGAAGGAAAGCTTAGGCACTGAAAAAGCTGAATAGAAAAAAGACTAGATGTCCTTTCACCAGTGTCTATTAATCAGCAGGTAACCAAGAAACAGAGGACATTTAATCATATCTAATCTCCTTTAGGGATTCCCAGGTGGCTCAGTGGTAAAGACTCCACCTGTCAATTCAAGAGACACAGAAACACAGGTTCAATCCCTTGTTTGGGAAGACTGAAGGAGGAAATGTCAACCCACTTCAGTATTTCTCGCCTGGAAAATTCCATAGACGGAGGAGCCTGGCGGGCTACAGTCCATGGGGCTGCAAAGAGTCGGACATGACTCAGTGACTGAGCACACACACATGCCTAGTCTTGCAAACATCTATTTCCCTGTCAATCTAGGCCAAATAAAAGTGAATGCTTAGCAACAGGTGAGCATTAATATACTGGCTTCCCAGGTGGCTCGGTGGTAAAGAAGCTGCCTGCCAATGCAACATACATGAGTTCGATTCCCAGGTCGCGAAGATACCTTGGAGAAGGAAATGGCACCTGGAACTTGCCAGTATTCTTGCCTGGGAAATCCCATGGACAGAGGTGCCTGGCAGGCTACAGGCACCTGGGGTTGCAAAAAAAGTTTGACATGACTCAGCGATTCAACAGTAACAATCTCCTTTAAGATGACAGACAAAGAAACATGTCATTATGACACGTCTGTTCATATTCTGGATGAAATGTCATAGGTCAAAATATACAGCTTGCATTATCTACAACAAAAAATTATCACACGGATTAACTGAACTATTAATACCGGAGAGGTTATTATATATTTATATGAGATAAAACTCATTATGCTTCACTTTTATGTATATCACAAATTTCCCAATGAGGCAAGTTCATTAACGAAGGCTTAATATTCTAATTACATGTGCCATCTTATCTACTCATCAAAATGAGTCAGATAGGATACTTTTCTATTAATAGTGACACACTGAGATGGGAAACAATACCCCACATCAAAACAATGAATTACAGCTTTCCTTAAAAATCTTATAATTTAACATTTTAAATTATTTATAACATTAATAACATTGTATTCTCACATTTCCATGAGGAACTAAAATATCAACAGAAAATATAGTTCATTCTAGTTATTACACCATGTACCTATTATCTGCCTCTCTTAATACTTACTCTTAAGGAATTAAAACTCCTAATGTTATTATACTGCATGCGTGCTAAGTCAATTCAGTTGTGTCCAATTCTTTGCAACCCTATGCACAGTAGCCCACCATGCTCTTCTGCCCATGGGATTCTCCAGGCAAGAATGCTGGAGTGGGTTGCCACGCCCTCCTCCAGGGGATCTTCCTGAACTAGGGACTGAACCTGCGTGTCTTGCGTCTCCTGCACTGGCATGTGGGTTCTTTACCACTAGCGCCACCTGGGAAGCACACTATATGGTGCAATCCAAGGTAAAAAAACAGGAAGTTTAAAGTCTAAATTTTTTTTTTAATCAAGCTAAGCCATAGTCCAACAAGTGTTAGTAATTATTAAGAGTACTTATTATTTTTCTAAAGAGTTTAACATTTGGGAAATTCAAGTCACAGAAAACTGATGTGTGATAAAGTACAATCTTATACTGACCCTCTGTGGTTTACCGAAGTATAACATCAAAAAAGTTCTGTGGTTCACGGTAATTGTTACCGGGAACATACATTCCTTAAGACACAAATTCAACAAAATACACCTATGACATGAATAGTACTCTGTACTATGAAAGTACACTTATAATACCTCGTAAAGCTACTGCTGCTGCTAAGTCACTTCAGTCGTGTCCGACTCTGTGTGACCCCACAGACGGCAGCCCACCAGGCTCCCCCATCCCTGGGATTCTCCAGGCAAGAACACTGGAGTGGGTTGCCATTTCCTTCTCCAATGCATGAAAGTGAAAAGTGAAAGTGAAGTCACTCAGTCGTGTCCGACTCTTAGCGACTCCATGGACTGCAGCCTACCAGGCTTCTCCGTCCATGGGATTTTTCCAGGCAAAAGTACTGGAGTGGGGTGCCATTGCCTTCTCTGCCTCGTAAAGCTAGAAAGGTATTATTAGTCCCCCTTTCCAAATAAGTAAACCGAGATCCTGAAAGAGAAGTTCATTTGTCTCATCTAACATGTCAGTGTGTAACAGACCCCTTACATTCACACACACACAGAAAATGCACACACTTACTCATGTGCACAACCACACCAAGGATCTACAGGTTAATAATACCCCATATGGGGCCTTCAAAAAATACTGCGGTTACAGACTTTAAAAAAATGCATTATACAGCAGAATATCAATTTTCATTCGTTCAACTAAGAGCAAAAATTATATTGTGAATGTTGATGATAATTCCATGAACCTGGCACTTTCATCATTGTTGAAGGCACTAAAAACTGGTACAACCCCTTTGGAAAGCATTTGGTAATAATCTCAAGACACAAAAAGTGTCTGTGTCCTTTCCTAGTAATTCCATTTCTGGGAAGCTATCCTATGAAAATAATTCAAAATATGGAAAAAGCTATAGATTATTTATAACATTCTAGATGCTTGGCATCTGAGATTTAAATTTTGAGGCTTGGACACTGGTAGTTTCAACAGTTTGTGAGAGAACCACAGGTTGATCCACAGCATATGTCAAGTTGCTATGTGAGTGAGGAAGTCATGTTACTGACTGGTGAGTGAGTCTGACTGCCATTAGCTTCTCCTTGTGGTCTTTGCAGGTTCTCACATGCACTGACATTTCTAAAATAGGGGGCTGGGGAGGGAGGAGGAGCATCTTTGTTAAAAAATTGTTTTTATAAGTAAAAGACCCTAAAAGAGTAAGCCTATTACTTGGCTGGTGATGAAAGTAAAGAGATCTAAGAAAGTACTGATATTTTTGGCTTTGGGATTTGTAACAGCCTTAGATCACATTTCTTTTCAACGTTATGGGCCTACTGAAGTGAAAGATTAGAAATATTAAAATATGATTAATATTAGAAATATTATTTAATATTCACCAGTAGAGAAATGATAAATTAAACCACAATCTATCTAATCACTCAGTGGCTGAATAAGGGAAATGGAATTACAGATGATAATTTTCATTTTGTATTTCAAAATATTTTACATGACATTAATATCACATCCACAAATAGCAAAGTCAAGATAAAAATGTACTGCTACATATCAGAGGGAACAGTTGCTAATTTATTACCAGCATTGCCCTGATAACACTAAGCTAAGGACACTGCAAGAAATGGAAACTATAGGCAAGTATTCCTCATTAATACAGGTGCAAAAATCTTTAACAAAACATTATTAAACTGAGTCTAGGAATAAAAAGAAGGATAATGTACCATGACTAAGTGAGGTTTATCCTAGGAAAACTGTATTGCTTAAATCTTCCTATGCATCACTTTTTGGTATTTTTCACTATATAAACTATATTAAATATTTTATCTCTCTAAAATATTTAATAGAAAACTTTCAATCAAATTTATTTTAAATCTTCTTTCTTATATTATCACCTGGGTATCTCAATTTAAAACATATTCATTTAAAATATCTTCATTCAGTAAGCTCATCCTAAGATTAGAATTAAGCTACAATTTCAACATATTTGATTTAAAAGATAGACTCCAACATTTCTTAGAATCATTAACCCAAGGACCTCAAGTAAAAAAATTTCTTCACACATCTCTGAGTGGTAGGTTCAAACTGCCTTACTGTGAAATTTACTGACAAAGGATACTCAATCCCTTAATGCAGCCTTTACTGAACAATTCTAACAACACAGAGAATTCCTTTATACTACCTTGAAACCTTTCATTCAACTTTTATCCACTTGTGAAACACTGACTTCTGAGGTAGTAACTGAGATTAAGTCTTCATTTATATACTTATCATGCAAGTACTTGAAAATATTAAGTCACTTTAGATTCTTCCTCTCCAGGCTACATTAATTGTGGTCCCTTAGCCACTGTTCATATGCTAATATTACTAAACTTCATTTTTTCTTTTCACCACTTCTCGCAAAAGCCAAACATTTAAAACAAATGGGTTAAAACACAGCACCGAATTCTTAGAGAACATGTAGGAGACATATGGACATCCTGATAAATTTACTGTAAGAACCTATCCTCAAATATCGAATTATGCTAGTCTCCCCCCTCCATAAAAACAATCTATGAAAACACATATTTTACTCTCAGTGCAAAAACAAATGAGTTGTAAGAAACAGAACTAAATGAATACAGAACACTTAACTTTTAAGCAATGGTGTTACTAACAGTATTCTTTCATCTAGAGACAAACTGAGGCTAAAATAATTGAAATATTGCCAAAAATCATATTTATCTTTAAGATATACATAAAAATCAATAATTCGCAAACACAGTATTATTCACAAAGATACATGCTGATTTGCCCAGGACTGTTAAGAAAAAATATCTATGTTAGAAAATTACCCTCATTTATCCTCTTACCTTGGTTTAGCATTGACAAGGTTTTAATTATTATTGTAGTAGTATTTTACTACTCTAAAAAGTTCCTGAATCCTTCAAGGCAGTTATAAAATTCATAATGCTATATATACTTCTTGGACTATCCAAGAATATTTAAAAATTGTGTTAATTGAGATGGAAAACTACGTATTACATATTTTGTGTTAGTGAATCTTCACTAAGTAAAGTCTACTAGTGGTTACTAGAGAAAAATTCACTTATGAATTACATATTTTGAAAAGAAGTTTAATGACTTTAGAATACATGGTGCCTGGAATCAAGTTTCTATATTCTGAGAACACTGGAATCAAGCCTAGGAAAGGCCTACTTTCATAAATGGGTAATTTATAGTGAGTAAATTAAAGAAACCAAGAATAAGCCAGTAAGAGTCTAAAACAGTAGCCCCAAAGTGAATTAAATGATGTATGCAAATATTATATTAACTTCCTCACAAAAACGTTTCCTGAAAATGTGATTTTTTTAAGTTAATTTTTCCAAAGAATTGATCTTCTTTTCTATTTGATGTCCCCAAATGAAGGAAAACAGTGAACATTTGGTTAGTATCTAATTCTTACCTGGAACCCACTTAATTTCCATTTCCATATCATTTTCTTTGCTTTTCTTTTCTTTGTCTTGAATAACTTGTAAGAGTTGCCTATATTTAGCAATTTGTTCTTCATCATCCTTCTGACTTTTTTTTGTTTTCCCATCTTCTTCTACACTGACTCCATCATCACCTAACAAAAAAAATCAATTTAACTGAATATACAGAAATAATTTCACTTCTAACTTCACTGTTCAATCTCAGCCACTGCAGCACTCTTCTCAAAGCTGTCAGATACACTATAACAGCAGAATATCAAAATCAGACTTAAACTTAACACAAAATGAATTAAGTGACTTAACTCTTATTTACAATAAAAGATCAGCTGCAATATAAGTTAGTACGGTGATAACAGTATACTTGGGAATCTCTGTTTTTACTAAAATTCGTATCTCAAAATAATCGTGTAGTCATGTAACATCCTTGAACTTCTCCACCCTATAAGCAAGATAGCAGGGATGGCATTTTTTCCCCCTTTATGTCTCCTACCATCTAACACATATATGGTCAATAAAAGAAGTCTCAGTAGTGCTGGGATGCATCTGATACATGGACTTAGCTGTTCAATGACACAGATAAAGGAAGCTGCCTGTTATCTAAAACAAAGAGTAACGAGTCCTTTCCACGTGATAATGAGCAAGCATACTTACTCTCAGGGTCTCATTAGCACACAAAGAATAAAAATGAACAAATTAGAAGCTTGTGATTTAATTTTCCCATGTGGAAAAAGCTTCACATTTCCATTTCCCAATTTTATAAAAATAATCATAATACAAAGGAACAGTGTAAAATTCACGGGCAACAAATACCAAAGAAACTAATACGTGAAAAGTTTGTTTGCTATGTATTTCCACTGTAATTCTCCACGTCAAAACAGAAATTAAGAACCTAGGTTTTAATGCAAAACATACAGACTAACTGAATTCAGTAAATGTCCTCAGTAAAGGGAAATTTTACAGAAGACCCTCTCTTCTATGAGCTATAACTAACTGGTCACTAAATACATCCGATATTATTAAGCATTTAGCTTGAAACATCAATGTTAATAGATTGTCCTTACATCTTCAAAAGGTGACGTGAAAAAAATTGGTTAAATAAATGTTTTTATAGGTTTTTTTCCTCTGAATGAATAAAAAATAGTCCACAACATTCTTTCCATCCTATCACACTTTTACATTTTCACTTGAACAGCTGAAATTCATTTTTTTCCTGTTTGTGCTTTATGCCACAATAATAATGTTGGATGGAATTCTGTCATGTATCCCGTAATTCAATGGATAAAACATCAGGAACGCATTAACAAAATGGCAATGTATTTCTTTCTATTAAAAGCTTACTTCTGAAAACATAATTAGAAGCAAGCTGCTTCCAGGTTGAGATTTTAGTGGTAAGTCTCTGATGGCCTACTTTAAATTGATTTTTTCCAGTACTAAAATTTTACTTTCTGAAGCTCTAAAATGTGGGTTAACTCATGTAAGTCTGTTTTCTCCCAATTCAAGGACAATACTTTGTGAAAGACTTAATTCTATATAAGGAGTGAAAAAAAACTGTAACAGTAAGAAGCCCTGGTATGATCTCTTATAAACTACAACAGGAACATCCAGTAACTTCAAAGAATTCAAATATACTAATGTATCTATCAGAGATACTAAATTATAGATTATAGTAAGCTTGCAATCAATTAAAATACTGAAGAAAAATGCATGTTTTTAAAAACTTAATTAGTACATTTCAAACAAAAAGCCATTAATCCTTAAAGTTTTAGAAGTAAAAATATACGATATGAGGTAGTATGCTAAGACTTTACATATGTTATCCCAATCTTTTCAACCACGAGCAGGTACTATTATGATCCCCATTTCATAGCTACGAAAAGAAAGGCACTGGGGCAAAGAAAATCTAACCCAAGCCTCAAAGTTATTTTAAAAAGAAAGAAGAAAACTTCAAAGAACGGACAAATTAGTGAAGAATTACCAAATCAAAATTAAGGAGAAGATGATCATTATCGAGAGGACCCCATTGCCCTGAATGCACGTACTAGTCTACCAAACAAATAGCCCTGAGACGAACCGACAGTTTTGGCAGTCTCACAGGCCAGGAAGACAAAAGTTAAAAAACCAACTAGTACCCCATATTTAAATAAGTAGGGACCCCGAAAGATATACTCCAGGGCAAGGATCAACCAGAAGTAGACTAGCGTAGAAAGACAGTGGATTAAAAAAATACAGGAGAAAAACAACATGGAAGTTACAGTGAAAAGCTTCAATATGTATTTAATTGAAGTCCAGGGAAGGGGGAAGAAATACCTGAAGAGATAATGGCTGAAAGATACCATGCCACAAATTCAAGAAACCCAACAAACCCCAAGCATAATAAATTTAAAAAATCTATTCTTAGTTCATATTAAAATTGCAGAAAGACAGAAAGAGAAAACTTTTAAATGCAAAGAATAAAATCCAGACAACCTTCAAAAGACTGAAGAAAGTAGACTGACAGCTGACGTCTCAAAAACAACAAATCAGAAGCCAGGGGAATATTATCATCAATGTGGGAACAAGAGGACTGTCCACCTAGAGTTTTTTTTTAATCAAGAAAATATATTCACAAATAAAGGCAGAATAAGGACATATTTAGACCAAACTAAAATTCAATTTTGGAAATTACAACAAATATACTTAAGGTAGAAAGAAAATGATCCCAAACAGAAGTATGAGATTTAGAAAAGAACAAGGAGCAAAAGAAGTAGGGAAAATGTGAGTAAATGTAAACAAAACAATAATATTAATGTCCTACGGTACTTAAGAAGTAAAGCACACAGAATAGCATGAAAGCTCTTTTAAGATTCCTTGTATTCTCTAGGAGGGTAAAAATATTAATTAGTATTCAACTTTAATAAGGATGCAAGTCACGATTTCTAGGATAATCACTAAATGAACAGTTAGAGTCTACTTTGTAAACTAACTGAGCAGAAAAACGGTATGTAAAAAATAACCCAAAAGCTCTTAGTTTAAAAAAGGGATGGTAATAAAGCATTTTACTTGTTTAGGTGATTGCATAACTGTAAGAATCATGTGTCGTCTAAAAGACCAGACCCTTTTTTTGTTGAGGATAGGGTTTTAAAAAAAGTGTCTTTGGTTGAAGAAATTCAGGCTAAGAAAATATCTCTAAATAAAAAACTTCAATTACTATCTATAAGTATACATAATACTGTACATGTGAGCATACTTCACAGGCAATTTAAGGATTAGATATTCTCTTTCAAGCTACTGCCAAAGACATATTGTCATTCATAAGTCTAGGCTAAGTATTCAAATGCTTACAAAAGCAGACAAATACCTTGTGCTTCCTCCATTTCCTCTTCATCTTCACTAGAAGAAGCTAAATAGGCTTGAAAATCCATGTCCAAAAGTTCTTCCTTTTTAAATCTCCTGTTGAGTGTTGTAATTCTTTCATGATCAGTCTCATCCCAAGTGATCTCCACCTTCCACCAATAAGTAAGAAAAAATAACATATAAAAATGGAAATGTCAGCAACCCAAACTTGTAAAGAATACTTATTGTTAATGTGGATGTTTAACAGTAAACTAATAAAGACATACTAAAATCAATAATATATAACATGCTTAGGGCAAAAGTTTCTACCTGTGGAAAGGGAAGCATTTCAGTTAACCTGTGCCTGTATCCTAACTCTCTACTATATACAAGGCACTTCATTGCTGGGAGTAAAAATTCATCAGTATGGACTGACTGTGGTGAAAACAGGAAACTGCACTAGTGAAAAAGTTAACATTATTATGAATGAGTCAAAACATGTTTTTCACCTGGAGTTCTAGGCATTTCAAGAGGTCTACAAACTGAAATTTCCTGATAAAGCTTTTAGAACAATCTCAGTGTGGTCCTTTTTCCAAAAGAGATTAAAAACCACTGATTAGAAAGGCATTTACTGGTTGAAAGCACAGGAAACCCTCATGACACAGGAATTTATCTATAACATGATCAGTCTGGTGACAGGCTCCTGTCCTCTACGAAGCCCCCATTCTGAGTCTTGTTAGAGATTTAATCTCCATCACAGGGCAGGTTCCACATCCTTACTTTTTTTCCCCCTCAAGCTAATCTCCCCAGATCAGAACATAAGAGATCCAATCCTTAAAATAACTGCCATTGTTGGAGAAATTACTGCTAGTTCCACAATTCAGAATTATTCCTATTCTGATCATTAAGACTGAGCTGAGGACCACAAAATCACTTCTGAACTGAGACAGACATGGATGATACAGCTAGGCCATAGGAACTCAAGACTGGCTGACCGGATAGGCCTGCCTAGTTTTTAGGCTTGAAAATAACATGATCCTAGGTTTTGTGTGACTGAATCTTTCAGACTTCACTTACTGCACACTGGTGGGGTTTCCCTATACTCAGTAACTAATCATGGCCACACAGTGTCCGCAGGCTGCAGGTGGCAGATACAGCAGCTCTCTGCCACCGGGCTGGCCTCAGAAGAGCACGCTGGTTTGTCACAAGAAAGGCAATGAGAAGCCTGTGTGGCTGCTGCAGAGTTCAGCTGTGGGTAAAAGGTACATGGGGCGGGAGAGCAGACAAGCTAGGCAGCTAAGTAGCAAACTAATTCAATAAAAGTCTTTTGGCTGTTTATTATTAAGCATTACTATGACACTGAAGTAGAATTATTCTACTTCAATTGTTTTTACAATTTGGGGTCATATCTGCAGAAAAAAATGTGTCCCTATTTTAAATTTGCACTGCTTCTAACTGTGATTTGAAGTAGTGTTAGCTCCTTGCCCCTACTCCCTAGGATACTAATAACTGACATATTACTTATTAAAGAATCTAGTTAAGTAAGACTATATGGGAAAGATAGAAGAGAAAAAAGAAACATTTGCAGGTAATTGACTCAGGCTTAAAGGCATAACAAAAATCTGGAAACAGGTTCAAATAGATGGGGTAGATAAAAATGCAAATACACTTGTGTTTCATTTCTATTTGTACTTATGCATTAAAACTTTGAATACTTTCCATTTCTAAAGATGCTATAAGTAAATAACAAAGTCTTTTCTTAAAGCAACAACAGAGTCCAGCTATATACTTTCTAAAGTGAAGAAATACCGTTGATGTTCCCATTGCAGCAGATGTGAAATATTTTGGTTTATATGCTGTTAAATCCACTTCTGAGGCTACATCCTTGGGCTCATCATCAAAAGTAATATCATCTGGTATAAACCTAAGAAACAAAGGAAAAAAAAGAATTCATTTAAACACATGCTGCAGTGATAAACAACCAGAGTTTAGATTGTCTTCTAATTAAGTATAGTTTATACATATATACCACATAGAGGTTCTACAGAACACACATGCAGATGAAGTAAACAATGTTAGAAATAATCTTGGCACAAAACTTTTGAAATTCATAAGCTATAAATCTGTAATTCCACTAAATCTAAGTGAACTCTGTAGGTAGAAACCCTGCATTAGGAGTCAGTTAATGTGAGTCTGGTGTAAACACACATGAGTCCCTCATGCTTCAAAAAGACCTAGATTCCTGATAACATAGTCACTGACTTGCTTCATGATATTCTGAAGATCAGACAGAATTATCAAAGGGGAAGTACTCTGAAAATAAAGTATCATACGAACAAGATATCACTGAAATAATGAAAAGCTTAAGGCTGATTCTTCAACACTAAAAATTTTAATATTATCTTATAATTTCTGTCACAAATAATAGCAGTTAAATGTAAATTAGCTACTGTAACTGTTTGACAATTCTTAGCCATCAGGCTAATGAACGGGAGGAAAAAAGCAAAGAGAAATGATCCATGGTTATTATATTTAGGTTCTATCATTTTCATAAATTTTATTTTCACACACACAAAAAAGCATGAGCTATATATTGCACCAAAAATGATATTTGAGGGAAGGAATGAAAAATTAAGGTTCATTAGGTCTACAGAATATCCTCTACCGCATATACTTTTGCACAGATTTAGTAGAAGAAACATAACCATCTGAGATCAATATTTTAAACATTGTCAATAGGCATGATTTTGAGGTAGATGAATAAAGAGTTCCCTAGATAGTAGGATAGCAGCAGAAAACTCAATTTTCTTTTATGAAGAAAATATATGACAAAACAGGGGATGTAAGTTTTTCCCATGGTCATTGATCTTGTTTTCTAGGTACTGCCAGAGGTTATTCTAACACTGCATGGAAGTGTCCCAAAAAGGAAAAGAAAGAACAAAATGATCTTGAGAAGAATATGTAAACGTGAACTCTTAACAGGCGGTCTGACATTCTAATGTTTAGTAACTACAATTAATACATTTAAAACAAGCACCTCCTTTTGAAATTATTAAAAAGAGAAGGAAACAGCTTGTTTGATGAGATAGGTTTTTCTTGCTATATACTTAAGCATGCTAAAATCTTACCCCAAACTATCAATGCAAAAAATTTTATTTGTATTTTTCTATGAGTCAGAATGCTTTTGAAGTATGAAAGCCAGTGACTATCAACTGATGCATTTTTTTTTTCCCCTAAAATATTTCATCTTGACAAGAAAGTCTCTAACAAACTTGGATAGCAGGAGGGAGGTTCAAGAGGTAGAAGATAAAAAAAGAAAAAAAAAAGAAATCAATGATTGTGAAGCATGATCTTAATATACTGATGTGTCTATGTATTAGTCACCTGCTGCTGCTAAGTCACTTCAGTCGTGTCTGACTCTGTGCGACCCCATAGACAGCAGCCTACCAGGCTCCCCCGTCCCTGGGATCCTCCAGGCAAGAACACTGGAGTGGGGTGCCATTGCCTTCTCCGGTATTAGTCGCTTAGTTGTGTGCAACTCTTTGTGACCCCATGGGCTGTAAGCTGCCAGGATCTTCTGTCCATGCAATTCTCCAGGCAAGAATACTGGAGTGGGTTGCCATTTCCTACTCCAGGGGATATTCCCAATGCAGGGATTGAACCCAGGTCTCCTGGACTGCAAGCAGACTCCTTACTGTCTGAGCCACCAGAGAAGCCTTAATATACTGATAATTTAAAATTAAAAATCTTAAAAAAAAAAAGTGATTTCTATTGACAGTGTCACAGTAGAATGGTTTACTGGGTTCAAGGAACTAGGCTAATGATAAAATGGTATGACAGTTTAGCTTCCTGGTTTCCTTAGAACAGACATTCCCAACCACATAAGGTTTTTCAGCTTGGGTCAGTGATCCTGAGCACGTGGTGGAAATAATGCCCAAGTCTGAAGACAAGGCCAGCAAGACCATCTACTCTTAAGCACTGTCCAACAGAACTTTCTATGATGATGTCATCAAAGTTCTGTTTCTTTTCTGCCCAACATGTGGCCATTAAGTACTTGAAATGTGTCCAGTGTGACTAAGCAGATGAATTTTAAATTTTTTAAGTTTTTAATTAAATGTAAATAAGCCAGATATGATTGCTGGCTACTGTACCAGACAGCACGGATCAAGAGACACTCGTCTATTAGCAAATGCCTTTGCCTCCACCTCAATGCTTTTGGTAAAGTTACTTCACTCTGGTTCCCTAGTTCTAAAAGACAGCTGCCAAGAAATATCATTGCATAAAACCTGCCATCCTAAAAACACATCTGACATATCTGAAAGCACATAAATGTGAGGTGACTTCTAACACTTTAGCATTTTCTCATTTCAGTTTTCTTTCTTAAGAGTGATGTGCTACAAGAGCATTCTACTAAAAGGGAGAAATCCTCTTAGAAAATGAAGCAACAGAGAGCACTACCAATTCTAATATCTCAGTTCTTACAGTTACATTGTGCTACAAGAATAAACTGGTACCACACACACGAATTACCTTAGATCTACAAACGAACAACTACTTTCGAATTCCAGGCCATCACAATCCTCATAAATTTTAGCAGCTGTTTCAGGAGAATCACAGTCTACTACTGCATAATAGTATTTCAGTCGTTTGAATTGATAATCTCTCAGTTTTTCTCTAGAGGCCCTAAAAAGGGGGAAAAAATCATTAGGTTTACTTAAACAGGAACACAAATACCTCTCTCCTTGTAAAAAAGAAATGTAACTGTTCCAAGAAAAACATATTACAAACTGGCTTTTATTATAATCCATCTTCCTTTATGAATAGCCTTCTTGCCTAACATTAAATACTTACACACAATTTATTATTTTGACAAGGTACAGACTAGGGATTTTGACTGGAATTTCGTATTTAGAAAAAGGAAAGCAAGAATTACACGTGGCTACCTATAATTTTAATTTTTAGAAGAGATTATTTTTTGTTTGTTTGATTACCATATACAGCTTTCTCAAGTAAATCCACTGAGGAGGACCACTGCAGTATAACATATGCTAGGAAAGCACTAGCTTTTATTATAAACAAATACCTGATCTTATAAAACTTTATTCATGTGTTGTCAAGACTAAATGGTATTTAAGTTCAACTTACTTAACTATAGCTTATTCTTTGAGGGTCTTCATCTGGCAAATAAAAATTTGCCACCAATTTTTATTAAGTGCACATATAGCTCCACCTAGTGGATTCAAAAGTACTTAAAATTTATTTCTCTACATTATGATGATTAAGAACTTTATTATTCTTGCATTCTTATATTTTTCTATTTAACTAAGATAAATTATATAATTTGGAGGTAAATAGTTTCAATGCCCTTTACATAGAAATCAACATCTAAGAAAAAAAGCAAAATTTATTGATTCAGGTTTAACCATGAAATGTTTTTCAAAACTGCAATAATTACTTTCATGAATACAGAAATATAAATATATACAGAAAATGTGTTTGGAATACTGTGTCACTTCTGGCAGACTTTAACTTTCTTTGCAATCTATTTTAACCATGAATGGCACAAATATAAACTTTAGTTTCAATTATCAAAGTGACCAGAATTCTGAGTTAGTGACACAAACTCATATGAGGTTTAGTTTTATTTTCTGGAGTGTTTTAATACCAGTCCTTTTCAGGAGCATCTTCAGGAATGCTTAATAACTCCACTGGTCCTTGAACGTGCTCTTCCTTCATCCTCTCCTTTCCAAACTCTGAAGGATATATCTAAACAAACAAAAAAAATAAGATCAAAGTAATTTATACTTCCCTTTTCTCAAAATATACAGACCTTTGAAGGTCAGGAACTCTAAACAACTGGACAGAATGCAAACAGCAAGAATGGCACATACATACACACTCCCATGTGTGAAAAATGACTGGATAAAATAATCTGAATTAAATCTTTGGTATTTTTTTTTATCCCGGCTACTATTGAGAGTCAGGAAATATAATCATATTAACCTGCAGTGTTTTGTTACTACCAGGCTTAATATTCATTTATTAACTAATGTATGCTTTTTTCAGTTGTCTGAAATATGTAATTTATCGACTAGGGAATCCAAGTTTTTCTCACTAATCTAAGTTGCATAAAACAGGTTTGGTTTTGTTTTTTTCTATGAAGCCAAGCCAGGTTTATTCTAATATGTCTATAAATAATAATACTATAACTATAAATAATAATACTATATTTAAAAATAATTAATCCACAATGCATGTGAGACAGGATGATGCAGGCAACAGATGTAAACCATAATAGGTTTCAATGTAGAGGTTTTTAGCATATATGCAGTCACATGTTGATTCTTTGTGGTTTTTCCTCTTTATAAGTCCAGTGATTCCTACTGTCCATCTCCTAAAATATAAGATTTAACAAAAACACCATTCTATTTCAATTCTGCCTACAGTTTGACTTTTAATTTTTTTCTTTACTTCATCTGGCTATCATTTGGGAGACGTGAAAGTGAAAGTCGCTCAGTCGTGTCCGACTCTTTGTAACCCCATGGACTATACCGTCCATGGAATTCTCCAGGCCAGAATAGGAGCGGGTAGTCTTTCCCTTCTCCACGGGATCTTCCCAACCCAAGGATCGAACCCAAGTCTCCCACACTGCAGGTGGATTCTTTACCAGCTGAGCCACAAGGAAAGCACAAGAATACTGGAGTGGGTAGCCTATCCCTTCTTCAGGGGATCTTCCCGACCCAGGAATTGAACCGGGGTCTCCTATATTGCAGGTGGATTCTTTACGAACTGGGCTATGAGGGAAGCCTTAGTTGTCCCTATGCTCTACCCAAAACTGAAAACTTCTGCAACATTATAAAATGTTGTGATGTTGTAACTGGTAGGGTAAATCCTTTTATACTGCTATGATTTCTCAAAGACTTATGAGTCATTCTCACTTGTTTATTCTTTTAGATAACTAATGGCAACCTTTTTCTTAACTTTCATTTGCACTGAGATTTTGACTGAAACTATACTAAAACTATAGAACTGATTTCTTAAATATTTAAACTGAACAACAGTAATTTAGAGTTGCTTCAGGCACTGTAGTAGATACTTCGTATGATCTGCTTTTCGTTGAATCCTTACCACTACCTTAAGAAATACTACTGTTATATCTACTTAGAGGAGAAAACACATTTGAGAAATAATCAATAAAATGCACAAGATCATATAGCATGTGTCAGAATCAAGATTTGAATACAGGTCTGTCACACTGCAAAGTCTAGAGTCTTAATCACTATGTGGGCTTTCTAGAAATACGGTATCTCACAATTTTTCATATATTATTTATCAAGTGTTATAGCTTACTTCATATAGGTTGTGTTTATAAGGTAATTTGTAAGATTTTTATGTATTTCTGCTGTTAGTAAAAATAGAATGTTACTTGTTAATGTTAGTAATGAAACTTTTTTTTAAAATATTTATCTTATACCCTGTCCCTTTACTGAGCTTTATTATAATAGCTTTTCAACTGATTACTTTGGTTTTCATAATTAAACACAATCATATAACCAATCAATAATTTTACCTGTTCCTTTCTTACCTTCACACTTGTTTCATCAGTTTTGTGTCTAACTGTATTGGAACAACTTTCAGATTAATTATTTTCCTTAAAAGGAAAACTATGACTATAAAAAAAACGGATTTAACTTAGAATGCTTAGAAATACTTCAAAATGAAATTGAAGTAAATTCTCACCTTTACAGAAAATATAACACCTCCTTTAGGTTTAAATGAATTGAACAAAGCCAGCAAATCTTTTGCCTTCAATCTATCCCAGTCCATGTTGCAAACTGCTAATCGACACGTAATCTAAAAAATGACAAAAATTACTTATTATATAATCTATATCATTCCCAATGCTTGCAAAATTAAGATAGTAAATATAATGCCTATCCTGAAAGCATTAATATAGTATTTATCTAAGTGATTTCAGTATGTAAAAGGAAACTTCAGATAAGCAACACAACAGTAAAACTGTAAACAGAAAAGCACTCTCTTATTTGGTTCTTAGTTCTTGAATCAGAACATGAGGATGAGCTGATTCTTTAACTACCAAGTTTATTAAGCTATTTTGCCACCCATGAGTGAGTAGGAAAGTTTAATATATTAATCTATAGCATTTCTAATAGGTACACTAGGAACTGATACACACTTCTAGTTAAAACAACAATTTTTTAAAAATTTCACATGACTTCTAATCATTTATATAGAAATTCACCCCTAACTGCTGGAACAGATATTAACTTTATATAGGTATATTCTGTATCAAGAAGTTTTAATCAGAATCACCATCAAGACTTATTATTTACCAATAAAGCTTTTCCTTATTAATTTAATTACATTAATCCTACCATCCATAACAGCTACTTGTACTCTTGACAAAATAATCTTATTTGATCAAAAGGTTACCTCATCAGCCCGAGGAGCATCTTTATCTAATTCTCTCCAAGCATGCTCAAAACCAGATTCCTCTGGAAGTAAATCTGCCATATCGTCTTCATCTTCAGAACTGGTTTCTATATTTCCTTTGCCCCTCGCAAGATCAGGGCCACTGTCGCTTTCATCATCATCCTCACTATCATCTTCCTCATCATTTCCAATTCCTCCATCATCACCATCATCATCATCATCATCATCATCTTCTTCATCATGAAGATCAGCAGCAGCAGCCCTACAAATGCCTGTAATTTCATCTTCAGATTCTTCATCACTTCCTGTTTCACTAGCACTTTCTGAATCTTCCTCCAGAGCATCTTTGTCAAACCTTTTACCACCTGTTGAGTCTTCATGACCATCGCTGTCTCTTGCCATTATGAATGGAACCACTGCAGAAAGGTCAAAGGAGAAATTAAGAAAATGTAAACGATGTATTAAATTAAATCCAAGTTATTTTGACCTCAAATCCAGTAAAAATCTAATTTCCATGAAGCAGACTAAAGGAAAATATAAATTCAACACAATTCATGCCTAACCAAATGAAGTTTTGTTAGGAGAAAGAGTTAGGAACTAAGCTTTATTTCAGTATCACAAGAGTGGGGTGTAATAAAAGATAACTAACCAGCAGATGTGAAAAAGCCAAAAAAGGGCATTAACCTAAGTTCTATAAATGGGATCAGAAAACTACCACAATTATGAAAGTAAATTAGTACAAGATAAGCATCAGAATTCATTTTTAAACAACTTGCTTAAAATAACACCTTGGGGACACATTTCTATCTAGTATTGCAATAATTCTTAAGCATCAGTTATTATCACACAATGTTCATGATTTTTGCCTATCACTGACATTTTTCATGAAGCTGTTTTTTTAATTAAAATTAGCAGCTTGTTCTAAACACTATCCCTGAAGTCACAGATTTCATATGTCTGTGATGTGGTGGTTACTTTTTCCCTCTAAAATGTTGAACCACATAACTATTAATATAAAAAAAGTTTAAATATCACCTGATAAGACATCGACTCACAGTTAACAGTGGTACACATATCACATTTGGAGTTGTATAACAAACTGAACAAATTTTAATATTTTTGACAATATCAACTATACTCATAACATTTATTCATTCATTAAATATTTGTTCAAGGCCCACTGTGTACAAAACCTCATTTTAAATAATGAGAGAATACAAAGAAACAAACAAAAATAAGCTAATAAACAATGAGGGAATACAAAAATAAGTTAACTGCCTCTGTTTCTAGATGGCAATGCTCTGGTGGTGACTGCAAATACTACTACTTACTTACCTATTTTTAAAAAATGCTTATATTATTTTTCCTCTGATTACAAAAGTAATGACTGCTCATTGCAAAAGAAAAACAAAAAAATATGGTTTAATGAAGAAAATAAAGATGACCAATAACTTTTCATTTAGAAGTAACTGGGTGGTTATTTTGGTATGTAACTCTGTAAATTTGTTTTCTATGACATGCCCACTAATTTAAGTAGCTGGTCTACTTATACTATGTACTCAATTTTATAATCTATTTTTAAAACTTCATATGTCACAGACATATTTGGAGATATCGGAACTCATTTAAGGGATTCCTTGACAGCTCAGTTGGTAAAGAATCCGCCTGCAATGCAGGAGACCCCACTTCCTGGTTTGGGAAGATCCACTGGAGAAGGGATAGGCTACCCACTCCAGTATTCTTGTGCTTCCCTTGTGGCTCAGCTGGTAAAGAATCTGCCTACAGTGTGGGAGACCCGGGTTCTATCCCTGGGTTGGGAAGATCCCATGAAGGGAAAGGCTACCCACTCTGGTACTCTGGCCTGGAGAATTATACAGTCCATAGGGTCACAGAGAGTCAGACATGACTGAGAGACTCTCACTTTCATGGTCTTTCACTAATGACTTATGTTACCATTTTAAAATTTCAAAACAGGGTTACAGTCCACGTTCTTTGCACACGTGTCTAATTATTTACTTAAGTTCTTAAGCACACAGTGCTGGGCAACATTTTAAAATGACATGTAGTATCAAACTGCAGCTCCTCACATCACCTTTACCTCACAGCACTTAAAAAGCCCCTTGTACACAGTAGTTGCTGGGATGGTGAGTGATGAATACTAGTGAGCAAAAGATGGTGATATGTGGAGTCACTTAATCTCTAAGAGATAATGCTTCTTCTGGATTGAGGAACCAATGAAAATTACAGCAAGCAACAAGGTGGGGTAGAAAGACTCAAAGACTTGAGTTAGAGGTCTGTGTATCCTCACAGAAATCACTTTAACCTTGTTTCCTAAGTAATGTAACCTAATTTCTCATGGTTATTGAGAAACTTAAGATAATGTAAAATAAATCCAAAGGATTACTGGACATATTAATATTAACCCAGTACCCTAAATCTACTGAAATTTAAAGGAAGCTAGACTAACGTAGCTCACAAATGTAGCATCAGGCCAACCTTGCTACTGTTTCAATCTGATTTTATTTTCCATTTTCAGTAACGAGACTTGCATCCGTTCTCCCTATACCTCAGTTTGCTGCCTGGTTCCTCTACAAATGGAATGAGATCTCACTCCTAACCCCTTAGTCCCTATTATTTAGAATTCTGTCCACTGCCTGATACTTCCTACCTTCCCAATGTGACCATGGCCTGCCAAGACGTTTCTCTGTCTTTTATCGATGCCTACCCTGCTAGGGTACTGTAACCATAACCACCCTTTGTCTGGGTTATCT
The DNA here is from genome assembly GCF_027580195.1 of Bos mutus. Taxonomy (NCBI): domain Eukaryota; kingdom Metazoa; phylum Chordata; class Mammalia; order Artiodactyla; family Bovidae; genus Bos; species Bos mutus. Next base: position 74,581,859 of record NC_091629.1, on the reverse strand, counting down.
GAACATCACCAGTTTTCAATTACAACACCAATGATCAGCAACACCACTACTCAAAATTTCCTGCTGCCAGACAGGACAATTCTAATTAGCTTAGAAAACTTGTAAACGTGAACTAGAATCAGACATTTCTTACTTTGTATCAAATAATCATTTCTAGCTTTATTCTTCACTCACTCCTTCAGACATCTTATTATCTAATCAAATAGGAATACTGATCTCTTCTGAACAAGCCCAACTAAACGTCTGCTCAAAAAGTTCTCTCCATTTAGGATACTTTGGATTCCAAGTTTAATTCTTCTAAACTCCAACCAAGATAGCACTTCACCTATGAATTTTACCGATTACTGTATCTTGAGTGACCTCTTCCTCCAAAGTCTCAGAGGCCTTTTCTTCTACGGTACTTAAAATTACTCTATTATGTATTATGGTTCTGATTTCTTCCACTTTGTATCTGCACTATCCAATACGGTAGCCAGCAACCACATACGGTAACAGCACCTGAAAAACAGCTCGTCCAACTAGATATAGTAAGAAAACAGAATGTAAAATATTCTATTATTTTCATATTGATTACATATTGAAATAGTTTTTGATATATTAGGTTAAATAGAATATATATTCATAGGAGAAAGCAATGGCAATCCACTCCATCGTTCTTGCCTGGAGGATCCCATGGACTGGGGAGCTTGGTAGGCTGCAGTCCATGGGGTCGCACAGAGTCGGACATGACTGAAGCGACTTTGCAGCAGCAGAATATATTCTTGTATCTATTAATCACTGGTTTCTTACTTTTTAATGTGTCCAATAGAAAATTCAAAGTTACAGACTTCTATTGGACAGTAGTGCTTCAGATCAGGGCTATTGCATAGTGTTGCAAGCCATTATTTGCAAAAGCTGATTTTCAAAGGGTCAAGAAGGGCTACAATCAAAACCAAACTTCAATCACCAAGCCACACACCTTGCAGGAACAGCGTGTCTTTTCGGGGAAAACAGTCTGTGCCTCCCTCAAAGGTACTGTCCTCACCACGCTGTGAGCTCTGGAAGCCCTGTGGGTCCAGAAGGGCGTATGTTTTTCTAATTTTTGTACAGGCATCATTTAAACTAGCAGTAGCCCTAAGATGGGAGGAATCATGTCTTGATGTTCTATCTGCCACATATTTGTTACTGAAAGTAGTTGAATAAATGAAGCAATGCCTGAGTACCCAACTCTTTCTTTCTTCAGATACATCTCTTCTTACCCCGTCATGAGATCACGTGACACTTTATCTAGTTAGAGAACACAGCTGTCTCTAGTGCTCACCATAAATCAAAATCACTGGTTTAGCCTCAAGACTCATACTTTTATTTGTCTTTCTTCTAGCTATTATGGCTTCAAATCAAAAATTATCTTATGGTGTACTATCCTTCATAGCTTTATACTTCTAAATAAGTATTTGACCACTCCTATGATACTATGAAAACACTTATTATACATATTTCCTTTTTAAAAGACCAGTATAAGAATAAGTAATACCAAAGATTCCTTAGTTCTTTCAAACCAACCTGATTGCATTTTTCTTCTTCTTGTCTCAGAATACTTGACCTTGGGAGACTGAACAATCTCAGAGGTGCCTGAGGCTACCATTCTTAGTTGTTCTTTGGGAAACGAGTCTGTGCTCTGTTGAACAGTGTTTTTTTCCCCTTTTGTACTTTTTTGTGTAAATTCTTTGCTATCTTTCTCAAGACTTACTAAGTCGATCTTCTTAGATTTGCATGAGGTTTTCATCTTCTGAATTCTCTCTGAGTTATCTAAATCATTTCCAGAATCCTTTTGATGAATTTTCTTGTTTTTTTTCTTTTTATCTTCAACAAGATTTTTTGATTCTACTTCATTTATAGTCTGGGGTTTTTTCTTCTTCATTTTCTTTTGACTTAATGTTTTATTATTCTCATCAGAGAGATCGGAATCAGAATCTGAAAGGTCGTAAAAACGTTTCAAGTCCTCTGTAGTGCTGTGTTTGATGGGACGTCCTCTTTTATCCACAGCATAATTCAATTTGAACTTTTTGTCATGAAACATTGCTCGAAATCTCTTGTCAATTTTGACTTTTCGATCCTTTTCTGGCATTTCCCAGAATCTTGGGTCCTTTGCAACCCGCCTAAACCGTTGGTCACTCATGATTTCTTGTTTAGATGCCATTTTTAAATGTGTAACTGGACAAATGCCTGACGAAATCAAATACTAAAAAATAAAATCATAATGAAAGGTTAGTAACAGAATTAAGTAAGATGCTTTGGGAAAATATTAATTCACAATACTATATTCTAAGCTACATTAAGTAAAATAAAAGAGGTCTAATTTCATTTCCCGAACGAATCTTGAGTCACATGCAGAAAAGAAAAACTATCAGAATATTTTCTTTTGAGTACAGCATTTGAAGAAATAAACTTAAGGCAAAACCAAGCAGAATTCCAGGTCTTTATAATGGGAGGCAAATGATTACTAGCCAACTGCCCTCACTTAGATATCCCATATTTCTACTTTATATTTGTATGTGTTACAAGTAAAAGCTAATATGATTAAAATATCCTTAAGTCTCTGTCGGTCTTATTTGTTTTTTCACATTCTGGTCCTATTATCTCCGTCAACCCTGACTTCGTTTTATTCGAACAGCCTTTACTTCGACCAGGCTGTAACAGAACAAAATGAATTCAGGTTTAGCTTACAAAGTTCCCCCTCTTTGTATATGACCACCCTTCGAGAACCAGGTAAAGCCTCTCTCGAGTTAACAAATACAAAGCACTGCTTTGTTTCAAAAGCAAGGCTTGACCATGACGCACCATTAAACATCTGACCCTCAGAACAGCTTTGTGGGGTAAACAATATTTCATTCAACTATCAGAGGTAAAGCGTATAGATGTTTAGAACGAAAGCACTTGATCTACGCCAGATATTCGGTGACAGGAAGGCGACCTAACCTCACCTCGGTCGCCCGCCCTCATCTCCGGTGCCCACCTGCCCCTCCTACCCACCGGGTAACGCCGGGAACACCAGGAACTAGGACCTCCTTCCCAGCTCCCAAACCTCAGAGAGCCACTTTGGGGCTCAAGTCCCTCAACACGACCTGGAGAAGGAGCAAAGAAGCTTGAAGAGAGGGGTCGGAAAAGCAAGAAGGAAGAGCGCGGCGCTCGTAAACCCGAAAGACAATCTGTCGTACGCTAGCTCTGTCCCTCTTCTCCTGGAGCCCGACTCCACTCACCGACTCCGAATCCTCTCACGGCGTCACATGGGGCCCCACACCCACAATCCTCTGCGAGACACACCGCCGTGAAGGCACGCGAACTGGGCCAAACTTCCTCCGCTTTCCCTCCGCGAAGTGCTCCGGCGTCCTTGCCGTAGCCTCGGCGCATGCGCTCGATAGCCGAGCCGGCCGCGGGTGTATACGCTGGAGATGCCTCTGCTTACCCCGCTTCGGTTCTCGTGGCGGCGGCTGCCGGCGGCAGGGGTCCCCGTGAAGAACCTCGGCCTCAGGACGGTGGCCTCTGGCGCCTCTTCCCCAAGTGGTGCCTCGCCCAAAGCCTTCAACATCTTCGATCGGGATTTGAAGAGAAAGCAAAAGAACTGGGCGGCCCGGCAGCCGGAGCCGATGAAGTTCGACTACTTGAAGGAGGAGGTGAGTCTGCGAGACGGCGCGGAGGGTGGCTCAGCGCCTTGACTTCGGGTGTCGGATCTCCGGCCAGGACCCGAACGCCCCCACCTCGCCGTGTGACCTTGAGAGGCCGCCCTGCCTGTCTGGGCCTCTGCTGTAATCGCGCGGGGGCCGGGCGCCGGTGGTTGCAAGGTGCGATTCATTCATTCATTCATGTTCTCGGCGGATAGCATTAATACTTGAGTTACAGGCGTACCTGGGGCAAAGCAAGACCGCTGCTCTCAAGAGATTTCATTCTTTTGAGAGACGAGACAGTGAACCGAAAAGGTAATTTCAGCTAATGAAGTAAGGCCAGGTAGTGAAGTGAAGTAGTAAAGTCACTGCGCTGGTCGGGGGCAGACGACGAGGCAAGAAATTAATCAAGCTGGAATCTGGGGGATGTCGGGGCGAAGCTTTGCAGGTAAAGGGGAAGACGAACCCAGAGGCCCTGAAGTCAAAAGGGCCTTGTCAAGGCCTCCAGGAAAGCTCCAGTGGGAGGTAAGGGAGTGCCTAAGTCAGGAGGGCCTTAATGGGTAAGAACTTTGGATTTTCTTCTCTATCTCAGCTGTACATTCTATGTGGTAATTTCTGGCCACATGCTGCTTTTGAGCACTTGAAATGTCCCTTTGAGATGTGCAGTAAGTGTAAAATACAGTGGGTTTCAGTGAATTAATATGGAAATAGGATGTAAAATATTTCCTTAATATATTTTTATATTAATTACACGTTGAAACTCTATTTTGATATTTTGGGTGAAAATCAACTTCTTTACTCTTTTTAAAATGGCTACTAGAAAATCTTTGGAGAAGGGCATAGCAATCCACTTGCCTGGAGAAATCCATGGACAGAGGAGCCTGGTGAGCTACAGTTCATGGGGTCACAAAGAGTCGGACACGACTGAGTAACTAACACTTTCAACACTTTCACCAGAAAATCTTAAGTCGCTCTTGTGGCTCTGATTGTTTTCCTATTGGCCAACATGGCTCTAGAGTCTAGAGGAATGGGAGGCTGTTGAATGGTTTTCAGCAGTGAAGTGATGGGATCTGATTCATCTTTTAGGAAGATTCATTAAGATGAATTAAGATCTCTGATTTATCTGTGCTGGTTTGAGAGACCTCTTCCTCTTTACCCAGGTGGACTAGGGACTTGAGCCAGTTCTACTCTCTGAATAGGCAGCACAGAGTTCAGGCCTATGTAAGTGCTTCTTCAGGGATAGACCAAAATTGAAATCAAGTGTGATGAGCTCTTTGAAGCCATTGCAGCCAACACTTACTGAGCTCCTACTCTGGGCAGAACTTTGTGGAGGTCCTGGCTAGATCAGATGACTGACTCTGTTCTCAGGGTGACACATATAAATATTTAGAAGATGTGAGTTTCCAGACACTCTCTTCCAGGAAAGGCACCTGGATTACAACTTGACTGAGGCCTCACCGTTCTTTAAGACTAGAATAAATAAGATAAAGTATACGACAGTCTTTTAAAATAATAAACAAAAGGTATTCATATCAGTAACGATGCACAGAGTGGACTCCTCTGGGAAAAGACTTCTGCTGTCCCTTCTCCCTTACTCTTCCTCCCCACCTCACCTCCCAAAGAAAATACACATATATTCTGTTCTGAGCTTTCAAGTCCCAGTAGAAACTATGTGATGTTTACCAGGGAATGAGTGGAATGTGGGGAATATTAGTATCCCACATCTTTATTCCTGCTGTATGAAGCCTAGCCGAGCAAAAGGAGGCACCTGCCTTATGACCTCTTTTAAATTGGATTGGGATTGAGGAGGTTTCTTTAAATGTGGCTGACTTCTAATTTTCAGATGTTGCTCAGAAAAGTTATTTATTCATTTAGGAGTTCCACAAAATTTGTTAATAGTTAACAAATAATTAGTTTTTATTAAATGATCACTTATACATTGATCTGTAATAATCCCCAGCTAACTAATTTTTCACTTTCATGTACCTCACACTAATATCTGTGGATGATATACTTGTTATGTTTCTGTTGCCTTTTTTTTTTTGAATTAGGGTATCCTGTTGCTTTTTGTCTTTGCACTCTTGCAGCACATGAAATATAAAGTCATAGATATACAGAATTTAGTCTTCTTTCCTTAAATTGACTTCTGAGGTAATTAACTCAATGTGTTTCCTTGATTATTTTTATTTATGATGTTCCTATTCAGAATTTTTAAAGTTGCTGAGGTCAAATTGAAAAAGGGATAAAGGGAACTCAACATGTTGAAATATAAGTAACCTATGGATTGTTGATTACTCGGAAAAGTGTTATTTCTCTGTTAAACATACTCATCTTTACTTTTGTACATCATTGCCTCTTGTAATCTGTCAGGTTGGAAGTCGGATTGCAGATCGAGTGTATGACATAGCCAGGTAAGTGATGACTGTCATAATAAAATACAATCAATTTCCCTGGTGGCTCAAATGGTAAAGAATCTGCCTACAATGTGGGAGACCGGGGTTGGATCCCTGGGTTGGGAAGATCCCCCGGAGAAGGGCATGGCAACCCACTCCAATATTCTTGCCAAGAGAATCCCATGGGCAGGAGAGCCTGGTGGGTTGCAGTCCATGGGGTCACAAGGAGTCTGACATGACTAAGCGACTAACACTTTCACTTTCAACACAACTTTTGGAGACTTAAAAAGTTAAGTGCTTTCACTTGCACAGGTATCAGGAACCCCAGTTAAATAATGGCTTTGCTATAGAACTGCTCTGTGATATTAGCAGATCACTTTTTGTGCTCTTCTGTGTAAAAGACATCCATTAAATTAGACCAATATGGGATGAATTTATTACATTTGTCTATGTTAAAAAAGGAAAATTTTGTAAAATCACAAACTCTTAAAATCATATTTTAGATATATCCTGGCTACTTGAAAGAGTCATGAGGTGAATCAGTTTCATAAAATTAAAGAAAATTCTTCATTGTTGCGAAAGCCACCTTCATTTCATCTACTTCATTAGTTTCATTATCTTAAAAATCTGAAAAGTAGCTAATTCTTTGTGATATAGTCATTCATTTGCCTGGATTTTAGATCATTTGCGATTTAATAAATGAAACATTAAATTTTCCAAATCAGATTGAATTTTGTAATCTTTCTATGTCATTATACTCAGCAAAACACAAGTCTGTGGAGAAAACTGTGATTGCAGCTACAAAATCATGTCTTAAAATAACAGTTAACTCTTTGGAATTAAATTATTAAAAATACCAATCTAAAATGTCTTACACTGATCTTCTATTATTAGCAAGAATTGTCAATGCTGATCTTATGTTTATATTTTAAAACGAACACAACAGATTATTAGATGTCTTATTTGTGCTATCTGAGGCTCACTTAATACTGTTAGAATCCATGGTAATAATATTAAAAACTCCTAACTATTGTTGAACATTTGTACTGTGCTAAATACTTTACGTGCTGGATAAAATTCTCATACCAACCCATTTTATAGATGGGAAAACTGAGATCCAGCAAGATTAAATCTCTTGTCTGTGTTCACAGAGCTAGTAAATTGCAAGCCTAGAATTCTGACTCATGTCTTTGTGATTGCAAAGGCTGTATGCTTTCCTGTGTGCACAGTCAAGACACAGGGCATTGGGTATACTAGACGTTCTCTCCCCAGTGGTTCTCCAGCTGTGTACTGGTGTTCTATATTTGTGACATAGGTTTTTAACAGAAATTACAAAGGGACTCTCAGTTCCAATAGGAAAAAATTTACTAGTGCATGAAGTTTCTTTAAAAATTGTCACAAATTTTTCATAAACCTGTGATCCACAGTTGGATGTGTAAAGTGATTTAGTATGAGACGATACGTTTGGAGGAGACAGCATAGCATAGTGGATAGGAGTTCTGGTCAGGATTCTTTCTGACTGAATTCAAGTCTGACTGCTGCTTATTAGCTGAATGACCTTGGATTGACATACTTAACTGTACACTTAGCCCAGTGATTTGAACCTGATAAGATTTCAGTAAAAGCTGTTATTTAGTTGATGGTTTATTTGGGTTTTAGTTTATCATGTTATATTTCATAGTATTTCACATAGTAATTTCTAAGTTATCTGCTGCCA